>NC_087358.1:9943243-10246273 GCF_030014295.1 Loxodonta africana | reverse complement strand
GTCCCATCTTCTTGAAGACCATGAATTCTTAACAGTGTGAACCAGAATTGTGTCCGAACAAGCCCATACCACAGTCCCCTAAAAGGCTTCCTCCTCCCTGAGGGAACCAAGGGTTCTTTACAGGCTCCACCGACTGTCTCTGGCTGCCCTTCCCTTCTGCAGCCTCTCACTTGTACCTGGCACTGCTCTAATTCTTGCCCTCCACTCCTTCCCTCCTCTAACTTTCTCCACCAGAAGGATCTCTTTCTGATGGGCATACCTTACACTGAGATGCAGGAGGGTGCAGAGATTTAGAGGGGCAATTGCCTGCATTCAAATCCTGGCTTTGTGGCTTGTTAGCTCTGTGACACTGGGCAAGTTTCTTAACTTCTCTGTGCCTCCATTTCTTTATCTTAAGCTTGGCATAAGAAAGTGCCTGTGTACAAATTATCAAATGGGAAACTAATTTGCTATCTTTATGAAGCAGACTGCCACATCTTTTGCCCACATAGCTGCTAGTGGGCTCAAACTGCCCATCTTTCAGTTAAGAGCCCAGCATTTAATCACTGTACTACCAAGGCTCCTTCCCATAAAGATTACAACCTAGAAACCCTATAGGGTAGTTCCACTCTGTTCTATAGGGTAGCTATGAGTTGAATCTGACTTGGCGGCACATAACAAGAAAGCAACAAGCAGAGTGGAAGACGCAACCACAGTTAGTTGGATGGTATCAACGCTTTACTTGTTCCTTCAAAAATACTGAGCTGCTGTGTGCCAGGGCTGTGTGCCAGGCACTGGGATGTAGAGTGATAATCACAGAGATACTACCCTCACAGTGCTGACAGTCTTACAGCTACACAGTTGACACGGCCTTTCTGGTGGAGACCCCCAATCTTGGTATTTAGCGGAGATTCAAGCTTCTATGGTCTCCCCGAATGGAACGTGAGCACCTTGAGGGAAGGCACTTGGCTTGCTCAGCGCTCTATCCTTCCCACCTAGAACCCAGAGGCAGCACTAGGTTGCAGCTTCGGGCAAGCACTCTGGGCCAGGCTACCCGGGTTTCAATCCAGGCTCCGCCATGCACAGGCTGTGTGACGTGGGGTAACAGCAGAACCTGTCCCTTAGGTGGGACCCCTGGTGGTACAGTGGTTAAGAGCTCGGTCCTATAGAGTCGCTATGAGTCGCAACTGACTCAACAGCAATGAGTTGGGTTTGGATTTTTTTTATCCCTTAGATTTGTTATCAGGATTAAGTAAGTAACATTTATAAGGTACGTAGAACAGTCCACCCCTCCCCCCGCCACACACACACAGTAAGCCCTATATAACTGTAAGTTTTTAAAAATCAGCACATGACATTCTTTGAATCAAGGACCACCAGTTCACATCCTTTGAATGAAGGACTAAAAGGAGGATTTCAGCTGCAGGGAGAGCACTCGACAGGGCTTCAGCACGAGCTAAGGGAACGTGACAGCAAACATGGGGTGTGGTCAGGGAAAAGGCCAGGGACTGCCTAACAACAGATACCCGGGGAGGCAGGAGAGTAAGCGGGGCCACGCAGAGGACGGCCTCATGCTCAAGGAGAAACCACCCAAGGTTTTTGCAGAAAGCAGCTCAAGCAGAGCTGTGTAGAACGTTGGCTGTGTTAGGAGTCACTGAGAACCTCCAGACAAGAGAGCCAACTGACCGACTTCCCAGTGTCACTGAGCAGACTCTTCCCCTACTCACAGACACTCTGAGGTTCAAGCCAACCATGTGCACACACACTATTAGTGCAAAGAGGGAAGTCAGTAAGAGAGGCTGACGGGGCGGTTTCAGCCAAGCTGCTCTGCTGAGGAGACTACTTCCTCGGAGACTTCCTGGGGACGTATTAGTACCACCTTCTAATTCTCAAGGTCCTTCCACAGACAGTGGCCCAATTCTGGGTATAAATTTATTTACCTTTTTCAACAGCTCTTCATTTCTGCGGGACAGTAGTTATCAACAGTTGCTAACAGACCCCTCCTCCACTCAGCAGAGATCTGTATTACACACCGCACTGCTTCCATCTCTGCTCCCTGCTGGTTGTCCTAGCTTGATTGGCGGCGGGGGCCAAAAAATAAGCTCCTAGAACTTTACAATTTTTTTAATATTTTAAAGATAACGCTTGGACCACAGCATGAGTTGTCTTTTTATTTTCCCAAATGGCAGAACAGAACACTGAAGCCCCCAAGTGGCCCTGTGTCTTACCCAAGGTCACATCCTAACACGTACAAAATCACAGACCAAAAGCCAGGTCTTCCGGCTCCAGTCGGACGCTCTCTCCATAATCCCCAACTTCTTGCTTGCTCCTATGTGAGGTACTTTGCTAAATTCCAAATTAGAGAAATGCAGATAAAGACTCAGGCAATAATTTCCAGTCCTTCATTAAGCATATCAAGCACAAGACGTTCAGATGGGCGCTGAGAGATAAAGGTGTACAAGACAGTGGTTTCTGACCTCAAAGAACAATTCGGTTTTGACAACAGACACAAATGAGTAAAGAGTTAAATAAGACTTGGCATTTAAGGCAGTACCAAAGGGCAAATAAAAGAGTGAATTTAGCAAATTATTTTTAAATATTTAAATACAGTTCTTGGAACACACTGTGAGTAGTTTTAATTTTCCTCATTTGTAGGAGAGAAAACCAAACCCCAGAGCAGTTAAGTGTCTTACCCAAAGTCACACAACTAATAACTGCACAATCGTAGCACCAGAACTCAGGTCTTCTGCTGTAGTCTGACACTCTCTCCATAATGCCCCACTTCTCACAAACTCTACTTCTCCAAGTTAGAGAAACTCAGACTAAGACTAAAGTAATAACTTAACAATCATTACTTAAACATATTAACACCATTTATCGAGGGCCTAGTCTGTACTTGTAACATGCCAGTTAATATCTATTGTTGTTATTAAGTGCCACTGAGTGATTTCCGACTCACAGCAACTCTATGTACAAAAGAATGAAACACTGCCCAGTCCTGCGCCATCCTCACAATCGTTGCTATGTTTGAGCCCATCGTTGCAGCCATCGTGTCAATCCATCTCATTGAGGGCCTTCCTCTTTTTCGCTGACCCTCTACTTTATCAAGCATGATGTCCTTCTCCAGGGACCGGTTCCCTCCTGATGACATGTCCAAAGTATGTGAGACAAGTCTCGCCATCCTTGCTTCCAAAGAGCATTCTGGCTGTACTTCTTCCAAGAGTGTATTACTCTGTTTTACAGCTGAACAAATTGTGTTGCTTAATAAACACTCATAATTCATATAAATGCCACATTTGGATTGGGTGACAATGAGATCCATCCAGGCCTAGTCTACAGTTTGAAGCCACTGAAAAATCTCCCTGCTACTATTTTTTTTTTTTTTACTATTTACAACAGGCCAGACACCTTTCATACCATCTTTAGAGAAAAAGGTGCACACTGCCCAGCTGGTGAAGGATTGCCTCATTAGGAATCATAAAAGAATGGTCAACTGGGTTTACAACATCATCTCAGGCGTAACACGACCAGCGAAACACAGGAATAAAGATTTACAAATAAAAGCAATTTATCAGATGAGCAATTCTATACTCACAAAACTTTTAATTTAGAATTGTGAGGTTTCTACTTAATTATTCCCTTTAGCTCAATCAATGTAGGAGTCCTTCCGTGACCCGGGGTGAGGAAATAAACACGGCCGCACAGAGACCAAAGCAAAGCTCATGCTCTGGCATCTGATTCAGTTTAACACTCCATCACGTCCCACACCTGGGTGCCCCTCCCCACATTCTGTGGTCTCTGCTTCCTCACCTGGAGAATAAGGACAAAACCACCCTCAAAAAGCGGTTACCAATAAGTTACTGTCAAGTCCAGTCTGACTCTTGGCGACCCCCTGTGAGTCAGAGAACTGCGCTCCACAGGGCTCTCAATGGCTGGTTTTTCAGAAGGAGATTGCCAGCTCTTTCCTCTGAGGCACCTCTGAGCGGACTCAAATCTCCAACCTTTCTTTTAGCAGCCAAGCGTCTTGACACAGTTATCTCTAAGACCCCTGGCACACAGCAAGCCCCCTTGCTCTTCTCCAGGGCCCTGTGGAGCCACCTGCTGAGCACCCAGGAGGACGAATGTACCACATAATGGCGGCTGTTGTCCTGCTTTCGGATGAGCAAGTCCTCTGAGAGGAACCTGAAAGCAGGGTGAGGTGGGGTAGCCCTGGACCCTTGGCCAGGAAAATGGACATAAACACAGAAATGTTTCTGAGACTAATGTTAATCAATGGTTCCTAGCGTTCCATGTACACCAGAAATTCCTGCGGAACCTTTTAAAAATACTGGTGCCCGGGTCCCACCGCCAGAGAGTCTGACTCAAATTAGCCTAGGGAAGGACCCAGGCATCAGTATTTTTATAACTCCCCAAGTGACTCAAGCACAATGAGGGTTGAAAAACTGTTGTGCGTTCACTAGAAAGAAACTGGACAAAATAAAGTTGCTGTTGTTAGATGCCATCGAGTCAATTTTCGACACATAGCAACCCCATATGACAGAACAGAACTGCCCCACAGGGTTTTGTAGGCTGTAAAAAAAAAAAAAAAAATTTTTTTTTTTTTAAATCTTCACAGGAGCAGATTGCCAGGTCTTTCTCCCGTGGAACCCCTGCACAGGTTCAAAAACTAAAGCCAGTAAGAACTTAATCGAAATAATGCATGCCAATGATCACTTGAAGACGACAGTCTGTGAGCGCTTAGAAAAGGCAGGACTAGGAGCCAGCCACTGTTCATTAAGAGTAAATCATGCCAATCTAACCTCACTTCCTTTTTTCATAGGCTTTTAGGGTAACTGCCCAGTAGATACAAGGCCTCTGGACCCCAACAAAGCAGACAACAGGATCTCTCCCAACGCCTGTGGCCAAGTTCACCTACTGCCCATGGTGTGGACTGATGGATCAATGACAACCTGGAGGACAAGCCTAGGACCTGTCCTTCCTAGCATTCAGACTAAAACTGTTTCCAAAGAACCTTCAACAGGCAACAAGATGCTGAAACTCTGAAACCAACAAAATGAGCTTAAACAGGGACTGCTGTAATATCCATTATTACTCCAGGAGCAGTTTATCTGGGAAAAAACCACGAAGTCAGTTACTATGTATCTAATATCAAACACATACATATTGCTCATGACACCCAAATTTTATCTCTGGCCCAGGCTTCTTCCCTGAGCCCCTGACTCATAACCAATTATCTACCCAAAATCTCCACTTGAATGTGGAGCAAGCATCTCATGCTTGACAAGACCAAGCCCAAACTCCTGATCTTCTCCTCCAATCTGCTCCTCTGACAGGTTTCCCCACCTGCTTTCATGGTGACACCATCCCTCCAGTTGCTCAGGCCACATCCCGGACTCTTCCTCTTACATTCCATAGTCTACTTAGCACAAAGAACCTCAGCTCCACCTTCAAATAAGCTCAACCCTGAATCCACTACTTCTGGCCACTGCCACCTCTACCATCCTGGTCAAGGTCAAAGTCAACCATCATCTCTCACCTGAGTTGCTGCAAAGTCTCTGAAAGGTCTCACTACTTCCACTCATTCCTTCCTTCACTCCACTCTTGATACAGCAGCCAGAGTGACCTTACCAAGGCTAGGGTCCCTATCATACCTCATCTCAAAACTTTTCAATGGCCCCACTTCACTCAGAATAAAGCCAAGTCCTCCAATGGCCAACAGAGGCCACATCATCTGCTCCCTTGTACCTGCCGATCCCTCTCCTCAGAGTGCTCGTGACCTGCTCCCTCACCTCCTCCCCCAGGTCATCTCGCATGTGTGTCTTCTTGGTGAAGCTCTCCCCAGCCACCCTAACCTAAAGCTGTCATCTCCCTTCCCTATACCCACATTGCTAATCCCCTTCTTCCCAGCTTTATTTTTTACCTTTACCACTTACCAGTATAACATACTATATTTTACTTATCTTGTTCAGTGCTTGTCTCCTTCTCTAGAATTTAAGTTCCATGAGGGGGGAGGGACTGTTATCTACCTTGCCCACTGCTATATCCCCAGTGTCTAAAACAGGGGTCAGCAAATGCTTTCTGCAAAGGGCCAGAAAGTATGTTAAGCTTTAAAGGTCACACAGTTTTTGTCACAAATACTCGACTCTGCTGCTGTAGCACACAGACAACATATAACAAATGAGCATGGCTGTGTTCCAATAAAACTTTATTTACAAAAACAGGGAGTGGGCCAGACTGGGCCTGCAGGTTGTAGTTTACTGATCCCTGGTTTACAACATTACATGGAGCACAGTAAGCACTCAAAAACACTTGCTGAATTAATGATGTAGCTCATTAATGTGTTACCCCATAGTCAGATCACATCTAGAATACTAGATGCCACATTAGAATAAAGAGCAGTCAGTTCGATCAGATGTTTAAGACGGGTCTGGAATTCATGCCACTTAAGACCAGCTTGGGAAGTAACATTTCTCTGAAAGACAAGATTTAATGGGGCCATGACAGCTGTCTTTAAATACTAGAAGGCTAGTAGATGATGGGGAAGTCAACTTGCCCTGTGTGTATAAAAAAGGTACAAATGGGTAGAAATTGCCTGGAAAGAAAACTGTGGCTCACAACAATTTGAGCATTCTAATAAGAAGTCCTAAGAGTAGTGAACTTCCCCACTGGACACTGTCAAGGAAAGGATTCCTGCACTGAGTATACAGATGGACTAGAGGATTTCTCCCTTTCTACTCTATAATCCTGAGATTGAAGAAGAAAAACAGACAGAGGTGGCCTACTGAAAAAGAACAGGCAGGGACTAGGTCCAAGACGAGGCCAGCACAGAAGTGGGCATAGACCAAAAAATGGAATAGGGAGCTAGCGAGGCTGCAGGTGTTCACCAAAAACGGGACTGTTGTTGTTAGGTGCCGTCAAGTCAGTTCCAACTCATAGCGACCCTATGTACAACAGAACAAAACACTGCCCGGTCCTGTGCCATCCTCACAATTGTTCTTATGCTTGAGCCCATTGTTGCAGCCACTGTGTCAATCCATCTCATTGAGGGTCTTCCTCTTTTTTGCTGACCCTCTACTTTACCAAGCATGATGTCCTTCTCCAGGAACTAATCCTTCCTGATAGCGTGTCCAAAGTATATAAGACAAAGTCTTGCCATCCTTGCTTCTGAGGAGCATTCTGGCTGTACTTCTTCCAAGACAGATTTGTTTATTCTTCTGACAGACCATGATATATTCAATATTCTTCATCAAACCCATAATTCAAACCCATGGGACTGGAGTATGGGACTGGAGGGATGCAATAAACAAAAATCTAAAAAGCCAGCTGGGATGAAATAGGCAAGAAGTGTGACCTTGAATGACACTGGCAAACACCACCAGCTAGCAGTGAGGGACATGGCATCTGGGGGGTCCACTTCACAACCCTCCACGCTTTTCTCAGTACGCACTACCCCTTTCCACAATTCTGTGCCCCAAACATGCCCATCCCCTGGCTGGAATGACTCTCCCCACTTTCTCCACCTGAGAGAGTCAACTCCTCCTTAGAACTCCCCACCCCCACCGCACTGAGACCTCTCCTACAGCACACACTATGCTGTGTTGCCGTAATTCCTGCAGCACAGACTGCTGGACACAGACTAAGTTTTCTAGCCTCCTCACCCCACTTGTAGTCAGTTGTAGCCATGAGACCAGCCAGCCAGCCAGATGTTAGCGGGAATGATGTATGTCACTTCCAAGCCTGGAATGTAAAAACCTGCCACATCAAGTGTTTTTAATTAGTAAGTAATAAAAAATTTAAAGGGAAAAAAAAAGCCCTGTGGCTGTCAACCTCTTTCCAAGTGAATAAAGAAGACCGAGAGGAAGGCCAAACCACAAGTATAGGAAGTCCAGTTACCAAGTGAGTGCTTGGTATTGTTCTACATCCCAGCTGACCTCAAATGAACTACAACAGGAAAAATACACTTTTTTTTTTATTAACCCACTGAGATTTGAAGGTATTTCGCGTGTTTGTATATTTGTTTGTTTTTAGCACTTAGCATTACTTACCTTAACTAATGAGACCACTGTCTCCAACTAAACTACGTGAGCTCTTCAAGAACAGGGATGTGATTTCACTTTTCTCTGAATCTCAGGGACTATGGAACTGAACCTGGCAATCAGGGGCGGGTTAACCAATAAGCAAGGCAGGTACAGGCTGACTCATGCTGACTCACCAATCTGCAGTGCATCATTTCGCATGGGTTTCGCCACATCAAAGGGAGAAATTCTGTGCGACAGGTACGTAAGCAAGCACAAGTAAGCCCATGCATACCCTGCTTACTGGGTAATTCGTTCCTGACAGTGGCAACACACTTGTTGAATAAATAACCTAAACCACAGTGGGGTCAAATCACTAACCCTGACCTCCCAGACAATGTGCTTTCAAGAACTAGACTCTAAGAGTGGAAAAAATTCAAAGAAAAGTGGTTCTGAAACTTTAGCATCAGAATTACCCAGGAAGCATGTATAAAAATCCGGATTTCTGGGTGCTACCACCTCCCGCCCCCATCCCAGGAGATGATGATTCCTTAAATAAGGACTGGGGCTCAAGAGTCCTGGGGTAGTGCAAATGGTTACGCACTCCAATACTAGGCAAAAGATTTTTTGGCGGTTCAAAGAGGTACCTCAGAAGACAGGCCTGGAGGTTTGCTTCTGGAAGGGAACAGCCTTGAAAACCCTATGGAGCAGTTCTACCCTGCACACACAGTATCACCATAAGTTGGAATCAACTGGATTCGGCAACTGACAACAACGGCCCTAGTAATAATGAGGAATACATTTAAGAATTTGTAGATAATCATGCGTGCCCAGGTGACTTAAACCAACTGCGGAATGGGATGCAGAAACTAACATTTTTAACCTGTCTGGGAGATAAACAAACCCTGTCAATTTACAAATGAAAAAGCTAGGCCTCCCAAGTGTTAAACGTAGCAAGATGAAGGCTCCTCAAGGCTTACTCTGTGCCACACTATACTAAATGCTTTAAGGGCGTTTCATTCACTGGATGCTCTCGATACCCCTCTGAGGTGGGTGTGATTATTATCGCCATTCTACAGATGAGGAAACGTGCCCACGGTCACAGAAGCAGCAGACCTCAGGTTTAAACCTGGGCACCTTAGCTCCAGATAGGGCACTACTCAACTTTGATACCCGACCTGGATTGGGGCTCAGCCTTGTAACAAACAGCAATGTCACTGCAAGATGACACTGGCTGGCTTTCCCACCTCTAACTATGACTTTTGCCATCCAGGAGCTTGGTGACTGGTACCTGTCATCTGTCACGGCCTCAGTCCAGGCACCAACATCAGCCTTTCAAAGGTAGAATCATTAAAAGATCAGCCTCATTAGAAAAGTCCATTTGGGTGAGGTATGATGAAAGATAAGGCCTGAGAAGCACAACCTGAGGGATATGGAATGCTGCACTGAAGAATTTAGGTTTGCTCTGAGAGTTACAAGTTTTCAGGCAGAAGACCGGCAGAGGTTTGTTTTAGGGGAAAGACTGGCAGCAGGAAGAGCCAGCAGAAGGAAGAGAAGCCCAGAGTCTACAGAGGCCAGAGCATTGCTGGCGAGGGGCAAATCTCCGGGAAGCCAGGGATGTCTGTCTCCTTCACAGACAGATCCCAGTCACCGGCACTCCGGAAACATTTGCTGAACAAGTGAAAAACTCCAAGAAGCACTTCTGAAGTTCAATCAATAGAATTTGATGCCACTGATGAGGGTAATGAAGTCAAGGATGACTGACAGAGGAACCCTCAAGGCTATGGCCCCTGGACACCCTGCTAACCCAGAACCGAAGCCACTCCCGAAGCCAACTTTTCAGACAAAGATTAGACAGGCCAAGAAAACAAACAATAACACACATGAAGAAGGAGCTTCTTAGTTCAATCAAATATATGAGACCAAATGGGTAACTCCTGCCCAAAAGCAAGACAAGAAGGTGCGACGGGACAGGAAAAATGGACAAATGGACATGGGAATCCGGGGTAGAAAGGGAGAGAGTGCTGTCACGTTGCAGGGATTGTAACCATTTTCACAAAACAATACGCATATAAATTTTTGAATAAGAAAACTAACTTGAGCTGTAAACTTTCACCTAAGACACAAAAAAAGAAGAAGAAAAGATGACTTACGCACATGCCTTAAGAACTCAATGGGTAAAGGTGCCAACACCCCTCACGATAATCCAGGAGGTAGTGTCACAAAGGGCTTCAGATGCATGCATGCATCCTGAGCATATATACTCGTTAAGCAGACTTTTAATGGCATGCTCAGCATATTCATTTATTCGCTCAGCCAACGTTTACCTGTCTGGAGCTAGAGCACAGCAGACAGGAGCCTGGCCTCAGATGGTACCAAATGCCTGCTGCAGGGCACCAAAAGATAAAAATAAAAAAAAACCAAACCAACTGCCATCAAGTGGATTCCTGCTCATGGCTGCCCCACGTGTCACGGAACAGAACTGCTCCGTAAGGTTTTCCTGGCTGCAGCCCTTACAGAGGAGTTCGTAAGTGGCACAAACGGTTAAGTGCTAGACTACTAACAAAAAGGTTGGTGTTCAAACCCACCCAGAGGCACCTCAAAAGTAAGGGCTGGAGAACTGCTTCTGAAAGGTCACTGCCTTGAAAACCCTGTAGAGCACTTCTACTCTGCACACATGGGGTTGCCACGAGTCAGAATCAACCTGATGGCAACTAACAACAACAACAATCTTTATGGAAGCGAGTCACCAGGGCTTTCTTTCGCAGCACCCACTGGGTAGGTTCGAACTACCAACCTTTATGCAAGCAGTTAAGGGCAAACTGTGCACCACTCAGGGACCTGCGGGCACACTCCATGACATATTCTGACGATCTGGGCAGAATCCCAGCTTTGACACTGCAACCCCTCAGCTATGAGGCCACTGGTAAGTTGCCCAACCTTTCTGGGTCTTTATTTCCTCATTTGTGAAATAAGTACAATAATGCCTGACTCATAGGATTGTTTCAGGATTAAATAAGATATTACATGTAAAATACAGAACAAAATTCTGAGCGAACAGTAAGCACTCAGTAAGTATTAGTGGAACAGAAACAGGAATGCTTAAGGAAGGGGAACTGATCAGGCCAGAGAAAAAGCCCTAGAAAGCGAACTCAGCCTCCATCAACATTTGCAGCCCCTGGATGGCACAAAAGTTAGGCACTTGACTACTAGCCAAAAGGTTTGTGGTTTGAACCCACCCATAGGTGCCTCGGAAGACAGGCCTAGGAATCTGCTTCTGCAAGATGACAGCCTTGAAAGCCTATGGAGCACAGTTCTTCTCAGCACACACGGGGTCACCATAAGTTGGAATCAACTCAACAGCAACCAACAACAATGATGAAGAAGTACAGAGAGATCAATGTAAAAGGTATTCCGAAAGTGGAACAAAAATTAGTAATCTGAATTAAATGTGTTTTATGCATTCGCTGACAATATGTACCGAGGGCTTGTCACCACCAACCTCTCCAAACCATCCCCCGCACCCAGCCATTCCGTTTCGCCCTCATGTCATCAGCTTTCTCTAGGACGAGTCTCCAGAGAGTGGTAGTTTCCACAAGAGATGGCGCTGTGCAAGCTGACAGTTCACCGCCTGAGACCCAGCCGGCGTCAGGGGAGCCAGGCCCTCACCGCTCTCCTGTGGAGCCAGGGCATTTGACAACCTAGTATCCACCTGGACACCGTTCATATTCTACACCGTTTACTTCCAATCAGAAGAATTATTCAGTAAATGACAAAGGGAAAACGGGTTGTTTTAGGGGAAACTGGAACCTATCTCATAGGAAATACTAAGAGAAATTCTAGCTGCTTCTATTGTTAAAAATGAAACACACAGCTAAAAGAAAATACATATGGAGATTTTGCTGACCCGGGGATTGACAAAAAAGATATATTAATAGTGAACAAAAGCCAACAAGAGAAGCCAAAAAGGATTCAAATATAACTAATGACAGATAAACTTAAAACTTTAGAACAAAATTAAAAGGCAAGTGGAAAACTATTTCAAGCACTATTACAAGTTATTTCAAAAAATAAATACCTCATAGAAAAAATGCCAAAAACCCATGAATAGACAATTCAAACGAACGCAAATACATGGTCAATCAACAGGAATAAAGTTAAATCTCACTAATAATCAAATGAATTTAAATTAAAACTGTCTGACACTAACCTGTTGCTGCTGAGTTGATTCTGACTCACGGCAACCCTAGGGACATAGGAGAACTGCCCTACGCGGTTCCCAAGGAGCAGCTGGTGGATTCAAACTGCCGACCTTTTGGTTAGCAGCCATAGACAGCTCTTAACCACTGTGCCAGAACACTGACTTGAAAAAAAAAATTTTTTTAACTCAATACCCAAAGTTGACCATGTACCCAAAAATGAGCACACAAACCACTATTAAGAGGGTTAACTGGTCTAATTCTGCTGGAAAGCAACTTGGCCTTTTACCCAGTTATTCTACTTCTAGGGATACAGAATATTTAAAGAGGCACCAAAATATAGGGGTATGGATATTCATTACATCAAAAAAAAAAAAAACCAACCCCAGTGCCGTCAAGTCGATTCCGACTCATAGCAACCCTATAGGACAGAATAGAACTGCCCCATAGAGTTTCCAAGGAGCGCCTGGTGGATTTGAACTCCCGACCCTCTGGTTAGCAGCCGTGGCAACCGTAGCACTTAACCACTACGCCACCAGGGTTTCCTAGTTATTAGAAATAAACTGTGTTCAACAATAGTGAAAGACTATATAAGCTGCAATCATTAAATATCATATTTTGAAGAGTATTTAATGCCAGAAATAAATGTTAACTCTAGAAAATTGAATGAAAAAAGGAATCAGGGTTTAAAACTAGTTTTGTAGAGAAGTGGTGCACATGTGTGCACAAAGATGTTTGCAGGGGATGAGGCTGAAAAGAAACAGTCAAGATACCAGCAGGTATATCTGGCTCATAGGAATAAATCATCCTTATTCCTTTGTTCATTTTTCATACTTTTAAATTTCTTACCACAATAGTAAAAGGGTTTTCAAAAATCCACCACGATGTGTGACTCCTCTTAGACCCTCCAGGAAAAACGGCTACGAAAACACCAAAATCCATGTAACATCATTTGTATAAGTTATTAAGCTAGTTATTGGCATCATCTGGGTAGGAAACAACCAGTGTTCAAGTTTAGAAATTTGAGAAGAAAAGCGAACATCCAAGCAAAAGAAGAAAAAGTAGTTTTTCTCTACAAGGTGGGCTTGTCTCCCTGTGGCTACTTCCGGCTGGACTCATTTAAGCTTTCCAGCTTAAACGAGGGGTACACCAGAAAATCACTGAGGTGCCTCAGACTTTAAAATTTCTCAAATTGCAGAAGGTAAACAAATATAGAAAGGCCATCATTGTCCAAAACTGACATCACAAAGTCATGCCTCTCTTCTAAAAGTTTAAGAATGCAGTGCAATGACAAAGTCAACGAGAAGAATAACTTCAAGCCGTGAGCAGGTGTCAAGCTTAAAACAGAATCACCGGAGCACTTGTTTACACCCCACTCCCAACCCAATCAGTGGGGCGTGGTTACTGAGAATTTGCATTTCTAACAAGTCCCCAGGTGCTGCTGAAGCTGGGGTCAGAGTACTATCCTTTGAGAACAGCTGCCTTAAATCAGGGTGTGGTGATAGATGTTTCACACCCATCCCCTCCACCAGGAAGAACTTAAGAACTTCCCTTGAGAAACTCTAGCCATTAAGAGCAAAGGTAGGGAGGTGGTGCCAACACGGCACTATAGACAGAAACACCACAACATCCCTCTGCAGCAAAGACCGGGAAAACTAAGAAAGACAGAGACAAACATCAATTCTGAAGCCCTAAACGTCCACTGAAGAGATAAAGAACTCAACCAAGCACTGAATGGAATAAGAACCTGACAGCAGAGAGCTAGGAGAGATATGAGAAGAGACTCTCTGTCAGCTAACAGAACACGGATTCACCATCTTGGACTCCTGTCGGAGATCAGCAGACAGAGGGTACACGAAAGCAGTTTTACAGAGCTCCCAGAAGGAGGCAGAGCACCCAGTAACCAGCAATACACGCTTTCCCACCCCCCACCCCTCCTCCCTCTGCTTGGCCTCTGTCGCCTCCCAGCTAGCCACAGTCTCTCTGCCCAGAGACGCCAGCTCCGCGCTGTTTGGATTCACCTTGCCCACATTGGCCGGCACCTTC
Source organism: Loxodonta africana (assembly GCF_030014295.1). Taxonomy (NCBI): domain Eukaryota; kingdom Metazoa; phylum Chordata; class Mammalia; order Proboscidea; family Elephantidae; genus Loxodonta; species Loxodonta africana. Next base: position 10,232,034 of record NC_087358.1, on the reverse strand, counting down.
AATGCCATTTCTTTGTTGCTGGTTTGCTTTTTTTTTTTGGCTTCTTCCCTGCCTCTCACCACCTCCCTGTCCTTTCTCTTGAACACCTGGCTCTGTGTGCCTTCTGTTTCTTCTTGACAGGCTGTGAAGCGCCGCTCAGCTGGGGAACTATTTCACCAGTCCACGTGGCCATGCTGGTGGAATCCCCAGGGCTGTTTTGTTTGTTTGTTTTTTCTTTTCACAGCTTGGGGGCCCCCTCTAGCTGAGCATACTGTGCAGATTGGGAACCACTTCCCCTGTCTGCACAGCTGTGCTGGTGAGAACCTGGGGTCATTGTTTTGTTTTTTATTTTTCCTTTTACCTTTTTGTCTTTCTTCATTTCTCAGTTTCTCATTTCTCACTCCTTACACCTTCTTTTCCTATCTCTTGAATAACTGGCACTGTGTGCCATCTCTGCCCCTTCTAACTGAGCTGTACTTCGCAGCTTGAGAGCCACTTCCACGGTCTGCACAGCCACGCAGGTGGGATCCCTGGGGGCTTTTCTTTTTTTTTCAATTTTTGTCTATTTTCTCTTCTTATTCCTTTCTCTGTCTTTACGGCTCAGTTTCTTGTCTCTCCACTCCAACAGCAAGATCCCTCAGCACTTTTTTGTCTTCCTTTTGTTTTTGTCTCCTGTTTCTCTCTCCTCTCTCTCTTCTTTCCCATATCAAACTTAGCTCCACACATCACAACCTTCCCCCTCCCTCCTGCTTACCTGCACCATGCACTGAACATCACACCCCTGAGCAGCAGTCGCACAGTCTACCAGAACCTGCCCTGCACTGACCTCCAGCCAGCCCTGTCGGCCAGAGTATGTACCACAAACAACCCATCACAGCCCCTTCCCTTCAGCTGGAACTACCCTCCTGTACCACAGCTGAGTGACTGGCCCTGTCCACTGTACACTGAGGTAAAAAGTATCATGCCCGCAAACAACAAAGAACACACAGCCTGCCTGTTTACACATAACCAAATAAAAAAGTAGAATGGGACAAACAAATCTACAATCAGTATATGAAGAATATAAACACTGAATGTCTCAAAGACAGCAGACAATATCAAAACACATAAAAAAAAACAGGACAGGATGGTTCCAGTAGGCACCCAAAATAAAACACCAGATGACTTTCCAGTAGAAGAAAAGGGACTACAACTACCTGATGTGGAATTGAAATCTCTCATATTCAGAGCAATCTAAGAGTTGAAGCAAAAAGCAGATAAAAATGAGGAAAAACTAGACAAATTCATAGAAAATACAGACAAAATGGAACAATTCATGAATACAGAAACGTCAAAATAAATTCACAACTAGAAATCATACAAAAACAATCAGAAATCCAAAAGATAAACAACAAGATTTCAGAAATGGACAGTATCATAGAAGGTCTGACGAGCAGGTTTAAAACAATGGAAGACAAGATCAGCAAAACCGAAGACAAATACTTGGACACCACTTTGTTTGAGGAAAACTCAGAAAAAAGAATGAAGAAAAATGAAGAAACCCTGAGAATTATGTGGCATACAATCAAAAACAAAAAGTTGTGAGTGATCGGAGTTCCAGAACAGGGAATGAAAATGGAAAACACATAGAGGATCCTTGAAGATCTGCTGACAGAAGACTTCCCTAATATCCTGAAAGATGAAAACCTGACCATCCAAGAAGTTCAACAAACCCCCCGTATAGGACAGACCCCAAAAGAAAATCACCAAGGCACATCATAATCACACTCACTAAAACCAAAGACGAAGAAAGAATCCTGAGAGCAGCTCAAGAAAAACGAAAAGTCACATACAGAGGGGAAACAATAAGACTAGGCTCTGATTACTCAGCAGAAACCAAGCAGACAAGAAGGATGACATATATAAAACCTGGAAAGAAAAAAACTGCCAACCAAGAATAACAGACCCTACAAAACTCTTGTTCAAATATGATGGTGAAATTAGGACATTTCCAGAGGAACAGAAATTAAGGGAATATGTAAAAAACAACCCAAATTCACAAGAACTATTAAGGAGAGTCCTTTGGTTTGAGAAAAACATCATCAAACCACAACTGGAATCTAGGACACAAAATCGCACCAGCTAGATACCAACCTTGGATATAAACTCTCCAGGACTATTTAAAACAAAAAGATTTACAACAGGGAAGCAGAGCTGTAAATGTCAACGTCAGAACAATAAATGAGGGAATAAATGGTGTAGGTATAGAATTTTCTAATGGAGAGGAAGACAAGGCGATACCAAATAATAACAGATTGGTTCAAACCTAGGAAGATAAGGGTAAATTTCAAGGTAACCACAAAGAAAGTTAACAAGCCTACTCATCAAAATAAAGAAAAACATAAAGTCTCAATAAAAACAAAATCAAAAGAAATGAAAAAAAAAAAATCCACAAACAAAAGGAATTCAGCACAGGAGAATAAGAGAACAAAAGAAACATCAGCACCACACACAAAAAAAAGCACTACAAAATGACAGCAATAAACTCACACCTATCACTAATTAAACTGAACGTAAATGGCCTAAATACACCCATAAAGAGACACAGTGACAGAAGGGATTAAGAAACAGATCCATCAATATGCTGTCTATAAGAGACACACCTTAGAAACGACATACGTTTATTAAAAATCAAAGGATGGAAAAAAATATATCAAGCAAACAGCTACCAAAAAACAGCAGGTGTGGCAATACTAATCCCAGATAAAATAGACTTTAAAACAAAATCTACCATAAAACACAAAGAAGGGCACCATATAATGACTAAAGGGATGCTCCATTCTAAAGACATAACCATAATAAGTATCTATGCACCCAATGACGGGGCTCCAAAATACATAAAACAAACTCTAAAAGCACTGAAAAGAGACATTGACAGTTCCACAATAACTGTAGGAGACTTTAACACACCACTCTCAGTAAAGGACGGAACATCTAGAAAAAAACTCAACAAAAAATACAGAAGGTCTAAAGGCCACAATCAGCCAACGTGACCTCACAGACATATACAGAACACTCCACCAAACAGCTGAAAAGTACACACGCTTTTCCAACACACATGGAAAATTCTCCAGCAGAGATCACCTCTTAGGCCACAGAGCAACCCTCAACAAAATCCAAAACAATGAGATAATGCAAAGTATCTTCTCTGAACATACCGCCATCAAAGTAGAAATTAACAACAAGAACAAAGAAAAAAAAAAAAAACCAATTACATGGAAACTCAATAACACTGCTTAAAAACCACTGGGTAACAGAAGAAATCAGAGATGGAATCAAAAAATTCCAAGAATCAAACAAAAATAAAAACACATCATACAAAAGCCTTTGTGACACAGCAAAGGCAGTGCTCAGAGGTCCATTTATGGCAACAGGTGCACAGATCAAAAAAGAGCAAAATCAAAACATTAGCTACACAACTCAAACAAATAGAGAACAGCAAAGAAGCCCACAGCCACCATAAGAAAGGAAAAATAAAGATGTGAGATGAAATACAGAATAGAAAAATAACAGAAAGAATCAACAAAACCAAAAGTTGGTTCTTTGAAAGGATCAGCAAAATTGACAAAACACTAGCCAAACTGACAAAAGAAAAACAGGAAAGGATGCAAATAACCCAAATAAGAAATGAAAGGTGAGACATTACAACAGACCCAACTGAAATAAAAAGGATACCATGACAGAGTATTATGAAAAACTATAGTCCAATGAATTTGAAAACCTAGAGGAAATGGACCAATTTCTGGAAATGTACTACCAAATCAAACTAAAAGAAAATGCTGTGGAAAACCTAAACAGACCCATAACAACAGAAGAGATTGGAAAGGTAATTAAAAAAAAAAAAAGCCCTGGCCCAGATGGCTTTCTGGAGAATTCTACCAACCATTCAGAAAAAAGCTTAACCAGTACTGTTCAAACTATTTCAGAACATAGAAAAGAAGGTTACTTTCAAATTCATTCTGTGAAGGCAGCATAACCCTGATAGGAAAACCAGGCAAAGACACCACAAAAAAAGAAAATTATAGACTAATATCACTCATGAATATAGACGCAAAAATTCTCAAAATTCTAGCCAGTAGAATTCAGCATCATATCAAAAAAAAAAAAAAAATACACCATAACCAAGTAGGGTTCATACCAAGTATTCAGGGATGGTTCAACATTAGAACATCAACATAATTCACCACACAAACGGAAGAATACATGATCATCTCAATCAACGCAGAAAAGGCATTTGACAAAGTACAACACCCATTCCTGATAAAAACTCTCCATAAAATAGGTGTAGAAGGGAAATTCCTCAACATAATAAATGGCATCTACACCACCACATAAATAAAACCAACAGCCAACATCATTCTTAACAGAGAGAGGCCGAAAACATTCCCCTTGAGAACAGGAACAAGACAATGACGCCCTTTATTACCACTCCTATTTTACATTGTGCTGGAAGTCCCAGCTAGAGTGATAAGGCAAGAAAAAGAAATAAAGGGCATCCAAATTGGTAAGGAAGAAGTAAAACTATCCCTATTTGCACATGGTAATGATACTACACATAGAAAACTCAAAAGACTCCACTAGAAAACTACTGGAACTAATAAAAAGGTTCAGCAGAGTAGCAGGATACAAGACAAACATACAAAAATCAGTTGGATTCCTATACTCCAATAAGAATGACAAAAAAGGAAATCAGGAAAACAGTACCATTAATAATACCCTTAAAAAAAAAAAACTTAGGGATAAATCTAAACAGGGATGTAAAAGACCTACACAAAGAAAACTACAAACCACTGCCAGAAACCAAAAGAGATCTACATAAATAGGAAAAACATACCATGCTCATGGATAGGTAGCCTCAACATCTGTGAAAATGACAATTCTACCCAAAGCAATTTACAAATACAAGGCAAACCTGATCCAAATACCAACAACATTCTTTAAAGACATGGAAAAACTAATCATTAACTTTATATGGAAAGGGAAGAAGCCTGGGATAAGTAAAGCATTACTTAAGAAGAAGAAAAAAGGACTCCCACTACCTGACCTCAGAACCTACTATACAGCTATGGTAGTCAAAACAGCCCGGTACTGAGACAACAGATACACTGACCAATGGACAACCAATATATAAATCTATCCACCTATAGCCACCTGATCTTCAACAAGGGCCCAAAGTCCATCGATTGATGAAAAGACAGTCTTTTTAACAAATGGTGCTGGCAAAACTGGATGTCCATCTATAAAAAAATGAAACAGGACCCATATCTCACACCATACACAAAAACTAAATCAAAACGGATCAGAGGCTTAAATATAAAACCAAAAACTATAAAGATCAGAGAAGAAAAAACAGGATCAATACTAGAGTCTCTAATACATAGCATTAACAGGATACAAACCATAAATAACAACATACAAACTCCAGGAGATAAGCTAGATAGCTGGGATCTTTTAAAAATTAAACACTTATGCTCATCAAAAGACTTCACCAAAAGAGTAAAAAGAGAACCTACAGACTGGGGGAAAAAAAATTTGCCTATTACAAAGCAGGCAAAGGCCTAATCTCTAAAATCCACCAGAAAATCCAACACTGCTACAACAAAAAGACTATCCAATTAAAAAACGGGCAAAGGAAATGAACAGATGCTTCACCAAAAAAGACATTCAAGCAGCTAACAGACATATCAGGAAACGCTCATGATCACTAACCATTAGGGAAATGCAAATCAAAACCACAATGAGATACCATCTCACCCTGGAATTACTGGCACGAGTCAAAAAACATAAAATTACATATGTTTGAGAGGCTGCAGGGAGACTGGAGCTCTTATGCCCTGCTGGCAGTAATGAAATGATACAACCATTTTGGGAAACGATAAGGCGCTTCTGTAAAAAGCTAGAAATAGAAATACCACATGATCCAGCAATCCCACTCCTAGGAATATACCCTAGAGAAATAAATCGTCACGAGAATAGACATATGCACACCCATGTTCACCGCGGCACTGTTCACAACAGCAAAAAGATGGAAACAACCTAGATGCCCATCAACAGATGAATGGGTAAATAAACTATGGTACATATACACACAATGGAGTACTATACAACTACAAAGAATAATGATGAACCTGTGAAGCATCTCACAACATGGATAAATCTGGAGGGCACTATGCTGAGTGAAATAAGTCAATCAATCACAAAAGAACAAACATTGTATGAAACCAGTACTATAAAAATTGATGAAAAGGTTTACACGCAAAAAGAAATAATCTTTGATGGTTACAGGGGAGGGGAGGGGTGGGGATGGAAAAACAGTAAATAGACAATAGATTAAGTGGTAACTTAGATGAAGGGCAAGACAGTACACAATACTGCGGAAGCCAGCACAACTTGTATAAGGCAAGGTCATGGACGTTCCATAGACTCGACCAAACTCCCTGAGGGACCAAATTGCTGAGTTGGGGGCTGTGGGGACCATGGTCTTGTGCAGCATCTAGCTCAACTGGCGTCACATAGTTTATTAAGAAAATGTTCTACATTCTACTTTGATGAGTAGCGTCTGGGGTCTTAAAAGCCTGTGAGCGGCCATCTAAGATACTCCACCAGTCTCACCCCTCTGGGAGCAAAGGATGTTGGAGAAAACTAAAGATATAAGGAAAGATTAGTCCAAAGGTCTAACAGACCACAACTACCACGACCTCCACCAGACTGAGTCCAGTGCAACCAGACGGTGCCCGGCTGCCACCACTGACTGCTCTGACAGGGATCACAATAGAGGGTCCCGGACAGAGATGAAGAAAAATGTAGAAAAATCTAACTCACAAAAAAAGACCTGACTTACTGGCCTGACAATGACTGGAGAAACCCCTGGAGTATGGCCCCCTAACACCATTCTAGCTCAATCATGAAGTCATTCCCAAGGTTCGCCCTTCGGCCAAATATTAGGCCAATAAAACAAAACAAGGCTAAAGGGGCAAAGACAAGAACATAGGAGGGGACAGAAAAGCTGGTAATTGGGAACCCCAGGTCAAGAAGGGAGAGCGTTGGTATGTCATGGGGTTGTTAACCAACGTCATAAAACAGTATGTGTACTAGCTTGTTCTGTAAATCTGCATCTAAGGTTCAATAAAGAAAAAAAAGTATCTATAAAATTTACTAAGCTTCTACAGAATCTGTTTAGATCAGTAAATAGTCAATAGTTAGAACCTTAGTAAGATGAGTCATTGCATCTTTAAAAAACACCAGATCAAGAGCTGTTCCTTTAATGATTTCATTGAGCTGTCTCTGGTAAAACTGGAACTTTTCAGACAGGAGTTCAAAGCTTGGTATCTGGGGGGTGGGGAGGAAGAAAAATGTTATTTATTAAAATCCAGGTATTTATGAAAGTAGCCATTGTAAAAGAATTCAAAAGTAATTCTGGAAGGGAAAAAAAAAACCTATGGATTTCCAGAGATTTGTCACATATTCATTTACTTAGAGTTACTTCCATTTTCCGAGTTCTAAAACCTAAGGGTACAAGTTGGAAGTTTCCAATACAAAACCATTTCTGCTCTTTCCCCAAGGGAAAAAAGAAAAATGCAAAGATATGTTCAAATAGCCTTCCCCATGCATTCGGGTGGTGCAAATGGTTAAGGGCTCAACTACTAGCCAAAAGGTTGGCGGTTCAAACCCAGCCAGAGGCGCCTTGGAAGACAAGTAGTGATCTGCCTCCAAAAGGTCACAGCCTTGACTACCCTACGGAGCAGTTCTACCCTGCACACATGGGGTTGCCGTGAGTCCACATCAACTCCACAGGAACTAACAACACACGTGCAGGTGGGGCAGTGGTGGGGCAGTGGTGCGATTCTCACCTGCCCGGCGGGAGACCTGGTGACGTTGCCAGCCGATGCACACCACCACCCCTCAGTCAGTGGAGCTTCCAAGCTAGGAGGAAAGCTTGAAGATCTATTTCCAAAAATCACCCAAAGAAAACCCTACAGATCGCAACTTTCTGAGCGGCAGGGATCATGAGGACTGGGCAGTGTTTCATCCTGTTGTGCATGGGGGCTGCCATGAGTCAGGGCCAAAGAAACAGCAGCGAGCAACAACAACAACCCTGGAGAAGCTACACAGTAGAACAGTCACAACAGCGGCTCTGGAGCCAGACTGCCTGGCTTTGCATCCTGCTCGACGGCAGCAGCAGACCATTCCTGCAACCCTGGTGGCACAGTGGTTAAAAGCTCGGCTACTAACCAAAAGGTCAGCAATTCAAATCCATTAACTGCTCCTTGGAACCCCTATGGGGCAGTTCTACTCTATGCTTTAAGGTCACAATGAGCTGGAATTGACTCACAATCAACAGGTTGTTTTTGCTTTTTTTTAAGATCGTTACTAACTCTGTGGTCCTAAGCAACTTATTTAACCTCTGTAATTCAGTATTTTCACATGTAAAATAGAGGTAACTCCCCTCCCCACACACCCAGCAGGGAAACCAGAAATGGGCACCAGTCGTTCATTATCTTCCAATTTCCTTCAACTCTTCAGTTCCGCCCTGAAAATCCACAAATAGGAAGTGCTTCAAGAGTTTATTGACCTGCCTGAAGTTCAGGAGACCCACCGCCGTTTACCTTCAGGTTATTTATGGTAACCACACCCATATTCCTTCCTCCTGCCACCCAACAGACAAGAGGTGTCCCTGAAGACTGAATAAACTACAATTAAAACAAGAGTACAAGCACTCAATCCCTTGGGATCTCCTGGGTTTTTTCCATTAAAGGCGGGGTGGGGGGAGTTTAATCATCAGAATATGTGGAAAAGATTAAAGGGCAGAGAGATCAAGAAACAATAGGTCTAATTATCAACCGAGTGTGATTAAAACACAAAGGCTCAGGCCCACCTATTTAACAGTCACAGGCACTAGCTAGAAACCCTTCGTTAAGACGCTTCATCCCTCTGGGCACTTTGCACGTTGCTTCACCTGAGTGTTTCTTCACGAAAGAGGGAGGAGGTGACCACTAAGTGGTTTTAGGACCTAAGATTCCTTGACAGAACTACCTGCATCAGGGCCAAGGACCGCATCTCTGAGAGGTAGAGATCCCGATAACATCTCCTTCCACAAGGCCTCAGGGACTCCATCCCCAGAGTAGTCCTCACAGGTGGAAGCGAAAACACTGGCAATAGGGAGAGGAGCTGGTCAAAGACATCCACCGGCCTTGCCTGTGGGTGTCCCAGTCAAAAGCAAAGTGTGGAAGCTGATTTTGTTGAAGGATTTCCATTCATTAAATAATTTTAAAAATGTTATTTTATCCACACGAAATTTGCCTTAACTACGTGCCACTACACATACACACACACACACGGAGAAAGACATGGTCATAGAGAAGACACACAGCAGGAGCTCCCGGGAGTTGGAATGCAGCTGTCACGTAAGGTACAGAGGAAAGGGTGGGGGACTTTTGGGAGATGGCTTTGGATCAGGTTAGATAAAGGATAAAGGACGCTGTCCATGAACTGGCGTTTACAAAGAGGAAAAAAGTGCGGTTTTCATTTAGGAGGACTGAGAATCCCTGCGCGGTGCGTGGGAAGCCAGCTAAAGGTGGGAATTGGGGGATTCCGGACGCTGTCCCCTGGGGAGTGAGTCCACCTTTTGCCAGTCTCAGTTCTCCGCCTCCGGCTCCTCTCCCCCGGGACCAAAGGCGGGTGGGGTCCGCGAGATCCCTCAGCAGGGCAGGGAGGCGCGCACGTGCGCTGCGCCCCAAGGTCCCCGCAGCCGCCGACCGCGCGCGCTGGGGCGCAGGCAGGCACCACGCGGCTGGCCGTGAAGGCCCATGCGGCGGCCCCACCGTGGCAAGAAGCCCCAGCGTGGACCGATGGGCACAGGCGGAAACCGCTCCGGCCACCCAACCCCATAAGGCACCGGCGGCATCAGGCACAAGCCCGGGAGGGAGCTGACGGGGACGGCAGCGGCCGAAGGACCAAGGGACGGGTGGTGGAGGGCGGGCCGGATCGCGCCCTCGGGGACCAGAGGCAGGAGGTGTCCAGTGCCGGCGGAGGCGCGGCACCCAGGGTGCTCACCAGAAGAACACGCGCGAGCAGAGGTTCGCGTCCTGCAGCGGATTGGGCTTCACCGCCTGGTACACTGGCAGCATCGTGGGGGCCGGGGGCGGGCAGGAGAGGGTCGCGGGCCGGGGTCGCGCTGTGGAGGCGGCGGTCGCGGCTACCGCAGCTCCTGGAGGCGCCGGCGGGGATGCTCCAGCTCCGGACGCCGCGCGGGTCCGCTAGGCGAGAGCCCGAGGAACACCCGCTTCCGGAAGCCGGACGCCGGCGGCACGCCCAGTCCCCGCCTCCCGGGCCGCGCGTCTTCCCGGGGCCGCCGAGTTGGGGGGGCCAGCCGCGCGCCGTTGCCTGGGGCCCGGGGACGCCGCGAGCGCGCCCGGGGGGCAGCGGGGTGGCCGGCGGAGGGGGCTGGCTGCGGGTCTCCTGCCGCCCGGGAGGGCAGGGGTGCGAGTCCCAGGGCGCAGCCGTGGGGTTCGCGCGCAGGTGGGAGGCGAGGAGGAGCGAGGCGGTGCCGCTGGATGGTGGAGGTTAGGCGGACCCCTCGGGGCGGAGAAGCCGGCGCCACCAGCCGGGCCTCGGAGGCCGGGCCAGGCCGAGGCACCCACGTGTTGGGACCTGACTGCAAACTTTGCGGTAGTTAAAGATCAGAGCCAAGGCCCCGGCACGGCAGGTAGCGAGGGAGGCGCTGGCTGCCCTCCCCCGCTTCTCGGAAGCGCCCCCTGGGCTGCAGGGCGCAGAAGAACGGGAGACAGCTGCCAGCTTTAGCAGCCGGGCCGCTGGGCGCCTTGCCTTCGTCGGGACCAAACAAGGGCGCTGTGGGAGGTTTTCCAAATCTGCCGGCCAACTTTTTGACCTTGGACAACAGCAGGGTTTAGCACAGATTCTCTTTGTTGAGCTGCAAGACTTGAAGAAATGCGGGTGGTTTAAGATTTGTTGTTGTTAGGTTCCCGCCCGTCAATTAGGAAAATGAATAAATGCTGTCCTTGAGGGCGGGCTTTTGAGATCTCATAAGCATTGTAGAGTGAACTTCTGGGACGTTTTTGTCACCCTCTCAGATTGGGAAAGGGAGGGTATGAGGAGAGAGACACTGTCCTAGGATTTCTTTCACCGGGTCCTCACAGCCTGGCGGAGAAACAGTGGCAAAAACAACGTACGTCATAGAGTACCGGTAATGCATATTTGTGGGTACCTTACCTCGTTTTAGCTAACAAAGCCCTATTGAAGAAGGTATTATTATCCTTTTACAAATGAGGAAGGCGAGGCTTAAAAAGACAACCGCTCCAAGGTCTAAAAAAGAAGTCGTGGTTGAATTCTGAGTCATGGCGGTCCGTGTGTTAGGGAGTAGAACTGCTCCACAGGGTTTTCTTGGCCGCCGTCTTCCCTGAAGCAGATCACCAGGCCTTTTTTCTGAGGCACCACTGGATGGGCTCCAACGCCAATCTTTCAGGTTAGTAATTGAGGGCAAAACATTAGAGCCACCCAGCGACCTTACAAGGCCTCAAGAGTCAGTAAATGAGGAAACCTAATTTAGACTCAAGTCTGAGTCTCAGCTTGGTCATCCGCACGGGTGGATGATCGGTGTGGACAACAAGTGCCCAGAATACACTGCTTGAATGAATGAGTGTAGGCATGAATGAACAAAATCATATCCCAGCTTTTGAACTCCCACCCATAAACCAAAAACCAACCCCCTTGCCATTAAGTCAATTCTGACTCCTAGTGACTATAGGCTTTCCAAGGCCATAAATCTCCACAGAAGCAAACTGCCACACCTTTCTCCCACGGAGTGGCTGGCAACCGCAGACCTTTCAGTTAGCAGTCAATTGCTTTAACCACTGCGCCGCCAGGGCTCCTTTCCCACTCTTACGTCTTAAGTTATTTATGTGCCCACCTAACCTCTTTAACCCCAATGAAGAAAAATCACGTTATAAGTTCATGGTGCTTAAAGCAAGATCATTTTATTATTCAAAAATTTTCCATGTACCTTTATTAAAGTAATCTTATTAATAATGGTTTTTAAAGGAGGCCATAGAGTATGCAAACATTTTTTAAAAGTTGTATAAGGATGACAAAATGTTGATAATTTTTGAAGCAGATGATGGGTAACCAAAAAAAACCAAACCCGTTGCTGTCAAGTTGATTCTGATTCATAGCGACCCTACAGGACAGAGTAGAACTGCCCCATAGAGTTTCCAAGGAGCACCTGGTGGATTCGAACTGCTAACCTTCTGGTTAGCGGCCATAGCACTTACCCATTACACCACCAGGGTTTCCAGATGATGTGCATGTTATTTGTGTAACAATATGGTAAATGAAATGTCCAGGACAGACAAATCTATAGAGATGAATGTAGATTAGTGGCTGCCTGGGGCTGGGGAAGAGGAGCAATTGGGGGAAGGGAGAGCGACCACTAATGGGTACAGGACTTCTTTTGGGGGAGATCAAAGTGTTCTAAAATTAGATTATGGTGATGGTTGCACAACCCTGACTGCTAAAAAAAAATGCTTTAAATGACTGTATTGATTTATGTGAATTATATTTCAATAAAGCAGTTTAAAAATGTCAAGGTTCAATAAATTTTAGATGTTCGTATTATACCTACTGTCTTAGTCATCTAGTGCTGCCGTCACAGAAATACCACACATGGATGGCTCTAACAAAGAAGTTTATTCTCTCACAGTCCAGTGGGCTACAAGTCCGAATTCAGGGTGCCAGCTCTAGGAGAAGGCTTTCTCTCTCTGTCAGCTCTGGAGGAAGGTCCTTGTCATCAGTCTTCCCTTGGTCTGGGAGCATCTTAGTGCAGAAACCTCAGGTCCAGAGGATGTGCTCTGCTCCCCGCGGCGCTGCTTTCTTGGTAGTATGAGGTCCCCAGCTCTCTGCTAGCTTCCCTTTCATCTCTTGAAACATAAGAGGTGGTATAGGCCACACCCCAGGGAAACTCCCTTTACATTGGATCAGGGATGTGACCTTAGTAAGGGCGGTGTTACAATCCCACCCTAATCCTCTTTAATGTAAAATTACAATCACAAAATGGAGGACAACCACAGAATACTGGGAATCATGGGCTTACCAAGTTAATACATACGTTTCTGGGTCAATCCATGACACCTACTGTATGCCACCTGTTGACATTTAGATAAATAAACGTAACATCTGCCCTTGCGTTGCTCACAATGTTCTGTTTCATTTGTTTTGGGGAGTGGCCTGGGCATTGGTACTTTCTAAAAGCTCCTAGGTGATTCTAGGTGAATTAGGTAGTTCAGCATCCAGGACTGAGGTGCGGAGAGAGATGTGCACACAGCAGCCATCGTCCAGTATGAGTATTACATTAAATGAATGCATGGGATGCTGGAGAAAGGGGAGGAAGGTGGCTAGGGCAGTCAGAGGAAGTGGCATCTAAAATAGGTCTTGAAGAATCAGAACATCACCTGGTGGGCACGAGTCAAGAGGGGTGAGGACGTAGTCCCACATAGAGGGAAAGGCCCAAGCAAGGCACAAAGACAGAATGCTACCTTGTCAGTCAAAGACACAATGTTAGAAAGGGTACCGGAGCTTACGCTGGAGCCCGGTGGCACAGTGGTTAAGAGTTTGAAATAACAGGTTACAATTCAGGCTCAAGAACACTGAGGATACAGGTCTTCCATCAGGACAGCCTCTTTTTAGCTGTGCTCGCAGGCACACCTCTCTCTGGCCCTAGGCCTCTGCCCTGCTCCGGCAAGTGTTACAAAGCTCTCTTAGCTCTGCCAGTAAGCACCCAGAGGCACTCTACTCTGCCAGCAAGGCTCCTCCCCAAAGGCACTCAGCTTTCTCACTCCTTCTGGGCTCTTGCCACCGTTTCTCTGCCACTGCTTCTCTCTCTGTCTCCTGGTTCCAGGAGCTTCTCAGCACAGGGATCTTGAGTCCAAAGGTCATGCTGTCTGCCCCTGGCTGTTCTTCCTTGGTGGTGGTGGGATCCTCTTCTCTGGAATTGGCTGTCTTTTTAAGCCCAGTGGGATGCCAAAACTGATCAATCCCTTTGATGAGTTAAAATTACCCTATTCGCATAGTCCTGCCCAGTCACCTGGGACCATGGTGAGAAAGGCCACACACAATCCATCACACCAAAGCTGCTAACCAAAAGCTAAAAAGTTGGTGGTTTGAATCCACCAACGGCTCCTCGGAAACCCTGTGGGGAGTTGACAGCAACGGGTTTTTTTGGGTTTTTTTTTAGAGCAATGAAGTCTCTGCCTCCAGTGAGTTCACTATCTAGAAAAAGAACAGATAAAATTACAGGCAAATTAAAACATCCATTTTACCCATCAAGTTTGGAAAGATTTTTTTTTTTTTAACATACTGTTGCTGTTAGGTGCCCTCAAGTCAGTGCTGATGCATAGCAACCCCATGCACAACAGAACAAAACACTGCCTGGTTTGGTTTTTTTTGTTTTTTTTGTTTTTTATGTTTCTGAGAGGCTAGTAAATTGAAGACAGAAGAGCAACCATTGGATTTGGCAAGGTGGCGGGGGGGGTCTTTGGTGAATTAACCAAGGCAGTATTTTAAAGAGCAACCCCGTTGCCATAAGTTGATTCCAGCTCATAGCGACCCCATAGGGTTTCCAAGGCTGTAAATCTCCGTGGAAGCAGACTGCCACATCTTTCTCCCATGGAGCCGCTGGTGGTTTCGAACCACTGATCTTTCGGTTGGCACCCGAGAGCCTTAACCACTGCACCACTAGCTCTCTTTATTTTAAAGAGGGGGATATAGAAACCCTATCCAAGTGTGTCGAGGAGAGAATGGCATGTGAAGATGTAGAGACAGTGATTAAACACAACGTTGAGAACTTTTGCTGTAAGGAAGAACAGGAAGGCACTATTTCAAGAGTGAAATCCTTCAGAAGGCATCCATCCACACGGTGGACGATTTTAGAGTCAGTTTTTAACAACGTGGGTGTAGCAGGTGTTGTCAGTGCCTGCCCTCAACCCCTCGTCCCTTCCATTTCAGTGCACTTTAGCCTGACTTCCTGCCCCTGTCCCTGAGGGCTTTTTCCCCCACCACAGCCTGCTCTGCCGTAGTACAAGGCAGGCAAGGAGTGCCCGGGAATTAACACCTCCCTCTGCCCTCCTCCCCCAGCAGCCTTCAATCTACAGGCTGTCATCATCTGACTTCCAGTTCTTGGGACTTGAGCCAGTGGCCTGCCATATTGCCTGCTGATCTAGGGATTCTTTAGCCTCTGCAGCCTGTGAGCCAGCGACCTGCCATCTGAGCTGCCAATCTTGGGTGTATCAGTTTCTGTAGCTACGTGAGTCAGGAGAAACATCCAGCCTGATGCCTGACTCACGGACTTGGGACTTACCAGCCTCTACAACTATTCATTCTAACGTTTAACTTTACTGTTACATAAGGTACATTAATGGATTAGGTTTGCATAATCAATAATGGCCCAAATAACGTAGAAGTTGTAGACAAATGTATATGGAAATATATTCATAAATGAAATAATACCATAAAAGTAAACAGGAACAAATATACAAGCATTTCAGCACTTAGTGAACATCTCGACTGAATCAGAACTTTCCTTTCCTGCCTTCAAAGCTGTGAATTTGTGGATGACTTCATTGGAATCAGTGCCTTTTGCCAACACACTTTTTAATTTGTCATTATTTTTTAAACCATAATTCAAACTTAAACCCAGAAAATTTCATTAAAGTCAGACATACATTTGCAAGACAGTGATCTTTTTAAAGAAAATTTGAAAAAGACTAAAATTTTAAAAAAGCTTAAGATTTCTGTTGTATTTCTAAACATGTATCAAGAAACATAGCACTTCTCCCACTTCGTGTTTTAAACTGTCATTTCCTTTATGTAGTTATCAAAGAGTTGTATAATCAATAATTGTTATATATTTAAGTTTATCATCAATTTTAATCATAGAATAATTTGTGATAGAGTTGTAAACTGCTTAAATATCATATTTCTTAGATTATATGGATACTAACAAAATTGTTCTGTAAAATCTTTCTACATTGAATTATTAGTAACTTAGTGGAAATCTTTTTTATTTTTCTCCTTTTCCTTTAATTACTACTTCATTCTCAAAAAAGTTATTGATATAGGCTCACAAATACTAATTATCACAATATTGTAGCTAAAACACCAGAAATTTTGACAAATTAGCGACTATAAAGCACCAGCAGCAATGCAAACAGCAGGTACTTGTATCATGTGCAGATGAAACCACGTGATTCGAAACGTCATTGTAATAATGACAGCTCTGACCGTTGTAAAGGCTCTCCTCCAAGTCAAGCTGGCCTCACACCCAAATGGGCCTGGGCACACAACACAGTGGAAAAGCCATAGGCATCAAGCCATCCACCTTGCAAGCCCAGCCACTTTCCACAATGCCGGCCAGCTGCTGAAAGGCTGTATCTGATATGTTCTAGAGTCAGCTGTGTCTCAGGCTAGACCTGCCTTCCCTCTTCCTCCACAGTAGCAATTTGAAACCATTCAAAAGAGAAATAATCTAGATGTGTCCAGGAAACTTCTTAGCTTTTGCTTTGGTCCACTTGTGCTGACTTCCCCTGTATTGTGTGTTGTTCTTCCCTTCGCCAAAGCTGATCCTTGTCTACTATCTAGTTAGTGAATTCCCCTCGCTTTGAGGGACAGAGTAGCTAGGGCTGGGCCGGGAGACCATAGTTTCAGGAAACATCTAGCTCATTTGGCATAACAAAGTTTATTAAGAAAATGTTGTGCATCCCAGCTTGCTGAGTGGCGTCTGGGGTCTTAAAAGCTTGCAAGTGGCCATCTAAAATGCATCAATTGGTCCCATCCCCCTTGGAGCAAAGGAGAATGAAGAACACCAAAGGCACAAGGAAAATATCAGCCCAAGAGTTTAAAGGACCACATAAACCAGAGACGCCACCAGCCTAAGACCAGAAGTACTAGATGGTGCCCAGCTACCCCCAGTGACTATCCTGATAGAGAACACAACAGAGAGTCCCAGGCAGAGTGGAAGAAAAGCGTGGAGCAGAACTCAAATCACATAAAAAGACCAGACTTAATGGTTTGACAGAGACTGGAGGAACCCCCAAAATGATGGCCCCTGGGCGCTCTGTTAACCCAGAACTGAAACCATTCCCAAAGCCCACTCTTCAAAGATTGGACAGGACTATAAAACAAAAAGTAATATGCGTGAAGAGTATGCTTCTTAGTTCAATCAGATACAGGAGACCAAATGGGTGGCTCCTGTCCAGAAGCAGGATGAGAAGGCAGGAAGGGACAGGAACTGGTTGAATGGACACAGGAAACCTGGGGTGAAAAGGGGGAGTATGCTGTCACATTGTGGGGACTGCAATTAGTGTCACAAAACAATACGTGTATAAATTTTTGTATGAGCAATTAACTTGAGCTGTAAACTTTCACCTAAAGCACAATTAAAAAAAAAAAAGAAGAGAGCAAGAAATAGTCTAGTTTGATGTTACTCCCTGAAAACAAAACAAAACAAAAAACAAACCCATTGCCAGCGAGTCGATTTTGACTCATAGTGACCTTATAGAAAAAAAAAAATTTTTTTTTTTTTTTTTTATAGAAGCAGGGGTCTATTTGCCCCACATAACTAAAAGACACTATCCTACCAAAATAGTTCTTAACTGAGCAATAAAGGTTACTACAAGATGAATCCTGATACAGGACAGAGAGGACTCCTGGCTATGCATTTATTTAATGAAGAGACAAAAGTCACATGATTCTTCCCTGAACCAAAACCCAACACACTGCCTTCAAGTTGATTCCGACTCATAAATCTTTACGGAAGCAGACTGCCACATCTTTCTCCTGGGGAGCAGCTGGTGGCTCTTTCCCTCAACACTGGTGATTATTGTAAGGTAAATCTCCTTTCTCCCAGGACAATGGGGCCCACCCATTTACCTAAGGAGTAGCCTAGCCCTGAGTGGCCAAGCCAAGATCAAAAATCACTGACAGCACCTGTTAGAGAAAAAACAACAAATAAAAAAACCCTGTTGCCATGGAATCGATTCTGACTTAGCAACTCTACAGAACAGGGTAGAACTGCCCTTTAGGGTTTCCACGGCTGGGCTGGTGGATTCCAACTGCTGATCTTTTTTTTTAGCAGCCAAAAGCTTAACTACTGCACCACCAGGGCTCATGTCAGAAATAGTGAAATGAAATTTACAGAAAGTACTAAACCATTAAATCAAATATCGTCTATCTGAAACAGAAGTTCCAAGAAGAAATCCCAGGGCTCAAGGAATAAAATCCATTGCTGTCGAGTCAATTCCAACTCCTGTAGGGTTTCCAAGGAGCGCTGGTGGATTCGAATTGTCAACCTTTTGGTTAGCAGCCGTATTCTTCACCAGGGCTCCTAGGGAATACAAGCAGGCTTAAAGATATGACAAACCAGAAAGTGGCTAAAAGTAAGCTGATGGCTCAGGAAAGAAAAACAAAACCTATGATAAAGCTAAAATAATTAAAATAGTTTAGCACTAACAGAACAGTGAAACACAACAGACTCTAAATCTAGACACCAGCACGTAAAGGAATTTAGTGTATGGCAGGGCAGCAATTCAATTACTAAAGAATGGATGCGTTATACAATGAGTGGTGTTGAAGTAACTTATTAACCATTTGGAAAAGATAAAACTTGATAGGTATGTCACACTTTACAAAAACAAACAAACAAAATGGATCAAATATTTAAATATCTTAATAAGTAGCAATTATCAGGAAAAAATGATCAATATGAAGCCATCTAAGAAAAATCCGAAACATACAAAATAACATTATGTATTGCTTATGGAATATGTTCATGTAAAAATGCAAATATAGAGGCAGTGGTATCAGTATCTCTGGTAAGTGGGGGAAAAAATGAGATAGAGAATAGTTGATAGAGGGCTTCAAACAAGAGTAATGGTGAATGGGCACTTCCGTGTTTGTTACACTCTTCATACGGTCTTGACGTAGTTATAATTTCTTTATAAAGTAACAGAATAAATGTTTGCTCATGAGGATCATAAATATACCTCTAATAAGAATTAAAAAAACCCACTATGTGATGTTATACAAGTGTATTCTTTTGATTGATGGTAAAATTTCCACGGATAACATCATACATGAATTAAAAAAGGCTGCATCTCAAAGAACCTAAACATAAGTGAAAACTACGTTAGCAGATTCAGACTTCAGTGAACACATTTTTCTTTTTTAATAAACCTAATTTTTTTAGAGCAGCTTTAGGTTTACAAAAAAAAGTTGTGGAGGAAGTAGAGTTCCCATATACTCTCTCTCTCTTCTTGGCCAGCTTCTTCTATTATTAACATCTTGCATTAGTGTGGTATATTCGTTACCATTGATGAACCAACTGTTGTTGTTGTTGTTAGGTGCTGTCAAGTCAGTTCCAACTCATAGTGACCCCGTGTACAGCGGCACAAAACCCTGCCTGGTCCTGCACCATCTTCACAATCATTGTTATGCTTGAGGCCATTGTTGCAGCCACTGTGTCAATCTATCTCCTTGAGGGTCTTCCTCTTTTTTGCTGACCCTCCACTTTACCAAGCATGATGTCCTTCTCCAGGGGCTGATCCCTCCTGATAACATAACACAGTCTCTCCATCCTTGCTTCTAAGGAGCATTCTGGTTGTACACTTCTTCCAAGATAGATTTGTTTGTTCTTTTAGCAATCCATGGTATGTTCAATATTCTTCACCAACACCACAATTCAAAGGTGTCAGTTCTTCTTGGGTCTTCCTTATTCATCATCCAGCTTTCTCATGCATATGAAGTGATTGAAAACACCATGTAAACCAAATTGATACATTGTTATCAACTACAGTCTGTAGTTTACATTAGGGTTCATTCTTTGTGTTGTTCAGTTCTCTGGGTTTTGGCAGATAGAAAATATCATGTGTCCATCACTACAGTCTCATGCAGAATAGTTTCACTGCCCTTACTATGCTCCGTGCCTCGCTAGCTCATCCCTCTGCCCCTCGCCCTGGACCCCTGGCAACCACTGATCTTTTCACTGTCTCTGTAATTTTGTCCCTTCCAGAATGTCATATAGTTGGAATCACACAGTATGTTACTCACATATTTTGACCATTTTTTTAAAATGCATAAGGTAACTATACAAACTATCTTAAATATAATAATTAGAAATAATGGTTATTTTATCCCACCTCTAACATATATTCAAGTTGACCAAAAATCTTTGGTGGGGGTGGGGAGGGGTCTTCCAGGTTTTTGTTGGGAAAATGAGAGAGTATTGGAGAAACCGAATGCTGCTCGCACTGCCCCTCACCTAAGCCTCTGAAGGAAGGCAGCGGTTTAACTGCTCTGCCTACCACAATGAGAAGTACTCGCTTTTCTTCTGTGAAAAGGAAAGGAGAAGGGTAAAAGGACTCAAAAAGATGGTATGAGCCTGGAAGACAATGAGAACTGAAGTTGCAAGTGACATTCCCATGGCTGGGGTGGCTCACAGGCATGTCAAGAGTGGCTCTAAGTCATGTCGCATTTGCAGATATCTGTGATGAAATCTTCCATCTTTCCCATGCCAAATTTCCAGGCAAGTTTACTCATCAGACAAACGGCCTTGCGTGCATTTTTTTTTTTCCTGAAAATAATAAAAGGGGCTATTTGATGCTTTGATCAGTGCCTAAAGAACAGACACCTTACCCAAAAGACAGCCAGAGGATTCACCTGAGAAAGCAGCGCCTCAGATACAAAGGTGCCAGCGAAATACATCCTGGGAATTTACAGGACTTGGACTTCCCCAAGGGTGAAACTAAGGCTTTGAGTCAATCCATTCAGATTTCAAAGAGCAGGGAACCGCCAGCTAATATGTGGATTCCCTAAGTAATTAGAGCGTTTCGGGTCTTCTTAACTGGGACCATACACATTTTTAAAATATTTTAAAGTATGTCATTGTTCCACTGCATCTACTGACAACTGACTTCCCCCCAGCTGAAACAGTGATAACTACACACAGGACCGTTTTGCATCTTGATATGAGGAAGGTGGATGACTTCAGATATTGCAATTAGAAGTTGCAGCAGACAGAAGTCCAGATTCGCTTTCAGATTAGCTACAGCTTTAGTTATCTAGCGCTGCTATAAAGCAAAAAAGAGGAAGACCCTCAACTAGATGGACTGACACGATGACTGCAACAATGAGCTCGAGCATAACAATGATTGTGAGGATGGCACAGGACCGGGCGGTGTGTTCGCTCTGTTGTACATACAGCCACTATGAGTCGGAACCGACTCAAGGACACCTAACAACAACAGTGGTATTATAACAGAAATACCACAAGTGAGCGGCTTTAACAAATAGAAATTTATTCGCCCATGGTTTAGGAGGCTAGACATCCGAATTCAGGGTGCTAGCTCTAGAGGAAGGCTTTCTCTCTTGTTGGCTCTGGAGGAAGGTCTTTATCTCTTTGAGCTTCTGCTCCTGGGCCATCTTCATGTGGCTTGGCAACTCTCTTCCCCCATCTCTGCTTCCTTAAACTGCTCCTTTTATATTTTTAAGAGATTGACTGAAGACACACCCTATACTAACCCTGTCTTATTAGCATAAGAAAGACAACCCATTCCTAAGAGGGATTATAACCACAGACATAGAGGTTAGGATTTACAACACATATTTTTGGGAGACATGATTCAATCCATAACAGCTATTTTGCTTAACTTTATGTTTTTAAGATTTATTAATGTTGATATGTGTAGCATTAGTTCCTTCACTTTCACTCCTGCATGGTATTCCTTTGTATGAATGGACCACAATTTACCTTTGCTCCACAGCTTCACCAAAACTTGGTATCATGAGACCTGTCAATGTTTGCTATTTTGACAAGTTCAGAATGGTTCTCATTTCTGTTCTGTTTATCCATTCATCTCTTGATGGGCATTTAGGTTGTTTTCACCTTTTGGCTATTGTGAACAGTGTTGCAGTGAACATTGGTGTACAAGTCTCTGTTTGAGTGTCTGCTTTTAAGTATATACCTAGGAGTAGAATTGCTGGGTGGTATGGTAGTTCTATTATTAGTTTTTGGAGAAGCCGTACACTGTTTTCCATAACAGATGTCCCATTTTGCATTCCTACCAGCAATGGATTTAAAAAAAGAAAACCCTTTGCTGACAAGTCAATTTCAACTCATAGCAACCTATGGGACAGAGCTGAACTGCTTCAGAGGGATTGTAAGGCTGTAATCTTCACAAAAGCAGACTGCCACATCCTTCTCCTGCAAAGTGGCTGGTGGGTTTGAACCACCGACTTTTCAACCAGCAGCCAAGCTTTTAACCACTGGGCCACCAGGGCTCCTAGCTATCCTAAACCAAAAAAAAAAACCCAAACCCTTTGAGGTGGAGTCCATTTCAACTCATAGCCATCCTAGTGGGAGTGAAATGGTATCTCATTGCTTTTGATTTGCATCCTTCTGATATGAGTCCGTACCAACTCAATGGCAAGGGGCTTGGGTTTTTGTTTTTGAATGGCTAATGACATTGAGGCAACTCTGGTGACATAGTGGTTAAGAGCTATGGGAGCTACGGCTGCTAACCAAAAGGTCAGCAGTTTGAATCTACCAGGTGCCCCTTGGAAACCGTATGGGGCAGTTCTGCTCGGTCCTGTAAGGTCACTATGAGTCGGAATCGACTTGAAGGCAACGGGTTTCGTTTGTTTTAATGACATTGAGCATCTTTTTCATGTGTTTGGTGGCCATTTGAATGTCCTGTTTGGTGCAATGTCTGTTCAAGTCCTTTGCCCGTTTTATGATTGGGTTATTTGTCTTTTTGTTGTTAAGTTGTTGAAGTTTTACATATTTTGGTTATTAGATTCTCATCAGATATACAATTTCCAAAGATGTTCTCCCAGTCTGTAGCTTGTCTTTTCACTTTTTTTGGTACAGTCGTTTGATGAACAAAAGTTTTTAATTCTTATGAGGTCCCATTTATTTATTTTGTCTTTTGCTGCTTGTTCCTTTGTTATTGTATTAGATAATCAATTGTTAGAAGCTAAGTCCATCAACACTATCCCTGCATTTCTTCTAGGAATTTTTGTTATGGTTTTAGTTTCACATTAAGTTCCTTGATCCATTTTGACTTTTTTTGTGTATTCTGTAAGGCATGGGTCCTCTTTCTTTTTTCTGTGTGTGAAAATCCAGTCTTCCCAGCACTGTTTATTAAAGAGGCTCTTCTGTCTCCCTCGAATGGACTGAACACCCTTATCAAAAATCAGTTGACCATAGATATAGGGGTTTATTTCTGGACTCTCAATTCTATTCCATTGGTCTATGTGTCTATTGTTATAGCAGTAGCAGGCTGTTTTGATTGCTGTATCTGTATAACCAAAACAAACAAACAAACCTACTGCTGTCAAGTCAATTCTGACTCATAGCAACCCTATACGATAGGGTAGAACGGCCCCATAGGGTTACCAAGGAATGCCTGGTGGATTCGAATGGCCGACCTTTTGGTCAGCAGCTGTAGCTCTTAACCACTATGCCACCAGGGTTTCCTTATCTGTATATTTTAAAATCAGGAAGTGTGAGTCTTCCTAATTTGTTTTTCTCTTTCAGCATTGCTTTAACAAGATATATTTAGCTAAGCTATTCTTGCCATTTCATATAAAGTTGAGGATTAGTTTCTCCATTTCTGTAAAGAAGGCTGTTGGAATTTTGATTGAGATTGCATTGAATCTCTAGATCACTTTGGGTAGTACTGGCATCTTAACAATATTAAGTTTTCCAATCCATGAACATGGAACATCTTTCCATTTATTTAAGTCTTCTTTAATCTCTTTCAGTAGTATTTTTTAATTTTCTTTGTATAAGTCTTTCAAGGAGCACTGGTGGCACAGTGGTTAAAGCATGCAGCTGCTTCCGAAATATTGGCAGTTCAAACCCACCAGCTACTCCGCAAAAGGAAGACGTGCAGTCTGCTTCCATAGAAATTGACAGACTTGGAAACCCTATGGGGCAGTTCTACTAAGTTCTACAGGTCTCTACGAGTCGGAATCAGCTTGATGGCAGTAGGTTTGGGTTTTATAAATATTTTACATCCCTGGTTAAATTGATTCCTGGGTATTTTATTACCTCAGGGAATCATTTCCCTAATTTTCATTTCAGATTTCTCATTGCTGGAGTATAAAAACCTGACTGATATTTGTTTGTACCCTTGTACCCTGCCACTTTGCTAAATTCCTTTATTAGCTCTAGAAGCTTTCTTGTGGACTCTGGGATTTTCTATATATAGGATCATGTCATCCACAAATATAGAGATAATTTTACTTTTAAAAAAATAATAATTTGTTGGTGACATATATTGATCTTCTATTGAGTAACCTTGAGTAACCTTACTGAACCCTATTATTAGCACCAATATTTTATTATATTCTACTTAGATAATTATAGTATCTACGATTAAGGAGAGGCTCCCCTTTTCAATTCTTCAAACGTTGTTTTTTTCTTGTCTTACTGGTCTAAGATTTTATAATGTTCAAGAGAAACTGCCCTAGCTGGCATCTTTGTTTCATTCTTGATTTTACAAGGAACATTTCACACATTTCAGCAAATATGGTATTTGCCAGGGGTTTCTGGTATATAATCAGATTAAAGGAATTCTCTTCTATTTCTAGTATGTTAAGTATTTCTTTAAATCAAGAATAAGTATTGAATCTTATGAAATGGTTTCTATTCATCTACTGTAATGATCACAGGATTTTTTCTCTGTTACTGATGTAAGGAGTCCTGGCGGTGCAACAGTTAAGTGCTTGGCTGCTAACCAAAAATTGGGTGGTTCCAAACAAGCTCTAACAGCACTGAAAAGAGAAATTGACAGTTCCACAATACTAGTAGGAGACTTCAGCTCACCACTCTCGGTAAAGGACAGAACATCTAGAAAGAACCTCAACAAAGATACAGAAGAGCTGAAGAGCACAATCAGCCAACTTGACCTCATAGACATATATAGAACATTCCACCCAACAGTTGCAAAGTACATATTGTTTTCCAATGCAAGTGGAACGTTCTCCAGAATATACCACATCTTAGGCCACAGAGCAACCCTCAACAACATACACAACAATGACATAACACAAAGTATCTTCTCAGACCACAATGCCATCAAAGTAGAAATTAACCATAGGAAGAGTAAGGAAAAAAAAAATCAATTACATGGAAACTGAATAACACCTTGCTTAAAAACCACTGCGTAATAGAAGAAATCAGAGATGGAATCAAAAAACTCCTAGAATCAAATGGGAATGAAAACACATCATACCAAAACCTTTGGGACACAGCCAAGGCAGTCCTCAGAGGTCAATTTATAGCAATAGATGCACACATCAAAAAAGAAGAAAGGGACAAAATCAAAACATTAGCTACACAACATGAACAAACAGAAATAGAACAGCAAAAGAAGCCCACAGCCACCAGAAGAAAGGAAATAATAAAGATCAGAGCAGAAATAAATGAAATGAAGAATAGAAAAATAATAGAAAGAATCAACAAAACCAAAAGTTGGTTCTTTGAAAGGATCAACAAAATCAACAAACCACTGGCCAAACTGACAAAAGAAAAACAGGAGATGACACAAATAGCCCAAATAGGAAATGAAATGGGGGACATTACAATAGACACAACTGAAATAAAGAGGATCATAACACAGTATAATGAAAACCTAAACTCCAACACATTTGAAAACCTAGAGGAAATGGACAAATTTCTAGAAACACACTACCTACCCAAACAACACAAAATGATGTTGAAAATCTGAACAGACCCATAACAACAGAAGAGATTGAAAAGGTAATTAAAAAAAAAAAAAAACTCCCAACATAAAAAAGCCCTGGCCCAGATGGCTTTACTGGAGAATTCTACCAAAAATTCAGAGAAGAGCTTACACCAGTACTACTCAAACTATTTCAGAACATAGAAAAGGAAGCGATACTTCCAAATTCATCCTATAAAGCCGGCATAACCCTGATACCAAAACCAGGCAAAGACACCACAAAAAAAGAAAATTACAGACCAACATCTCTCATGCGTATAGATGCAAAAACTCTCAACAAAATTCTAGACAATAGAATTCAGCACCATATCAAAAAAGTAATATACCACAACCAAGTAGGATTCATACCAGGTATACAAGGATGGTTTAACATTAGAGAATCAAACAAGATAATCCACCACATAAATAAAAACAAAGAAAAGAATCACACGATCATCTCAATCGATGCAGAAAAGACATTCGACAAAGTCCAACACCCATTACTGATAAAAACTCTCAGTAAAATAGGTATAGAAGGAAAATTCCTCAGCTTAATAAAGGGCATATACGCAAAACCAATGGCCAACATTATTCTTAATGGAGAGAGGCTGAGGACAGGAACAAGACAAGGATGCCCTTTATCACTGCTCCTACTTAACATTGTGTTGAAAGTCCTAGCTAGAGCAATAAGGCAAGAAACAGAATCTACCAGGTGCTCCTTGGAAACTCTATGGGGCAGTTATACTCTGTCATATAGGGTAGCTATAAGTCAGAATCGACTCGATGGCAACAGGTTTGGTGTTTTGTTTTTTTTTTTAATTGGTAATGAAGAAGTTAAACTCTCCCTGTTTGCAGATAATATGATACTATACATACGAAACCAAAAGACTCCATGAGAAAACTACTGGAACTAATAGAAAGATTCAGCAGACTTGCAAGATACAAGATAACCCATAACAAAGATACAAGATAAACATACTAAAATCAGTTGAATTCTTATACACCAATAAGGAGAATGATGAAAAGGAAATCAGGAAAACAATACCATTTATAATAGCCCCTAAAAAGATAAAATACTTGAGAATAAATCTAACCAGGGATGTAAAAGACCTACACAAAGAAAACTACAAAACACTACTGCAAGAAACCAAAGGAGATCTACATACATGGAAAAACATATCATGCTTATGGATAAGTAGACTAAACATTAGGAAAATGACAATTCTACCTAAAGCAATTTACAAATACAATGCAATCCCGATCCAAATACCAACAACATTTTTTAAAGAAATGGAAAAACTTATCATTAACTTTATATGCAAAGGGAAGAAGCCACGGATAAGTAAAGCACTACTGAAGAAGAAGAACAAAGTAGGAGGACTCATGCTACCTAACCTCAGAACCTACTATACAGCTACAGTAGTCAGAATAGCCTGGTTCTGGTACAATGACGTATACATTGACCAATGGAACAGAATTTAGAGCCCAGATGTAAATCCATCCACCTAAGGTCACCTGATCTTCAACAAGGGCCCAAAGTCCATCAAATGCGGAAAAGACAGTCTTTTTAACAAATAGTACTGGCAAAACTGGATGTCCATCAGCAAAGAAATGAAACAGGATCCATACCTCACACCACATACAAAAACTAACTCAAAATGGATTAAAGACCTAAGTATAAAGCCAAAAACCATGAAGTTCATAGAAGAAAAAATAGGATCAACACTAGAGGCCCTAATGCATGGCATTGACAGTATACAAACCACAACCAGCAACACACAACCTCCAGAGGATAAGGCAGATAACTGGGTTCTGAAAATTAAACACTTATGCTCATCAGAAGACTTCACCAAAAGAGTGAAAAGAGAACCTACAGATTGGGAAAAAAAAATTTGGCTATTACAAATCAGACAAAGTTCT
Organism: Loxodonta africana; assembly: GCF_030014295.1. NCBI lineage: Eukaryota > Metazoa > Chordata > Mammalia > Proboscidea > Elephantidae > Loxodonta > Loxodonta africana. Next base: position 10,204,306 of record NC_087358.1, on the reverse strand, counting down.
AATCCCTAAAATGACAGTAAATCCAACACCTCTACAACAAAAAGACAAATAATCCAGTTACAAAATGGGCAAAGGAAATGAGCAGACATTTAACCAACGAAGACATTCAAGCAGCCAACAGACACGTGAGGAAATGCTCACGATCTCTAGCCATTAGAGAAACGCAAATCAAAACCACAACGAGATACCATCTCGCCCCCGGCATCACTGGCACGAATTAATAAAACAGGAAATAACAGATGTTGGAGAGGCTGCTGGGAGACTGGAACTCTTATGCCCTGCTGGTGGGAATGCCAAATGATACAACCATTTTGGAAAACAATATGGCACTCCCTTAGAAAGCTAGAAAAAGAAATACCATATGATCCAGCAATCCCACTCCTAGGAATATATCCTAGAGAAATAAGAGCCATCACACGGACAGACATATGCACACCCATGTTCACTGCAGCGTTGTTCACAATAGCGAAAAGATGGAAACAACCTAGATGCCCATCAACAGATGAATGGATAAACAAACTGTGGTACATACACACAATGGAATATTATGCAACGATAAAGAACAACAATGAATGTGTGAAGCATCTCATAACATGGATGAATCTGGAAGACATTATGCTGAGTGAAATAAGTCAATCACAAAAGGACAAATATTGTATGAGACCACTACTGTAAATACTCATGAAAAGGTTTACATACAAAAACAAACAATCTTTGATGGTTACGAGGGAGGCGAGGGGTGGGGATGAACGCTTAATAGACAATAGATAAGTGGAAACTTTGGTGAAGGGTTAGACAGTACACGATGCTGGGCAAGCTAGCACAACCTGTACAAGGCAAGGTCATGGAAGCTCCATAAACACATCCAAACTCCCTGAGGGACCGAATTGCTGGGCCAAGGGCTGTGGGGACCATGATCTTGGGGAATATCTAGCTCAACTGGCATAACATAGTTTATAAAGAATATGTTCTACATTCTACTTTGGTGAGTAGCATCTGGGGTCTTAAAAGCCTCTGAGCAGCCATCTAGGATACTCCACTCATCTCACCCCTTCAGGTGCAAGGAAGAATGAAGAAAACTAAAGATATAAGGGAAAGATTAGTCCAAAGGACTAGTGGATCACATCTACCACGGCCTGCACCAGACTGAGTCCAGAACAAGGAGATGGTGCCCGGCTACCACCACTGACTGCTCTGACAGGGATCACAATAGAGGGTCCCAGACAGAGCTAGAGAAAAATGCAGAATAAAATTCTAACTCAAAAAGAAAGACCAGACTTGACGGCCTGACAGAGACTGGATACACCCTAAGAGCATGGCCCTCGGACACCCTTTCAGCTCAGTAACGAGGTCACTCTTGAGGTTCACCCTTCAGCCAAAGATTGAACAGGCCCATGAAACAAAATAAGACTAAAGGGGCGCACCAGCCCTTGGGCAGGGACTGGAAGGCAGGAGGGAACAGGAAAGCTGGTAATAGGGAACCCAGGGTTGAGAAGGGAGAGTGTTAACGTGTCATGGGGTTTTTAACTAATATCATAGAACAGTGTGTGTGCTAACTGATAAGAAACTAGTTTGTTCTGTAAACCTTCATTTAAAGTACAAATAAAAAAAGCTTATTAAAAAAAATTGGCGGTTCAAACCCACTCAGCAGCTCTGAGGGAGAAAAGATCTGACAATCTGCTTGAGCCTAGAAAACCCTATGGGGCAGTTCTACTCTGTCACATGGGATTACTAGGAGTTGAAAATTGACTCGACAGCACCTAATGACAACAATAATCACATCAAGTAGGGACTTAGTAGATAATCAGAAGTTCAAATACCTTGGACATTTCTACAATAAATACAACCGTGGAAGGTTTTTAATTAACATTAATAAATTTTATCTGATAATATTTTATAGAGAATTTTTACATCTATGTTTATGAATGAGATGGGTCTCTTAATTTTCCTTTTCCATATTGTTGCCATTTGGCTTTGATATTAAGGTCATATTTGCTCCATTGAATGAATTGCCAAATGTTCCTTTTTTCCTATAGAAAAAGTTAAATAACAATGGGATTCACTGACCCTTGAATGTATGGTAAAATTTGCCTATTTGTTGGTGAATACATTTTAAATTGTTGATTTCATTTGTCAATTTTTGTTTTCTTCTTTTCAGGCTTTCTAGTTCTTAACTAGGCAATTGTGCATTTTGCCTAAAATTTCAGATTTATTGGCATAACGTACCTCATAGTATTCCCTCACTGTTAACACCTTAGCTTTATCTGTGATTATGTACCCTTTTCATTCCTAATCTTGCCTTCTCTCTTAGCTTAATAAACTCTGCCGTACATTTACCTATTTTATCCATGATTAAGTTGTATTTATTGCAGATATGTCCAAGATATTTGAAACATATTTTGTAAGATATGACAATGTCTATAGCTTTATTTTAGCTATTATATATATCATGCTAATATAATTTTCTTTTTAATTTTAAACTGTATGGGTCCTTATGGGTCTTGTAAACAGAACAGGTCTTGCTTTGGTTTTTTCATTCAAAATGACAATCTCTGTCTTTTATTTGGTAAGTTTGGTCACATTTAACATATATTTGGCATGTATGTGATATGTAGGATAACTGTCATATTTGGACTTAGTTCAACCATCTTGTTTCGCACTTTTGACTTATCCTGATTGCTTTGTGCCATTTAAGAGGAAAAAGGGAATAAAAGCATATACCAAAAAACAAAAACAAAAGTAAAACTAAACCCGTTGCTGTGGAGTCAATTCCGACTCATAGCAACCCTACAGGACAGAATAGAACTGGCCCCACACAGTTTCCAAGGAGCAGTTAGTGGATTCAAACTACCAACCTTTTGGTTAGGCAGCCAAGCTCTTAACCACTGCGCCACCAGGACTCCAAAATCATATAGTTGATATGAATATATATTTTACACACATACATGTAAAAATAAACAATATTGTGGAAAAGAGGTCAGAAGGAAATATGTCCAAATAACAACAATATAATGGATTTCTTAAAGAGATGGAATTGTGTGTGATTTCTCCTTCACTCTATTTTTTCTACATTTTCTAAATTTTCCATAATGAGAAGATATTATTTTTAGAGTCAAAGAATGGGTCAGCACATCAAAATAAATTTTATTTAGGTAATAAAAATGATGAGAACATTCATCTTCATTCTCATCATTTTTCTTATTTAAAATAATAATGAAAATGCTATCCTTCTCTTCATATTGCCAAAGGACCACTTACGACTTCTTCCAGGGTGTGTTTGCCTGCTCACCAATCCCTTGGAATGAGCTTTCCTTTTAAGTCCAACAAATGGTAATGTCCTCACCTGGCCCTGGTGACTGTTTGGGGCATGGTGGGCGGGGGGGGGGGGGAGCAGGGGAGGTGGCGGTTAAGTGCTGGGTGGTGTGCGGACCTGACCACTCAAGGCCTTATCCTGCCATTGAGCCTCAGTAAAATATCAGCAGGATGTAACCCAAAGGCTTTTCCTCTCCTGGTTTCCCCAAACAGAAAATACCGTCCTTTGTCTAGACAGCACTTTGATGGATTGTGAACACAGCCATTTAAAGGCTTTATCTGAAACTAGATGAAAATGTCTTGAAGCCACTTACAATTTAATCTGTGGAGGTAATGTTTGTTCACTCTTGGTTCCCTGCCTAGATGCAATTTGGCCTCCAATACCTTTTAAAGTGTTTAGTCTGGATTTAATTTTAAAGCACTCTTTGTTTTTTGTAAATTCTTCGTTTTGTTTGTAGTGGCTTCCACTGTTGGTGTGCCTTTGGTTAATTCGAGTTTTGTCTTTTCTCTTGTTTTTCATTGTTGTACTTTAGATGAGGTATATAACCGAACAAGGGCTCTTGTCCTGTCCTATTAGCCAGTAGAAATAAGACAGACACCACACCACCAGTTGTAAGGGAAACAGAAAGTGGAAATTTATTGTTTGTGCAAACAAGGAGCAATGTGGGGCCTAGCAGCTGAAAGACCATGGGCTCCCTGTCCCAGGGAGCTTGGAGCTTTTATGCCCTCCAGTCCCCAAGGGGCAGGGTTGGCGCCCAAAATATGATCCCACGTCCATATTTGTAGGTCCAGGTGCTGAGTCTTTTGTAAAGGAAGGGAACTATCGCTTTACAAATGGGCTCGGGGTGTAGCTGGGAGCCAGAGAACATCCTCCTCTCCTGTGGAGTCCAGGTCTGGGGTCAAGTTAGGGGCCATGGCTCTTCAGGTCCTGAGAGTGCCCAGAGATCTTGGTTTGCGCATGCGCAGGGTCTCAGCGCCAAATTCAAACCATGGTTAGGGCCCGTGGCACAGTTGGGCCAAGCAGTTAGAAATCCAGCTTGGTGGGCTGTCAGGGGGGAGAAACTGCGGCAGATCGATCAGGGGAAGCCTCAGAGGCAGCTTCAGATTTACAAAACAAACTAGCTTCTCATTAAACAATTAGTACACACATTGTTTTGTGACATTGGTTACCAACCCACAACATGTCAACTCTCTCCCCTTCTCAACCTTGGGCTCTCCATTACCAGCTTTCCTGTCTCCTCCTGTGTTCTCGTCCTTGACCCTGGGCTGGTGTACTCCTTTAGTCTCATTTTGTTTTATGGGCCTGTCTAATCTTTGGCTGAAGGTTGAACCTCAGGAGTGACCTCATTACTGAGCTAAAAGGGTGTATGGGGTCCATACTCTCAGGGTTTCTCCAGTCTCTGTCAAGCCAGCAAGTCTGATCTTTCTTTTTGAGTTAGAATTTTGTTTTATATTTTTCTCCAGCTCTGTCTGGAACCCTCTATTGGGATCCCTATCAGAGCAGTTGGTGGTGGTAGTTGGGCACCATTTAGTTGTACTCGCCTCAGTCTGGTGGAGGCTTTGTAGTTGTAGTCCATTAATCCTTTGGACTAATCTTTCCCTTGTGTCTTTGGTTTTCTTCATTCTCCCTTGCTCCAGATGGAGTGGGACCAGTGGAGTATCTTAGATGGCTGCTCACAAGCTTTTAAGACTGCAGGGAGTTTTGTCTTTGCGTTTAGTACAATACTCCCCCAGCTTTTAAAATCTATGCTACCTTGTAATAAACACAAAATGCTCACACAGTTTTTTTTCAAATGGATTAAACTAAGTACCTAAAAACAAACCAAAACAAGGGGAAGCAGTACTGCTTTATCATTTTAGAAGGATACATAGTTCACCCTAGGGCTATTTTAAAAAACCTTCTCAGTACACCAGAGTTCACGGCAGCACTCTTCACAATACCCAAAAGGCGGAAATAACCTAAATATCCATCAACAGATGAACAGATAAAAATGTGGCACATACAGACGACAGAATATCATTCAGCCTTAAAGAAATTTCAGTCCTGATACACACCATGACATGGATGAGCCTTGGAAACATGCTGAGTCAAAGAAGTCAGTCGTAAATGACAAGCACTGTGTGATCCCACATATACGAAATAGGCAAATGTATGCAGACCAAAGTTTTACTAGTGGTTACCAGGGCTGGGGAGGGGGAGTCATTGCTTAGGGCACACTGAGTTTGTTCATTCTGGAATAATCTGAAGAAGAGTAATGGTGATGGTTGCACATCAGGATGAACATAAGCCATGTGACTGAATACTACATGTAAAAAATGTTGAATTGGGAAATGTTTTGTTCTATACGTATTTTTTACCACAATAAGAAAAAAATTTAAAAAATAATTTTTTCTTTAAGCTCTGGTCAAGAGCATCTACATATTTGTGGGACCCAGTGCAAAATGAAAAGGTGGGAACCTGTGTTCAAAAATGATTAAGAATTTCAAGATGACAACAGCAGTGCATTCAACCAAGCAAGGGGTCTTTATAAGTGCGGGGCACCATGTAACTGCCCAGGCCACACGCCCACAAAGCTGGCCCTGGCTCTAGGTATTTTTGGTGGGTTCACCTCACATTCTATCATACACCAAAGTGCACTTACATCCTACATAAAATATGTTTTTGTTGTTGTCGGAACCATTTTTGATAGGATTACGTTTTTGAAATGATGTGGCTATGAGTCATCTATTTTATGATTGGCTGTGATGTCTTTAAACAGTGTAGATGTTTGGCAATTCTTCTGCAGTGAGAAAATTAGACCTCTAAAATCACTTTACAACATCATGAAACTTTTATGAGTACTAAAATTAACAATGAAGTTGGCATAGGTTCTCTTGTATGAATATATAATTGAACCATTATAAATTTCAATATTGTAATTTTCATTTTGAAGCTGATGATTTTTTTTTGGATCCAAATGTTTTCATAGTTCCTTAAAAAATTCATAGGCTCCATGTATGGTGACTATAGGACTTAATGGGAAAAAGTGGCGCTAAGGGCCCACTTGATGAACGTAATTTATGTCACTGAATGGTAGGTGTGAAAATTGTTGAACTGGCACATGTTTTGTTATTTTTTATTTTTTTTGGCACAGTAAAAAAAATTTTTTTTTCTTTTTTTTTTTAATAAAAATCTTTTACAGATCTGGTCAGGACCAGCTACATAATTTGGGAGACTCACAGAGATGGGCTACCTGTCCCCCCGATAGATCTCTCTCTCTTCCTCTGTCTGAATCTCCCTCTCTTTCTCTCTCTCACACACACACACACAAGATGAAGGTCATTGATAAAACACATGAGACTACAAAGCTCTGTTTGTTCCAGAGAGAATTTACTGCCTTGTTTCTTTTCGTTTTGTTTACATAGATTTAGAACTTTCTCTAGGAAAGGCTCTGGGTGAAGACAATTTGGCTTTTATCTCATGACAGGAAGTCTGAAGGACTAAAATCTTTCTACTATTTAAAAGACTTAAAGGGGTTGCAGTAAGGCACCACATAGCCACAGATGGATGGTCTACCTTGGCTAGTGCTGCAGCCTCCTCTCATTGATTGGTTCCATTTGAATCTCATCCCGAGCGAGCGATGGGAGGAAAGACTGGTCATCATCACCTCCATCCCTCCTTTGGCTTCTGAACAGATATGGGCAGTAGAGATAGAAATAGCATGGTAGAATAGAAAAATATTCTTGGACTTTGACCCAAAGGGATAAGTTTTTAAATTAGAATCTGGCCACTTTATTTGGTATCCATGATCAAAATGCTCTGAGAGAGCATTTCCTTACCTGTAAAATGAGATCTAATATTGATATGGGCCTCATAAAACTGTTATGAAAATAAACTATATATATTTATATATGTGTATGTACGCATATATGTGTATTTGTGTAAAAATAGCATGGAGGCAGTGTCTGACCTCCTCTAACTTCACAAGGGGGAAGGAGAACCAAGATCAACAGCACAAGGCTGACTCCATGAGGTGGAGGCCAGACAAGCCTCCTTTCTCCATGGTCTTTCCAATTCTAACACTTATTATCCCTTGCACAGCACCTTCTACTTCTCTGCTGGATTCCATAATTCATTGCCACGACCACACAGAACTCACAGACCATACTCATGATTATGGGGTTTATTAGGGAAGTAACAGGTTACAATCCAGGCTTGGGAACCTTCAAGGATATGGTTCTTCCATCAGGATAGCCTTTTCCCAGCCATGCTTGAAGGCATATTTCTCCCTGGCCCTCAATCTCTGCCAAAAGGCACTCAGTTTTCTTTCTCTGTGGGCTGGGAAGCCTGCCACCCCATCTCCTGCTGCCAGGTCTCTCCTGCCAGTCCATCCTTCCTTGGTGGTGGTAGGCTCTTCTCTTTCCCACCTCTGGGGTGGCTCATTTCAAGCACAGCAGGATGGTGAAACTGACCAAATCCCTTTGGTGGGCCACAATTACCATATCTGCACAGTCCCACCCAGTCACGTGGCGGGGAGTTACAAGACCATGGGTAGGAAGGTCCCACAAAAGTATGTGTCCTAAATGGTACTAAATAATTGGCAGTTTCTACTATCATTATTGTTATAATTATTATTATTATTAATCACATGGAACATGCAATTATGGCAGCCTCTCTTAAAAGGTAGAGAAAAGGGTCTTGACAGAGAGTTTTATTTATACTCCCTAAAAATTTATGTTGTTAACTTGTACCATCAAACTCAGCCATGTGTCAGTCCATTTTTCTTGGCCCTCGTAAGCATTTTTGTGCCCCTCCATGCTGTGCTATGCCAGAGGAGCTATGAATCTGCCTTCGAATACTTTATTTTCTAGTTGGGGACAAAAATGAGCATTTGAAAAGCAATTACAGAATAATATGACCCTGTGTACAACCAAATGGTAGAAGGTATGGTACAGGCACTACCCACTATTGGGTATTAATAAAGGAAATTATTATCAGGGTCAGATGCTCAGAGAAGACTTCATAAAGAAGGCATGCATACACCATTATTAAAGGAACTGGGTTTCCTCGTATTAAAAAAATTTTTGTGTTATTTTTAGCAAGTTATTTAACCCATCTCAGGTACAGTTTTCTGCCATCAAAAGTGAGATGATGATTCTTTCTGTATCATATATCATGCTTTTGGCTGCAAGTTACTCTAAATTATTAGACTTAAACAAAATGGAATACATTATTTCAAAATATCCAGATGCACAGTTGTTACAGGGATTGTTCAATAATATGAACAAATTGTTCAATAAATTGAATAAAATGGGTCCAAGTCCTTTCTGCACTTCTGCTCTGTCACCTTCAGTATGTTAGTTATGTCACCTCATAGTCACAAAACAACTGCAAAAGCTCCAGACGTCACATCTTTTTAAACCAATACGCAGAGGCAGAAAGGAAAGAAAAGAACTGAAAAAAGAGAACATAGAAAAGAAGTGAAACTACTCTTTCTGACTTGTGTCTCTTTTTAAGAAAAACCACCTTTCCCAGGAGTGCCACATGTAACAGACCTAGCCACATATCTCATTAATTAAAATTGGATTGCATGTCTCTTTCCAAGTCAATATCTGGCAAGTGGATAGAATTTCTGAAGAGGCTAAAGTCACTTCCTACGGTGACTCAGGTCCACCTCTTCTGAAGCACAGGGCTTCCTGGAGTAGTATAGACACCAGAGCAAAATTCAGGTTGGGCCAACAAGGAAGAAGAAAAAGCACCCAGCAATGTCTTCTCCCTCACTTTACAGGATTGCTGTGAAAATGACATGAGATTATTTATGAAAAGTATTATGTCCACAAAAACAAACACATAGTAAATCGTTAACAAAGAAGCCCCAGAGGCGGGGCCAAGATGGCAGAGTAGTCAGACGCTTCCAATGATGCCTCTTACAACAAAGACCCAAAAAAACAAGTGAAACAATTATATTTGTGACAAGCTAGGAACTCTGAACATCAAAGCCAAAGTTAAAAAATGGACTGAGCAGCAGGGGAAGGGAGAGATGGTTCAGAAGCAGAGAGAAGTTGCTGGACCTGAATCGCCAGGAACCCTCAGGCACCATTCCCAGGAGCAACTGTGGCAGGCTGGTGGTAGTGTTTGGCTGCAATTTCCTCTGGGGGAAACAGCCAGCTGCACAGCCTACTCACACTTTCGGAACCAGAGAAGGACAGCGCTCTTAGCAAAAGCTAAGTTCTTGCGTATGCTTTACCACACCCCCAGCCCCCAAGGCAGCTTCAGTGGCTGTCAATTTCCCTGGGCCTGAGATAGGTCCTGCTGAGTGCTCTAAGCCATTCTCCTGGCCTTGGAGAAGGAATAAATTCACAATTGGGGGAAAAGATAATCTGCCAGCTCCACTAGCCTTGGGAGCTCAGGACAGAAGCCGCTCCTGTCCAGGCATAAATGGTCCATGGACGTTGAATACCTTTCCCCACTGCATGGACCTGTGTGGGCCTATATCAGGAGAATAGGCCCTTCTTGGCAGACTGCAACTGTTTCAGCTGTGCGGTGGAGAGGTGACCGTTTGACGTTTGACACCACTTTGCCTATTAAACAAGGTCTTCTCCTACCCACATCAGGGGCCTAAGAACTGGTGGCTCCAGTCAGGCCACCCAGCCACCCGCTACAGGGGTCCAAGAATAACTGGTACCTCCCAGTCCTTACAACCAAAAGCATTGGGTGCCAATGGTCCACCTGCAGAACCCACCCACCTGTCTGTTCTAGGGAAGAGGGACATGCTTTTCTCACAGACACTTGGGGGATGGTTGTCAGCCCCCTGCCTTGTTCAGAGTGTGACCCCCTGCTGCAACCAGATACCAGTACCTACACCAATCACCCCTGCCCCTCTAAGAATGTAGGACAGAGCCTGTACCACACACTTGATGACCAACTACCTGGACACCTGAGCTGAACCCATACAAGAAAAGTGAATGGACTCCTAGGCTCGTATACCTGATAACAGTGCTAGCCATATGGTGACAGGATGTTAGAGCTTCAAAGGTGAAGATAATCAAGCTAGCTCACTCAAGCAGCCCCCTTGGGCAAATCAAAACAAAACAAAGCAAGAAGCTAGGACACAGTAAGCAAACATAAAATAAACTAATACAATAACTTATAGATGCCTCAGAAACAACAGTCAATACCAAATCACATAAAGAAGCAGGCCATGATCACTTCAACAGGCTCTCAAAACAAAGAATAAAGGGATCTTCTGGGTGAAGGTGCCTTCCTGAAATTACTAGATGCAGAATACAAAAGATTAATATACAGAGCTCTTCAAAACATCAGGAATGAGATAAAGAAGGAGATCAAGCAACATGCAGAACAAGCGAAGGAACGCACAGATAAGGCAGTTGAAGAAATTAAAAAGGCTATTCAAGAACATAATGAAAAATTTAATAAGCTGCAAGAATCCATAGAGAGATGGCAATCAGAAATTCAGAAGATTAACAATAAAATTACAGAATTAGACAACTCAATAGAAAGTCAGAGGAACAAAGTCAAGCAAGTGGAAGGCTTGCACCAATATAGTTGAAGAAAAATCAGGTAAAAGAATTTTTAAAAAATGAAGAAACCTTAAGAATCATGTGGGACTCTATCAACAGAAATAACCTATGAGTGACTGGAGTACCAGAACAGGGAAGGATAGCAGGAAATACAGAGAGCATTGTTGAAGATTCATTGGCAGATAACTTCCCTAATATTGTGAAAGATGAAAAGATATCTATCCAAGATGCTCATCAAACTCCACATAAGGTAGATCTTAAAAGAAAGTCACCAAGATGTGTTATAATCAAACTTGCCAAAACCAAAGACAAAGGGAGAATTTTAAGAGTGGCTAGGGATAAATGAAAAATCACCTATAAAGGAGAGTCAGTAAGAATAAGCTCGGACTACTCGGCAGAGACCATGCAGGCAAGAAGGCAAGGGGATGACTCAAAGCATTGAAGGAAAAAATTGCCAGCCAAGAATCATATATCCAGCAAAACTGTCTCTCAAATATGAAGGTGAAATTAGGACATTTCCAGATAAACAGAAGTTTAGGGAATTTGTAAAAACCAAACCAAAACTACAAAAAATACCAAAGGGAGTTCTCTGGTTAGAAAATCAATAATTTCAGATATCAACCCAAGGCTAGAACACAGGACAGAGCAACCAGATGTCAAACCAGATAGGGAAGTCATAAAAATAAATCAAGATAAAAAAATGCTCAAAACAGAGAAACAGCAATGTCATTATGTAAACGAAGACAACATTAAAACAATAAAGAGGGACCAAGAAATGTAGTCATAGATCTTTCATATGAAGAGGAAGACAAGGAGATACAAAGAAATAAAATTTAGGTTTAAATTTAGAAAAATAGGGGTAAATATTAAGGTACCACAAAGGAGACTAACAATCCTGCTTATCAAAATAAAATACAAGAAAAAAATAGAGATTCAGCAGAAACAAAATCAACGATGAATGAGAAAAAGACAATATATAAAGATAAACTGCTCAGCACAAAAAATTAAATGGGAAAAAGAAACTGTCAACACACAAAAAAAGACATCAAAATGACAGCACTAAACTCATACCCATCCATAATTATGCTGAATGTAAATGGATTAAATGCACTAATAAAGAGACAGAGAGTGGCAGAATGGATAAAGAAAACACGATCATCTCTATGCTGCCTACAAGAGACACACAGACTGAGAGATACAAACTAAAACCCAAAGGATGGAAACAAATGTATCAAGCAAACAACAATCAAAGAGCAAGAGTGGCAATATTAATTTCTGACAAAATAGATTTTAAAGTTAAATTTACCACAAAGGATAAGGAAGGACACTATATAATGATTAAAGGGACAATATACCAGGAGGATATAACCATATTAAATATTTATGCACCCAATGACAGGGCTGCAAGATACATAAAACAAACTCAGTATTGAAAAGTGAGATAGAAGGCTCCACAATTATAGTAGGAGACTTCAACAAAGAAGCCCCTTTCTCCCCCAACATCCAGAATTACCCTTCTACCATGTCTCGACTTGAATTTCCTGTAGTGAACATCAGAACAAGCATACTAGTCCTTATCCTTTATGGTAGACAGTTTTTAAATAGGACCCTCAATGAGCCACGTCTCCTTGTATTCATGCCCTTGTGTAATCCCCTCCTTTTGAATGTGGGCTGGACCTAGTGACTGACAAAGAGACTAGACAAAAGTGTTAGGAAGTCATTCTGTGGTTAGGTTACAGAAAATTGGGAGTTCATTTTGCTGGACTGTCTTATTGTCTCCTCACCTGGATCACTTCAATGAAGCAAGCCACAATGTTGGAGAGAGCCATGGGGTAAGAACATGAATCTTTCCAACAACCGATCATGTGAGTGAGCTTGGAAGTGGATCTGTCCCTGGTGGAGCTTTGCCATGACTTCAGTGCCAGCTGACACCATGACTGCAGCCTGTGAGAGATCATGAATCAGAGCACCAGTTATGCTATGCCAGGTTCCTGACCACAAAAGCTGTGAACTAATGAATGCTGTGGTGAGCACTAAGTTTTGGGATAATAAGCTATGCAGAATACACAACCTATGCATTCTTTGGAAAACCTGGTGGCATAGTGGTTAAGTGCCACGGCTGCTAACCAAAAGGTCAGCAGTTCAAATCCACCAGGAGCTCCTTGGAAACTCAATGCGGCAGTTCTACTCTGACCTATAGGGTCGCTATGAGTCAGAATTGACTCGCCGGCAATGGGTTTGGTTTTTTTGGGTACACATTCTTTAGGAGAATATAAAGCCTGAAGACTCTGGTGCTAGTTTACAGAAGAAGTAATAATACTGAAGATAGTTAACCTTGTTGTGCACTGACAATGCGCTGGGTATTTTTTTAAGTACCTTACATCAATTTGTTGTAACAAACCTATGAAATGGGAGTTATTATTATCTCCACTTTACAAAAGAGAAAACTGAAGCACCGAGAAGTTAAGTCACTTATCCAAGGTTACATAGAAAGTAACATAGGATTTGAACCCAGTCTGGTAGGATGCTTCCTGCCTTATTTTTCTAGCTCTGCTAGAACAAAAAATACCACAGGTGGGTGGCTTTAAAGAACAGCTATTTATTTTCTCAAAGCTCTGGAGGCTAACAGTGTGAATCAGTCTTGGCCATGTTGATGCCCTCTGTGGGCCCCTCCCCAGTCCCTGGGGACTGCTACCGGTCTTTGGTATTCCTTTGCTGCTTGTGGATGCATCTGCCTCCATCATCTCCTAGCACCTCCCCCTGTGTGTCTGTCTGTTCTGTCCTTTTTATAACACACCACTCAGAAGGGATATGTTTAGGACCCACCCAACTCCACTATGACCTCAATAACATAAAAGAAATCCCCTGATTCCAAAAGCGTTGTATTTACAGGCACAGGGGTTAGAATTTCATCATAACTTTTTGGAGAACACAGTTTAGTCCATTACAGTCCCTTATGATTGCTGTTATTCATGGATACCTGTCATGTGAAGGAAGGCGGTGTTGGGAGGTTTCCCTAGTTCAGTGACCAGTGTACCAAGGGTCATTGGGCTGAACTTTGGGCCTGTGGGCAGTCCAGTAGGAGCTGAGGTATATGCTGTGTCAGACGTACTTCATGGGCAAGCAGGGGTCAGTTTAGTACATTTTTAATTCCAGGAAGCTTCTGTTTTAGACAAGGTTTCTCCACAGAAACAGAATCAATAGGAGACATACATATGTTGTTGTTAGATGCCGTCAAGTCACTTCCAACTCCTGGTGACTCCAAGTGTGCAGAGTAGAACCGCACTCCACAGGGTTTTCAAAGCTGTGATCTTTTCAGAAGAAGATCGCCAGGCCTGTCTTCCGAGGTACCTCTGGGTGGGTTTGAAACACCAACCTTTCAGTTAGTTGTTGAGCGCTTAACTGTTTGTGCCACCAGGGGCTCTCTTTTCTCTCTGTGTATATATGTATATTAGGCCATGGTGGCACAGTGGTTAAGAGCTACAGCTGCTAACCAAAAGGTCAGCAGTTCAAATCCTTCAGCTGTTCCTTGGAAACTCCATGGGGCAATTCTACTCTGTCCTATAAGTTCTCTGTGAGTTAGAATAGACTCAAGGGCAATGAGTTTGGTTTTGGTTTTATATATATACATACATACATACACACACATATGTATGTGTATGTGAAGTCTGAAGGCTGGTGCTAGTTTACAGAAGAAGAAATAATAATACTAACAATAGTCAACCTTGGGCACTGACTATGCGCTAGGTATTGTTTTAAGTACCTTACACACATCGATTTGTTACAACAACCCTATGAAATGAGAAAACTGAAGCACTGAGAGGTTAAGTCTTATCTATACAAGTCTCTCTCTCTCTCTCTATGAATATGTATGTATATGTATCTATGTACATGCATGCACAGATATATATGTGTATATATATATATATATATATATACACAGAGAGAGAGAGAAGAATACTGAATATATCATGGACTGACAGAAGAATGAGTGTCTTTCTTTGAAGAAATACAGCCAGAGTGCTCCTTGGAAGCAAGGATGATGAGACTTGGTCTCACGTACTTTGGGTATGTTATCAGGAGGGACCAGTTCCTGCAGAAGGACATCATGCTTGGTAGAGGGTCAGTGAAAAAGAGGAAGACCCTCGGCAAGATGGATTGACACAGTGGCTGCAACAATGGGCTCAGTCATAGCAACAATTGTGAGGATGGCACAGGACTGGCCAGCGTTTTGTTCTGTTGTTCATAGATAGGGTCGCTATGAGTTGGAAGCCACCCGACGGCACCTAACAACACAGCACATATAGAGAGAAAGAGACTTCAAGGAATTGGTTTATATGACTATGGAGGCTGGCAGGTCTGAAATCTGTAGGGCAGGTGGGAGGCTAGAAACTCATGAGAGGTGATACTGCAGTCTTGAGTCTGAAATTGATAGGTCAGGCTGGCAGGCTGAAAACTCAGGCAGGATTTCTCTGCTGCAGTCTTAAGACAGAATTTCTTATCGACGGTTAAGCACTCAGCTACTAAGAGAAGGGCTGCCAGTTCAAACCAACCAGCAGCTCCATGGGAGAAAAGATCTGGCCATCTGCTCCCATAAAGATTTACAGCCTAGGAAACCCAATGAGGCAGTTCTACTTTGTCACATGAGCTCTCTATGAGTCTAAATCGACTTGACAGCACCCAACAACAACTAGGATATCTCAGTTTTTGCTCTTAAGGCCTTCAGCCTATTGGATGAGGCCCACTCACATTATTGAGGATAATTACTTAAAGTCAACTGAGTATAATGTTAATCACATCTACAAAATTCCTTCACAGCAACGTATCTCCACCATTTGATCAACAGTAGTTTAGGGTGTGTCCTAGACCTAACGCTTCTGCGTAATAAAATGAGTGGGCTAGATACAGAAAACAAAACCCACTGCCATCAAGTAGATTCTGACTCATGGTAACCCCACAGGGTTCCGAAGTGTGTAAATCTTTATAGAAGGAGACTGCCACATCTTTCTCCCATCGAGAGGCTGGTGGTTTCGAACCATGAAATCGTGTCACCAGGGCTCCTATACACACAGGAAAAAAAAAAAAAAAACTGTTGCCGTCAAGTCGATTCCGACTCAGAGTGACCCTATAGAACTGAGTAGAACTGCCCCATAGAGTTTTCAAGGAGCGCCTGGTGGATTTGAACTTTTGGTTAGCAGCGTAGCTCTTAACCACTATGCCACCAGGGTTTCCATAGTCACAGAAGGAAACACAAATAGGGGAAGATAGATGCCATGTGAAGATCACCAAGGAACCTAGGAACACGAAGGCTACAGAAGCTGAAAGAGACAAGGATCTTCTTACCCCAGAGCCAACAGAGAGAGAAAGCATTTTCCTGTAACCAGTACCCAGAATTCAGACTTCTAGCCTCCTGCACTGTAAGAAAATTTCTGTTCTTTAAAGCCACCCACTCATGGTATTTCTGTTACAGCAGTCTTGGTAACTAAGACACTGCCATCTTTTTTCTTTTTTTTATCTTGACCTGATACCTATGATCCTAACAGTGCGCCTCCTTGTCAAAATTGTTCTCTCGTTCCAGAGGAACCATGGGCAAAAAACAGCTCCTAAAATTGCAGAAGTCACAATCCTCCTCCTCAAATAAACTGTTCAGAGTTGCTGAACAGTTTAAGTTGGATTCCCGGCAAAGATTCACTTGAACCTTTGAGTTCTAGAAATGTCTTCAAGTAACCCATTTAAAGCAATAACCAAAGAGGACTCATATAACATCAGTAAATTAAAATCAGGCTGTTCTAACAGATTTGTGAGCTGCTGAGTGAGGTGCGAAGCAGGAAAGAGGAGTCAGGCAGGCCATGAAAAGTAACTAGGTGTTATGGATTGAACTGTGTCTCACAAAAATATGTGTTAACTTGGCTAGTCCATGATTCCCAGCATTGTGTGATTGTCCACCATCTTGTCATCTGATGTGATTTTCCTATATGTTATAAACCCTACCTCTATGATGTTAATGAGGTGGGATTATTGGCAGTTATATTAATGAGGCAGGGCTCAATCTACAATATTAGGTTGTTTCTTAAATCAATCCCTTTTGAGATATAAAAGAGAGAACTGAGCAAAGAGACAGGGGACCTCATACCACCAAGAAAGAATCTCCAGGAGCACAGTGTATCCTTTGGACCCAGGGTCCCTGTGCTAAGAAGCCCCTAGATCGGGGGAAGATTGATGACAAAGACATTCCCCCAGAACTGACAGAGAGAGAAAGCCTTCCCCTGGAGCTGGCACCCTGAATTTGGACTTCCAGCTTCCTAGGCCGTGAGAGAATAAACTTCTATTTGTTAAAGCCATCCACTTGTGGTATTTCTGTTACAGTAGCACTGGACAACTAAGACACTAGGCTTACTACACTCACAGTTCCCAAAGGCAGGGAGACACAGCACACCATGACACAGGACCAATAGGGGATTGCACTCAGGAGAAAGGTAACAACAAGCTGGGATTATAGGTGCTGGTTTGTATATGGCAAGCAGGGCAGCCTTGGTTAGGTTTCACGGGCTTCCTGGGGATTGGGCATTTTAAATAATTCTGCAGGCTCAGGGGGAACCGGGGTTGTCCCTAGTTGTTGGGTACATGGTCCGAGGGCAATTATGATGGGTGCATAGTGGCCCAGGACACAACCTAATCTTGTAGATTGAGCTCTGTCTCATTAACATAACTGCCTCTAATACGGCCTTATTAACATCATAGAGGTAGGATTTACAACACATAGGAAAATCACATCAGATATCAAAATGGTGGATACTCACACAATACTGGGAATCCTGGCCTAGCCAAATTAACAGATATTTTGGGGGGACACAATTCAATCCATGACAGCTATAGTTTTTTTTTTTTTTTTTTTTTTTTTGCTTTAAAGAACAGAAATTTATTTTCTCATACTTCTGGTGGCTTAAAGTCCAAATCAGGGTCTCAACCATGTCAATTCCTTCTGTGTTGGTAGCCCAGGGCATTCCTTAGTTCTTTGGCTTGTAGATAGGTCCTCAACATGGTGTCTCTCTTCCTGTGTGTGTCTCTGTGTATTCTGGTCTTTTTGTAACACAGTGATTAGGTTTAGGCTCCACCTGGCACTGGTATGACCTCATTAACCTATTTCTAAACAGGATTACATCCATAGGTATAAGGGCCAGGAATTCAACACACATTTTGGGGGGATAAAATTCAATCTATAACCGAGTCCCTCGATGATCAATCAAAACAAGGATTCTGGCATTCAGTGCTTCTATTCAATGCTGTTACAAAACATAAGGGTAGAAAAGAAAGAAATCAAACTGTCATTATTCACAGACGATTTAATTTTTATATAGAAACTTGTGAAAATCTAGAGAAAAATTATTAGAATTAGTAACAGAATATAAACAAAAATAGAAGTTACCTTAGAGTAACTCTAACAAAAGAGATATAAGATCCCTTTAGAGAAAATTACAAAGCTTTGTTGATAAGAGATCTATATAAATGGACAGGTAGCCCAATATTATGACTGTATCAATGCTCCCTAAAATAGTATCCCAAGTTCCAGCAAGATTTTTCATGGAAATTGACAACCTAAATCTGAAAGAAAAGTGAGTCAAGAATAGATTAAAAAAAAAAAAGTTGAAGAAAAGACTGAAATGATGGGACATAACCGTATTGGATATCATGATTTATTATCAAGCTATAATAATTAAGACAGAGTGTATTGGTATAAAAAAAAAATTTTTTTTTTTGTATTGGTATAGGAAAAGGCAAACAGATCAATAAAATATGATAGAGACTCAAGAAGAAAACCCACAGATGTATGAACATTTGAGAGACATGACAGGTCAAATTAGTGGGGAAAACATGGTCTATTCAACAAATAGTGCTAAAATAACTAGATAGCCATATATGAAAAAAAAAAAAAAAAAAGCTTTCTTTACACCCTGCACGGAACTAAATCTCAGGTGTGTTAAAAACCTAAATGTGTTAAAGCAAACTTTAAAACCACTATAGAAAAATATGACAATCTTCAGGACCTCAGGATAGGGACATATTCCTTAAACAAGATACTAAAAGAACAAATTACAAAGGGAAAGACTGGTAAATCTGACCACATTAAAATGAAAAACTCCGCATGTCAAAATACTAGAACATGACTAGAGATGCACAAATAAGGAGAAGATACGAGCAATCATGTAGAGAACAAAGGAACCAGAATACATAAATTAACCATAAATCAATAAAAATACAAAGAACCTAGCACAATTCCCCAAAAGAGAAACCAAAATAACATATGAAAAGACACTCAATCACATTAGTAATTAGGGAAGTGAACATAAGAACAAGGAGATAACACTTTGATACCCACCGGATTGATAAAAATTATGGACAGCTATATTCTTTGAAGCATGTTCATTCTGACATATAAACACCATTCAGAATTTCTTCCCATGGCTAACTCTGGTTTATAACTTTTAAACTGTTAGATAAACTCCTATCTTATTTTTGAAATGTTTTTTATACTTTAGAAATATTTGTTATATGTTAACCTTTCTACACTGCCATCACTTAACCAAGGAAATAGTTGAATCTTTTATTAAAATGTTGTGTCTGTATCTCCATGACTTGTTTTCATTGTATTTGTCTTTAACAGGAACAGGTCGAAATCCTTAATGCAAGGACAGACTTGGAAGCTATGTTAAATTTATATAGTGCTCTACTAAACCTCTAGGTGAGCATCCACTTAGTGGAGTGTCAAGGGGGCTAAAATCTAGTCCTGGTATCACAATAGCATGCTTTGGGCAAATCATCGAACACATCCGAGGTTCAACCTTACACCTGTAAAATAGAGGTCACGGTTACCACTCTGTTCATATAACGGAAGCTTCATGAGCTGATCCTTGAAGAATGAGACAACTTTTAAATGAAATGGTAAGGAAACGGTATTCTAGGAGGAGGGGACAACCTGTGCAAAGAGAAGACACGCTGTCTTAGTCATCTAGAGCTGCTATAACAGAAATACCACAAGTGGATGCTTTAACAAAGAGAAATTAGTTTTCTCACAATCTAGTAGGCTAGAAGTCCAAATTCAGGGGATCGGCTCCAGGGGAAGGCTTTCTCTCTTTGTGAATTCTGGAGGAAAGTCCTTCTCATCCATTTTCCCCTGGACTAGGAGCTTCTCGCACAGGAACCCCAGGTCCAAAGGATGCTCTCTCTCCTGGCACTGCTTTCTTGATGGTGTGAGGTCCCCCCCGCCCCCGCCCCATTCGCTTCCCTTTCCTTTTATCTCTTGCAAGGTAAAAGGTGGTGCAGGCCACACCCCAGGGAAACTCTCTTTACATTGTATCAGGGATGTGACCTTAGTAAGGGTTTTACAATCCCACCCTAGTCCTCTATAACATAAAGTTACAATCACAAAATGGAGGACAACCACACAATACTGGGAATTGTGGCCTAACCAAGTTGATACATATTTTGAGGGGCCACAATTCAATCCATGACACACAGCAAAGGCACACTAAATGATACACTTTTAACCAAAATGCAGAACATTAGTGAAAGAGAAATAACAACTAAGATTGAAAAAAGTAGGTTGAAACAATTTTTAAGTCAGTTAAATGACATGCCAAGGAGTGTCTACTGGACAAGCCACGTTCCTTTCCCAGAAAGTCTCAAAGTATCTGCAGTGCCAATGGCCCCTTCTGAGTGTTTCTGTTCCACATGGGTAACCAGACTTAGTCCCAGATGAATCACCGCCTTGCTAGCCAAGGAAGGTACCTAACTCATTCTCCTTTATGGGCTAGCTAATAGCCTATGGGCTGGGTGACCTGAAAGCTTTTCCTCACAGGACCTCTTATGCTAAATGGTTACTGGCTGGGCCACCAGTTCTCTGTCAGAGGATATATATCAAGTCCTTTAGCACAAGCACTAAAAACAGAGCAGTTGAGTAACTGAGACGCAGTGGATGCCTGTCAATATGGTGCCACAGATAACCTGTGGCTCAAGCTGTACAAGACAAGAACGACCTTCTACTTCTTGTTTACCCATGAGGGCTACCTCTGTGTTTAGATATATTTCTTTTCTTCGTCCCTCATGTGTTCTTATAACTTGCCAGTGTTTTTTGCCTGGCAAACATAGAGTGTATCTTTTAGTTTCTAATAGGATGGTGAAATGTGGTAAAGCCCTTCCTAAGATTGTTGCAGATATCAACTATTGATTACTGGGAGGCAAATTTACCATAATAAGTAATCATAGATAATGTGACCGAGAAAATTTGGGAGGGATGGAAGTTGAAGGAAGAAAGGAGACACACCGAAGGAGGTTGGGATTTATCCTGGCAATTCAGGGTTCTATGGCACAATGGGGGTTCCGTGACTCCTTGGGGAAGGGAGGTGAGCCTTAGCATCCCTGCAGAGAACAACCTGAAAGGAAAGACTGATGCTGTCCATTCTGATTGCTCGTGATTCACACTATCCCTAATAAGGGAAGTGTCACTGTTGGGGTTTTTACTTGAACAGCCAACTTTTAAAACACAATTAATGAGACAATGAGTATTTGATGATAATAGCAACAAAATACTAATTATTATATCACAAGGGTACTATGGTTATTTTATATTTTTGTAAAGACCTTATCTTTTAGAAATACCTATTGAAGTATTTGTCACTGGTGGTGCAAATGGTTTATGCACTTGGCTGCTAGCCAATAAGCCAGTGGTTCAAGTCCACCTAGAGGCATCTTGGAAGAAAGACCTGGCGATCTGTGTCCAAAACATCAGCCATTGAAAACCTTATGGAGCACAGTTCTACTGTGACACACGTGGGGTTGCCACGAGTCAGAATCTACTGGATGGCAACTGGATGGTGTGTGTGTTCATATTGAAATATTTACAGATGAAATTATATGGTAGCTGGGATTTGCTTAAAAATAATTCAGTGAGACTAGAGAGAATAGATGAGGCAAGATTATCCATGCGTTGACAGCTGCTGAAGCTGGATGATGGACATACAGGAAAAACGAGATAGAGCAAGGCTCACTGATTCTGACTCCAGATGCCCAGCAGCAGTTTTGACTATGTCACATTTTTGAAAGTTTAGTTTTAACTATGATTTGGGTTCAGCTATGACTTCCTTCCCCCTATTATTATGGCCAAGGGTTGATTACTTCTTTTCCACCACATATCAACATTCCAAAATTATCTTTTTCCGAGGGGGAAAAAAAAATACAAGCAAGCTTATAAAACCACGGAGTGTACTTACACAAAGGCTGTAACTTTATAATGAGAGGCTACAGTAATTCCTTCAAGATGTGCTTGCTTCTCATCTTTTGAACATCTCTGAATTAAATCATGATGTCTGTAATCAATGTGTGTGTTTAATGTAGTCGTTCCTTTTCATTTGAAAAGTTGTTTTGATGGTGCATATCTTACAATTGAGAGTGTTTTAAAATAAAGAAAAAATGGTAGCAGTATTATTTTGCTAGTCAGGATGCCAAACTGAAAACACAACTATTTTGAAGTGAGAAAAACTGATGACTGCCACTGAAATCAAGAAGGATGGAGCCTCACATTACTGGAGAAGAATCTTTAGTGAAATATGAAGTATATATTCAAGGACAACCTCAGAGAGTTGAAGTTTTAACTTCAAAGAGTTAAAATTCCGAGGATTTAGTTTTTTCTTTAATGCTGTAGTATAAAAAAACAATTGAAAGAACATTGTACTGTGAGTCCTTGGACATAGATTCTTGACCCAGTCACTAATTAGCTGACTAGGGATAACTGACTCTTTTCCAGATCTCATAATCCTGAAAAAGGGCAGTGAAGAGGACCTTCCACGGAAGTGGAGGGGCGGCGGGGGGACGGTGTGCACCGTGGCCTCTTCTTCATGTCTTGATGTGTCAGGGAGTGGTCAAGAATCAGTCTAGAAATACAGACTTTCCACACTTCCCAGCAACATGTGTTCTGCCACCTCTAGTCTCTTCTCTCAGTTCACTGAGTTGCTCAATACAAGCTCATATCTGACAATCTGTCCCTTTCATCTACTCAATTGCTAGTTTCCAGGGGTAATGCCAAACATGCCAGAACAGGGAACATAACAATAGTGCTTACTCAGTCTCCTTTACCGCAATTCGCTGTTTGGCATTTTCAGAAATACATTGAGTCATAAATGCAATTCAGGAGAGGAAATCAATGCTTTGAAATTTACTTTTTTGTTAGAGCTCTGGAGCCCTGATGGCGCAGTTGGTTAAGATCTTGGCTGCTAATCAAAACGTTGGCAGTTCCAATCCACCAGCTGCTCCTTGGAAACCCTATGGGGCAGTTCTGCTTGTCCTATGGGGTCGCTATAAGTCAACGGCAATGGGTTCAGTTATTAGAGTTCTGGATTTAACCTTTACAAATTCTAATGTTGAATTCTTGTATGTTAACTCTTTTTTTTTTTTTCAACACACTCAACAGTTTTTAGTATACCAAAAACAAACCAAACCCAGTGCTGTCGAGTCGATTCCGACTCATAGCGACCCTATAGGACAGAATAGAACCGCCCCATAGAGTTTCCAAGGAGTGCCTGGCGGATTTGAACTGCTGACCCTTTGGTTAGCAGCTGTAGCACTTAACCACTACACCACCAGGGTTTCCGTTTTTAGTATAGTATGAGAAAAATCTGGAACTATGTAAAAACGCATTTGAATTCTTTCTTAGGTTTCTAGGTCTTTGGAGAATCAGAGTCCCTGTGCCAGATAATTTAGGACCAAGGATGTATTAAAAAATGGCTCCTGTCCTTGAAGAACTTACAGTAGAGCAAGCCAGTCAGAAGTACGACTCATTCTTTAATTTTTGTAAATTCTGGAGTCCCACTTCACACCATTTTCTAAGGAAAGACCAGAGCTGCCATGAACAGCTTTGCAGGTTGTGCACTCCACAACTCCTGGGAACTGTGCTCCCCGGTGTTAACCCACATGGCTGCCAACCAAAAGGAAGAAAGGCCTGGCAATCTACTTCCCCAAAAAAATCAGCCACTGAAAACCGGACGGAGCACGGTTCTGCTCTGACACACCTGGGTCATCATTAGAAGCCACTCTATGGCAACTGGTCTTTTGTTTTTGTTTTTTAAATAAATGTGTGCAGTGAAGATTCTCATATCAATGTCTTGTTCTTTAATAAGAAACCTGAAGGCATTCTCGGGCAGATAAGGCTGCAGCAAGAGTCCCTGGTTTGCATCCATACAGGCGTCTCTTTTTCTTGTAGCGTTTGGGGTATATTGATTGGCTCTATGGACCCTGTGCTGGTCTCCTTGGCATTTGTTTCTTCCATCAGTCATCCCGGGTCCCTGGTGGCGCAGTGGTTAAGAGCTTGGCTGCTAACCAAAAGATCGGCAGTTCGAATCCACCAGCCACTGCTTGTAAACCCTATGGGGCAGTTCTACTTTGTCCTTTAGGGTTGCTATGAGTTGGAATCAGCCCAAGGACAATGGTTTTGGTTTTATTGGTTTATCAGTCATTCTAGAGGACCCCTGGTGGCACAGTGGTTAAAGTGCTCGGCTGCTTTTGGTCAGCGGTTTGAACCCACCAGCCACCCCTCAGGAGAAAGACGTGGCAGTCTGCTTCCATAAAGATTTACAGCCTTGGAAACCCTATGAGGCAGTTCTATTCTGTCCTACCGGGTCACTGTGAGTCGGAATTGACTCAACAGCAACGGGATTTTTCATTAGTCGTTCTTAGTTGTGGTAGAACGATTCCGTGGTCTCTGCATGCAAACGTTCAAGCCAGGATCACATTAAGAACACAGTTTTATTTAATTTTGGGGGGGTGGGGGTTGAGGTAAGTTCCCTCCAGTACCCTAATAAGCCTACTCTTAATTTTTGTGTATCACCCAGGAATAGAATGTGCAAGGCTTGTCCTGGCCGAGAGAATTCTCTTTGCCCCAAGCTGTCTGTGCTCACTAGCCTGCTACCTTTGTGCCCCACAGACAGTGGAGCTGGGTTCAAAACCCAGCTCATTTTGTCAGGAAGAATACTTTTCAAACTAAAACATAGTTCAAAACATTTTCCACCCTAGTGCTAACATGGCTGCCATGATGCTCTGTATCACCCACTAAACACCCCTCCCACCTGAAGCCCTCAGCGATTGACCACTGAAGCGGCTGTGCCGCTGCCCTGTGGGTGTGGATTCAAGACACACAAAAAGGGGAGCACTGTGCACCAGCGTGAGGTGGTGGCTGATTCAGCTTCTATGGACCATTCTCCATCGTGCTTTTCCCATTTGTGGTCACAGCTATGCTCTGAAAACACACTCCTCCTGTGAGCAATGGCATGCAAAGTGAGAGACGTGGCCGGTGACCACCAGGCAATGGTTTATTTTGTCTGAAAGCACCTGGTCTCATGCACAGCCACCATCCCTCTGTCAGTGGATGCTGGCGTGCTGCTATGATGTTGAACAGGTTTCAGGGGAACTTCCAGACTAGGAAGAAATGCCTGGAGATCCACTTCCGAAAACCCACCAATGAAAACCCTATGGATCACAACGGTCTAATCTGTGCCTGATCGTGGAGATGGTGTGTGGGGTCAGCGTTTAGTTCCCTGTGCATTGATTGCTGTGAGTCAAGGCCAACTAGACAACAGCTACAACGACGACATGGCTCTCATATCTTAGTATTGTCAGAATCATTTTCTACCCAGCCGAGCTCAATGTCTAGTTTATAGCCTTCATCACATTCTTCTTACCCTTAAGTCACTGCTACAGTTACAGTTACAGCTTTCCAAGGTCCTCGCAATTATTTTCCTCAAATCAAATCAAAACAAAACATTGTTTTCTTCAAATTGAAAATCCCAAATTAAGTTACTTGCCTTCTCTGATCTTTCCAATGCATAAATGATTACAAACTAAACCTAACATTTTATCTTGAAAATCTAAGTTATGCAAGGTTCCACGATTTTTTTTTTCTTACTGTGCTTTAGGTGAAAGTTTACAGAGCAAAATAGTTTCTCATTAAACAATTAATACGCAAATCGTTTTTGTAATATTGGGTGTCAACCCCATGATGTGTCAACACTCTCCTCCCCACCCCAGGTTCCCTGTTTCCATTCCTCCAGTTTTCCTCTCCCTTCCTGCCTTCTCGTCTTTGCTTTTGGGCTGGTATGCCCATTAGTCTCATACACATGACTGAACTATGAAACACGTTTCTCATGTGTGTTATGGTTTGCCCTAAAGACCTGCCTAATCTTTGGCTGAAGGGTGAACCTCAGGAGTGGCTTCAGTACTGAGTTAAAAGGGTATCCGGGGCCATACTCTTGGGGTTTCTCCAGTCTCCGTCAGACCAGCACATCTGATCTTTTTTGTGTGTGAATTTGAATTTCATTGTACATTTTTCTCCCGCTCTGTCTGGGACCCTCTATTGTGATCCCTGTCAGAGCAGTTGGTGGTGGTAGCCAGGTACCATCTAGTTGTTTCGGGCTCAGTATGGTGGAGGTTGTGGTAGTTGTGGTCCATTAGTTCTTTGAACTAATCTTTCCCTTGTGTCTTTAGTTTCCTTCATTCTCCTTTGCTTAAGCGGGGATGGGACCAAGAGGTGTATCTTAGGTGGCCACTCGCAGGCTTTTAAGACCCCAGTCGTTACTCACCACAGTCAGATGTAGAACGTTTTCTTTATAAACTATGTTATGCCACTTGAGCTAGATGTCCCCCAAGACCACGGTCCCCAGCCCTTAGCTCAGTGACTTACTCCATCAGGGAGTCTGGATGTATCTGTGAGCTTTTATGGCTTCTCCTTGGTCAAGTTGTGCTGGCTTCCCCATTACTGTGTACTGTCTTACCCTTTACCAAAGTTACCACTTATCTACCATGTAGTTAGTGTTTTTCCCTCTCCACCCCTCCCCTGCCTTGTGAAGTTAACAATTTTTTAATAATTACACAACAACTTTTATCTTGTATGAAATAAATGTTGGTTTAGCATATTAATTGAATTGTTCTAAAGACTTCAATCTGCTGTCATGAACAAATACATGCCTTTATTATTTACAATAGAGCTGCATAGATAGTGCTTCAGAAGCTGTAAGGTTCACATAAATCACCAGGCAATCT
This sequence comes from Loxodonta africana, assembly GCF_030014295.1. NCBI lineage: Eukaryota > Metazoa > Chordata > Mammalia > Proboscidea > Elephantidae > Loxodonta > Loxodonta africana. The sequence continues at coordinate 10,177,390 of NC_087358.1, read as the reverse complement.
TGTTAAAATACTGATTCAGATCCTCTGGGGTGAGGCCCGACAATCTGAATTTCTTACAACCTCCCATGAGATCCTGCTGCTGCCGGTCCACGGATCTCATAGGGTATACAGTACTTCATCTACTTTAATTGTATCTTTCATTGAACTCTAACAAAAAAATTCTAAACATTAAAAATACCCAGTTGCTGTCAAGTCAGTCTCAGCTCATTGCAATCCCATATGTTTCAGAGTAGGATGCTCCATAAGGTCTTCATGGCTGTGACCCTTTGGAAGCAGATCGCCAGGCCTTTCCTCCTAGGTGTCTTTGAGTAGATTCAAACCAACAACCTTTTAGTTAGTAGCTGAGTGCTTAACTGTTTGTGCTACACAGGGACTCCAAAATTTTTTAAATAATGGCTAGTTTTCCTTTTGCTGCTAAAAAGTCAGTTGCCATCAAGGCAATTCTGATTCATGGCGACCCTATGTGTATCAGAGTAAAAGTGTACCCCATAGGGTTTTCAGTCCCAGATTTTTTGGAAGTAGATCACCAGGGCTTTCTTTCCAGGCACCTCTGGGTGAACTTGAACCACCAACCTTTTGGTTAACAGCCAAGCACATTAACTGTTTGATCCACCCAGGGACTCCTCTTTTGCTGCTATGATGTCTTATTTTGTTTAGAATATAAAAACTGAATATTTTGTTTCTATATAGTTAGTTATCAGTCTTCTTGCTTAGATTAATAGCACTCTTTAGCCCAGGAATCTAGGAATTTTAAACTGTCTGATAAAGAAAGCCTTTGTTTACTTGATTGCCAGAAATCAGGCCAGAGTACAGCATTTGTAAGGCTAATTTAGGTCTCCATGGCAACTTCAGAGCTTTGCCACTCTTGCTGTTAGGTAGGATAGAAAAGCTCCATAACAAATAAACTTAGAAAGCAACTTCTGTTTTGGTACAGCCCCTCTGCGTCCAGCCTGCTAGGACACAACAGCTGATGTCCACATTGTGCTTACACTCTTACACAGCATCCACACAGTGGATATCAAGGACCTTTGTGCGATAAATCCTGCTTGGCAGTTTCGTAATGCCCCCCAGTATGTGTGTGCAGCCCTGGTGGTGCAGTGGTTAAGAACTCAACTGCTAACCAAAAGGTCAGCAGTTTGAATCCACCAGCCGCTCCTTGGAAACGCTTTGGTGCAGTTCTATTCTGTCCCATGGGGTTGCTATGAGACAGAATCCACTCGACGGCAACGAGTTTGGTCTTGGAATATGTGTGTGTTGTCGTATTAGAGGATTCCTTTTCCCCTTCAACAGTTTCTGATGGGGCTTCTGCTTCCCTGAACAGCTTCTGAAGTTCTTGGGGTTTGTTGTCTGACTCCCATGTGTGACTTAATCACCTGTATAATCTCTATTGTCTTTTCTTGAGCAGCAACGAGAATGCCCTGGTCTTTAACGTTTCATATTACTGAAAGAAAAGGCATCTTAAATAATAATATGATGTCATTTTTGCATCCCAGTAATTCCTTTGCTACCCTGTCACTCTTCCCTCCTTGGCGTGAAAGAAATACAAGCCCATGTTGTTGCTAGGTGCCATCAAGTCAGTTCCAACTCATAGTGACCCTACGTACAAAAGAGTGAAACACTGCCCTGTCCTGTGACATCCTCACAATAGTTGCTATGTTTGAGCCCATTGTTGCAGCCGCTGTGTTAATCCATCTCGTTGAGGGTCTTCCTCTTTTTCTGCTGACCCTCTACCATGCATGATGTCCTTCTCTTGGGACTGGGCCCTCCTGATAACATGTCCAAAGTATGTAAGACGCAGTCGATCCATCCTTGCTTCTAAGGAGCATTCTGATTGTACTTCTTCCAAGGCAGATTCATTCCTTCCTCTGGCAGTCCATGGTATATTCAATATTCTTCACCAATGCCATAATTCAAAGGAATCAATTCTTCTTTGGTCTTCCTTATTCATTGCCCAGCTTTTGCATGCATATGAGGCGACTGAAAACACCATGGCTTGGGTCAGGTGCACCTAAGTCCTTAAAGTGACACTGTTCCTTTTGAGCACCTGCAAGAGATCTTTTTCAGCAGATTTGCCCAATGCAATGTGTCTTTTGATTTCTTGACTGTTGCTTCCATGGGTGTTGATTGTAGATCCAGGTAAAATCAAATCCTTGACAACTTCGATATTTTCTCTGTTTATCATGACGTGAGGATTTTTGTTTTCTTTATGTTGAGGTGTAATCCATACTGAAGGCTGTGGTCTTTGATCCTCATCAGTAAGTGCTTCAAGTCCTCCTCACTTTCAGCAAGTGAGGTTGTGTCATCTGCATAATGCAGGTTGTTAATGAGTCTTCCTACAAGCCTGATGCCCCATTTTTTTCATATAGTCCAACTTCTCAGCTTAGTTGTTCAGCATACAGATTGAATAAGTATGGTAAAAGGATACAACCCTGACACACCTTTCCTGACTTTACACCACACAGTATCCCCTTGTTCTGTCTGAACAACTGCCTATTGGTATAAGTGCAGGTTTCTCATGAGCACAATTAAGTGTTCTGGAATTCCCATTCTTCGCAATGCTATCCATAAGTTGTTATGATCCATACAGTTGAATGCCTTTGCATAGTCAACAAAACACACGTAAACATCCTTCTGGTATTCTCTGCTTTAAATCAGGATCCATCTGACATCAGCAATGATACCCCTGGTTCCACGTCCTCCTCTGAATCCAGCTTGAATTTCTGGCAGTTCCCTGTGGATATACTGGTGCAGCTGATTTTGAATAATCTTCAGCAAAATTTTACTTGTGCGTAATATTAATGACATTGTTCTGATAATTTGTACATTCTGTTGGGTCACCTTTCTTTGCAATGGGTACAAATATGGATCTTTTCCAGCTGGTTGGCCAGGTAGCTATGTTCCAAATATCTTGGCATTGACAGGTGAGCAGCATCACATCCATTTGTTGAAACATCTCAACTGGTATTTCATCAATTCCTGGAGCCTTCTTTTTGCCAGTGCTTTCAGCTTGGACTTCTTCCTTCAGTACCATCAGTTCTTGATCATATGCCACCTCCAAAAGGGTTCAGTGTTGACCAATTCTTTTTGGTACAGTGATTCTGTGTATTCCTTCCATCTTCTTTTGAGGTTTCCTTCATCTTTTAGTGTTTTCCCTGTAGAATCCTTCAACAAAGCAACCTGAGACTTAAATTTTTTCTTCAGTTCTTTCAGTTTGAGAAATACCAAGAATGTTCTTCTCTTTTGGTTTTCTATCTCCAGATCTTTGCACATTTAATTATGGCCATACAAAATGAAAAATGGCACAAAAGAATGGAATTCCTGAGTTTTGGTTTGAAGGGCATTGGTGCTGGTATAAACATCATAGCTTTCAAATACACTTAACCAGCCAAGTTTCCTAGTACAGGAAAGATGAAAAATCTTCCCAAACTGGAGAAGAGCAAACATTTGGGAAAGAGAACCAGAGAGTTAGCTACAGTTGGAAATCCCTGATGCCCAAATTGTCACCACCACCCCAAAACCTCCTGGCCAAGGGCAAGGCAGGGGGTGGATGTGATGGAACTCCCTTCAAGTTTGGCTTGTGCCTCACCTCCTAGTGAAAGTCCAGGGAGTTTTGTACAGAAGGCTCCTCTGCCATCAGAGTGCAGTGTTATGGGCTGAATTATGTCCCCCCGCCAAAAAAAAATGTGTTGAAATCCTGACCCTTATATCTGTAAATACAGTCCTGTTTGAGAATAGGAGATGTCTTTTTTATGCTAATGAGGTCGTACCAGAGTATGGTGGGTCCTAAACCTAATCACTAATGAGTCATAAACAGAGCAGAACAGATACAGAGACACAGAGGAAGACAGACACTGAGAAACGCCAGGGAAGTCCCGGGGCTGTGAACCAGAATGGATTTCTCCCTAAGCTACATCCTGAATTCAGACTTTTACCCCCAGAACTGTGAGAAAATAAATGTCTCTTCTTTAAAGCTGCCCACTTACGGTATTTCTGTTCTGGCAGCACCAGGAGCCGAGACGTGCACTTAGAGTAGAGTGGAAAAGCCCTGGTTTCTCGCTGCGGTTCTGAAAACACCGGAGAGGGAGCCCCAGGCTCACAGGGCTCTCTCAGCTGGGATGGAAGGGTGCCACGACAGCAGATGTAGCAGGTGCTGTCCAGCTGGGGACTGGATGAAGATCCACTTCCATCTTTCTCTTTAAAATCCCATAGTAGAGTTGATTTCAAAAACAAAAGAAAACAAAGTATACCTGCCCAAGAAAGCTGGAAAAAGGCTTTGCTAACATTTAACAGACAACAATAGGAAGATAAAGCAGAGCTCTTTTTAAGTCTAGATAATCTGATATATAATCCCGTCTAAAGTACAATCACTATCCTTTGACCTGTGGCAAGAATGCATGGTTTCCATGCTGGAAATCCATCTCAGCCCATCACCCAGGAGCCCAGACCTGGTTCTCTACGTGCTTTGACATCTAGGCCCTTAGCCCAGACCTGGTTCTCTATGTGCTTTGACATCTCGTCCTTTTTCACTTAGCTAATACCCAAACCTCTTCCTTAAGTGAAGGCAGCAAGTGATTACCTCTTGCTTCAGGAGTAGCATCGAAGCCCTACCAAAAGCGGAGTTACCTTATGGGTTTCAAAAGGAAACCCATTATATTAGTACATTTCCTAAATGGGACTTGCAGGCAGAGATGGAAGAAATTGGTCTCTTTCTCCTGAGAAATTGGTTACTCTCCTGGAGTAACAAAAGGAACTGTCATTAAAGGTAAGGTAGCCCCTTTAGTACTTTAGTAGGTTGTGCCATGATGGCTCAGGGAAGAAACCAAACCTCCTTCTGCCCAATAACAGGATGTGATATCTCTTCGAAACCTAGATAAGGGAGAAGCACTGAGCTAGTTAAGGAAGTTATTTGTTTCTAAAATAGGGGCATAGTCTGCATTGTTTTGAAAACTGATGTTTATCCTTGGGAGTCGTGCAGGTGCCTGTCCTATCAGGCCCAAGGTTTAAAGAAACAAACACTCACGAATCTCTCAGAGATGGATTCTTGAAGGAAATCCACGGACCTGGAGACCCATACTCACAGGACCAAGGAGCCAACAGCCTCAGAGCATCTTCTCTTCAAGGCCCTCCCACCCTACTGACCTCTGTCCCATGGAACTCACCACCTAAACTGAAGGATTGAGACTAAATGGCTTGGACCTGAGGGGCTTACATGACTAGCTGGGAGATGGAGTCAGGGAATGAGCCTGTCAGAGGAATAAGGCAAGAGAGGTTTACTGAGAGAGATGAGGAGAAATTCACATCAAAAAGAGCTAAGCCCTCAGGAAGAAACCGGGAGCAGGGGGAGGGATGCTGGCACTGGGTAGTCCCCACGAAGCAACCATTTTGTAGAGGGTCCAACTCTTTAAACAACTTCTGTTTTAGAATCTGGGAAAAGACAAATTGCCAAAAGTTTAGCTATTTCTCCTTCTGCTTGGCAACGTACTTCTGAATCTATCCCAACTCTTGCGTTAAGTAAACTGGAAATACCTGCCCAGTCTGGTGTTGCAGTTTTAGGGAGAATGATGGGACAGGATGGAGAAATGGGAAAGGGGGATGGTCCGCCCCTCCCCACTAGCCTTGTGGGAAGACAGCATCATCTTTTCAAGTGGATTGGAACTCAGGGCTTGCTCAACAGACCTGTGAAGAGTGAAAGGAAAATTCTCCGTTATCAATGAGCTCTCTTTAGGCCCCCAAGCGTCTGTCAGTTTGTCCTACTATGGGGGCTTTCATGTTGCTGTGATGCTAGAAGCTATGCTACTTGTATTCAAATATCAGGAGGGTCACCCACGGAGCAGAGGTTTCAGCTGAGCTTCCAGACTAAGACAGACTAGGAAGAAGGACTTGGCCGTCTCCTTCTGAAAAGAATTAGCCAGGGAAACACCATGAATAGCAGAAGAACATTGTCGGATACAGTGCCAGAAGATGAGCCCCTCAGGTTGGAAGGACACAGTGACTACAACATTGGGCTCAAGCATGGCAATGATTGCGAGGATGGTGCAGGACCAGGCGGTGTTTTGTTCTGTTGCACAAAGGGTCACTATGAGTCAGAACCGACTCGACAGCACCTAATAACAACTCTTTAGGGTGCACTCAAGAATTCCAGTAGGAATCAATCAGTTGGCTAGTACTATATAATAAACCACCCTAAAATATAGGTGACTTAATACAACAATGATTTTTTTCCCCAGTACAACTGTGAAGGTTGGGTAGCTCTGCAGTTGATCTCGTTTGGGTTCACTCATGTGGCTGCAGACCGCTGGTGACTCTCCTAGGACGGATGTCCAAGATGGCCTCACACATGTTTGGCCTCAGCTGGGATGGCTGGAATGGCTGGGACAACCAGCCCTTTTTCTCCACATGACCTTTCATCTCAGGCTTCTTCCGAGCATGGTCATCAGGGAAGGATTCTCTGGAGTCACCTTTGAGCTGAGGGCTGAAGGACTAAAAAAAAAGGCAATAACTAGGTAAAAGGGTTTAAGAGGCTGGTATGAGGGAGGAAAATAGTGTACAAGAGGGAATAACAGGTACCAAGACCCTGTGAAGGAGCCCTGGTGGTGCACTGGTTAAATGCTCGGCTGCTAACCGAAAGGTTCGCAGTTCGAACTCACTAGCCGCTCTGAGGAAGAAAGATGTGGCAGTCTGTTTCCGTAAAAGATTTACAGACTTGGAAAACTTTTGGGGCAGTTCTACTCTGTCCTACGGGGTCACAATGAGTTGGAATCAACCTGATGGCAACAGGTTAACGGGTTAAGACCCTGTGAGGTAGGAGGATGTATATATGGTGCTTTCTAGAAAAAAGGAATAAGGTCAGTTTGGCTACTGTACAGGCGTTGAGAAAAAGTTACTAAAAACAAAATCTACTCCCAAGAGAGAAAATACTGAAGTTGTCAAGGATTTCATTTTACTGGATCCACAATCAACACCCAAGGAAGCAGCAGTCAAGAAATCAAACACAATATACTGCATTGGGAAAATCTGCTGCAAAAGACCTCTTTAAAGAGTTAAAGCAAACATGTCACTTTGAGGACTAAGGCATGCCTGACCCAAGCCATGGTATTTTCTTTCTTTCTTTTTTTAATTTGATAGCTGCAACAATTTTTTTTTTTAATTGCGCTTTAGGTGAAAGTTTATAGCACAAATTAGATTCTCGTTCAAAAATTTATACACAAATTGTTTTGTGACATTGGTTGCAATCCTCACAATGTGTCAGCACTCTCCCCCTTCCTACTCCAGGCTCCCCATGTCCATTCGTCCAGTTTTCCTGTCCCTTCCTGCCTTCTTGTCTTTGCTTTTGGGCAGATGTTGCCCATTTGGTTTCTTATACTTGATTGAACTAAGAAGCCCGTTCCTCAAGCATGTTATTGTTTGTTGTATAGGCCAGTCTAATCTTTGGCTGAAAGGTGGACTTTGGGAGTGGCTTCAGTTCTGAGTTAGCAAGATGTCCAGGGGCCACAGTTTCAGGGGTTCCTCTAGTCTCTGTCAGACTAGTAAGTCTGGTCTTCCTTTTGTGTGTGTGAATTTGAATTTTGTTCTACATTTTCCTCCCACTTTGTCCGGGACCCTCTATTGTGATCCTTGTCAGAGTGGTCAGTAGTGGTAGCTGGGTACCATCTAGTTCTTCTGGGCTCAGGTTGGTGGAGGCTATGGTTCATGAGGTCCATTGGACTACTATTTTCCTTATGCCAATAGCACTCTCCTCCAGTCACGACAACCAAAACTGTCTCCAGACATTGCCAAATGTCACCTGGGGGCCAAATTGACGCCAGCTGAGAACTGCTGAGCAAGAGTGAACACAGGGCCTCCCTGGTCACTCTTATAGCATCCAGGAGAGAAACAGTGATCTGTTGGACTTGAGTGGTCTAGGTAGAGCTGGGATAAGTGGATGGGGTTTGAGAGAAAACCTGTACTCATTGCTGTTGATTCTGACTCATGGTTACCCTGTGTATTATAGAGTAGAACTGCTCCATAGGATTTTCTTGGCTGTAATTTTTTTGGAAGTAGATTGCCAGGCCTTTCTTCCATGGTGCTGCTGGGTGGGTATGGACTGCCAATCTTTAGTGCAAACCGTCTGCACCACCCAGGGACCACAACAGTGTCTGAGTGGGTGGTCCCATGACTAGCATCACAAGGGTCCAGACCTCAACTCCTCTCTCTAGTTCCCTCCTTCAACATTCCATCCCTCTGAAAAAAGAATCTGGTCCTGTTTGCGTTGTGAAAGACTCATAGCCAGACAGCAAAAAGGTAAAATGAGGGATAAGCCAAACAAAACAAAACCAAAACCACTACCATTGAGTTGATTCTGATTCATAGCAACCCCATAGGGTTTCCAAGGCTGTAAATCTCTATGGAAGCAGGCTGCCATATCTTTCTCCCACTAAGCCACTGGTGGTTTCAAATCGCTGACCTTTCAGTTAGCAGTCGATTGCTTTAACCACTGTGCCACAGTTCATTTTCATTCTTCTGGGGTTTGTTGAGGCAACACTCATAGAGGGTCAAAGTCTGGCTTAGGGACTGACTGGAGAGCAGAGCAGTGTCTTTTTGAAACTGCTTTATTTTTGAATGCTGGAGATCTAAATATTTGGACCACAAACAGTGAGAAATGAGGGCAATGGGGCGGGACTCTGAGATGAAGCTATGAAAGCCTCTGGCAACAAAACCATACCAGTGAGGGGCCTCAGGTGTCCACATCCCAGCCGGTTCTCTGGCTGCCTGTCATGCATTACGGTGACTATAGTGTACCCTCCTCTCTGTGGATTTTTACACAAAGGATCCTAATTCTCTCACCGCTGCCTGCCTGCCTGCTTGCATGGGGGCACTGTGAAGAATGACGAGCCCCCAACCCTAAAACACTTGAATTTCATCGGATAAAAGATCCTGCCCTTATTTCTCTGCCCATAGGGTGCCATTATCTGTAAGAAAGGAAAGGTTGTGTTTTCTGGTCCAGGGAAGGAGAAAAAGAAGCCACAACTCCTTTGAAATCAAAGCTTTGTTCTTTTGTCAAAGGCGCCTCCTGAGGCTCCTGCCAAGTCCCATGAAAAGTCTTTGTTGGATTATCTAAAGCTATCAGAGTTCACTAAGGTCATCATCTCATTCATGCTGAGTTTGAGGACTGTGTCCTTCCTCTGCTTCTGACGGACGTGCAGGTGAGCTTGAATGTTAAATTTTCATGTCATTTCTCCCCTACCTTCACTCTTATTTTCTGATGTAATGAATGAAGTCACCCAGAATGTAGTTAGACATGTTATGGTCTACTTTACTGTGAAAAATGTTATAATCGTTAAGTTCACTGCAATGTAATCGTATTAAAATTTAGAGAACAATATGAAAAACTGAAAGCCAATTCTTTTCTGCAGGGTCAGAAGGCAGCTACCTTTCCACAGCCTCCTGACTTCTCTCCTGTACTAAGGTGACCTTGAACTATCACCACAGGCAACCCAGGCAGCAGCCAGAACACGGTCACAGCCATTTTCACTTAAAAGCGAACAGAACATTCTTACATTATTTCTACTTCCCTGAGAGAAGGACACAGATGTGTGCTGCCAGCAGAGACTTCAAAGATGGCGGATAGAAGTTCACCTGCATGCAACAGAAAACCTGCATTTATAGTGGCTTAAAAACATATGGCTCTTTTTTATAGGCCAGTAATTCAGTAATTTCACAATTCTATGTGGGATCCAGGCTCCTTTCACTTTTCTACTCCAGCATCCCCAGGGTGGAGCCCTCATCAAAGAGGTCAAAAATGGCTGCAGGAGTGCTAGCAATTACATTCTCATTCCTATCAGCAGGAACCAAAAAAAAGGGAGGATAAGGCCTTCCTCTTCCACACTCTTAAATGTAAGTACAACCGAGTCTTCCACTTACATTCCATTGGCCAGAATTTAGTCACCTGGGCATTCTTTGCTGTAAAGGAGGGTGGCTATGTGCTGCAAACTGTTGTTGTTGTTATTGTCAGGAGCCATCGAGTTGGTTCTGACTCATAGCGACCCTATGTACAACAGAACAAAACACTGCCCAGTCCTTCTCCAGCCTCATAATCGTTGTTATGCTTGAGCCCATTGTTGTAGCCACTGTGTCAATCCATCTCGTTGACAGTCTTCCTCTTTTCGGTGACCCTGTACTTTACCAAGTATGATGTCGTTCTCCAGGACCGATCCTTATTATGAAGTAAGAGAAAAACAGACACTGGGAAATAATTAATAAACTCTACTATAAGTGCTGGCTGTGCCTGGGTGGTGCAAACAGTTAAGCGCTCCACTACAAGCCGAAAGATTGGTGTTTCAAACCCATCCAGAGGCGCCTTGGAAGACAGGCCTGGAGATCTGCTTCTGAAATATCACAGCCTTAAAAACCCTGTGGAGCAGTTCGACTCTGCACACGTGGGGTCGCCATGAGTTGGAAGAGACTCAACGGCAGCTAACAACTATAGGTGGCAATTCTTGTCCCATCTCCGGTTTAGATGGTGCAGAAGTCAGATAGATTTAGAATAAAAATGGTAGATTGTTGTAAGTTTAAGCAGATGGCAAACTCCAGTTACAGCTGCTGTTCTCGATGTAATCTTTTCCTAGAGAAAATCAACATAGCCTCTGGTACCTCTAACAACTATGGAGCAGTTCTACTCTGCATGCATGGGATTGCTATGAGTTACAATCAAGTCGACAGCAACAAACAACAGCAGCAACAGTAATAACAGAGCGCAGAAAAGGAAGTCGGCTCTTATCTGACGAAGATACAACACGCCTTCACAATCTCGCTATGGGATGACAACAGTTCTCTGGCACTGTGCCATAATTTAGTCTGCAGAGATCTTTATCCTGTCGCTGTTCCACAGGGTATCAGGTTGATCTGCTACATTGATAATATCATGCTGATGGAACCTGTAGACCAGGAAGTAGCCAGGTCTGCACAGCATGCTTATATCAGGGTGAAGGGCACTGCTTTCGAGTATCAGCTACACTTAGAGGAACAACTGAAGGAAGAGATGGGAAATCTCCCCAGAAGCAAACATTTGAGTGATACATACGTATCATCATTCACTTTACTTAGAAAGATGCACAGCCTGAAACAAGGGCTCTACGCTATCTCACGGCCAGGGGCATGAGTGTTGGGCTGCAGATTCTATCAGTTTTATATCAGTATCAGTTATGTCAGGTCTCTTGGTCCAGGGTCCTGACTTCCTCACTACAGACCTTCGTCCAATTTCACCTCTCCACTTTCCAGATCCTTTTTTTTTCCTTCTGCTTGTGACTTTGTTTCCTCCTGGAAGGACATCCTTCACCTATATTTCTACCTCGACCCCAGCTCCCCACTCCCAGGATGCTGAGAATTGCCATTTCTTAAAGGCTGTGGTTTCCAAAGCCCTGCTCCATAGGCACCTCTAGGACAGGTCCCCAAACCTGTTTGATCTAAAGAATCACCTGGAAATACTTGGTAAAGGTATAGATTTCCACCCCCAAAAATTCTGATTGAGCAGTTGTGTAGCAGGCCCAGAGACTCATTTTTTAACAAACATTCCAGGTGCGCACTGTGATCAGGAAGGTTCCACTTCAGACACCGAAGGCCTGTAGGCAGAAGTCAAACATAATCCAAAGCGTACTGTTCTGAAATCACCAAGAAAATGTGAAAATAGGTCATCTTTTTAAACCTCTGTCTCTATCAAATACATAAATATTTTTCAATGGGTATTGCCTTTGTTGTTGTTGTTAAGTGCCATTGGGCTGGCTCTGACTCATAGCAACCCTATGTATAACAGAACCAGACACTGCCTGGTTCCACGCAATCCTCACAGTCGTTATGCTTGAGCCCATTGTTGCTGCCACTGTGTCAATCCATCTAGTTGAGGATCTTCCTCTTTTTCGCTGACCTTCTACTTTTACCAAGCATGATGTCCTTCTCCAGGGACTGATCCCTCCTAATAACATGTCCAAAGTATGTGGGACATAGTCTCACCATCCTTGCTTCTAAAGGACACTCTGGTTGTCCTTCCATGACGAATTTGTTCATTCTTTTGGCAGTCCATGTTATAGTCAATATTCTTCGCCAATATCATAATTGAAAGGCATCAATTCTTCTTTGGTCTTCCTTATTCATCGTCCAGCTTTTGCATGCATATGAGGTGGTTGAAAACACCATGGCTTAAGTTAGGTGCACCTTAGTCTTCAAGGTGACATCTTTGATTTATAACACTTTATACAACAGATTTGCCCAATGCAATGTGTCTTTTGATTTCTTGACTGCTGCTTCCATGGGTGTTGACTGTGGATCCAAGTAAAACTTCAATCTTTTCTCCTTTTATCATGGTGTTGCTTATTGGTCCAGTTGTAAGGGTTTTTGTTGTCTTTATGTTGAGATGTAACCCATACTGAAGTCTGTGGTCTTTGATCTTCATCAGTAAATACTTCAAGTCCTCTCACTTTTGGCAAGCAAGGTTTTGTCATCTGCATAACGCAGGTTGTTAATGAGTCTTCCTCTAATCCTGATGCCACGTTCTTCTTTACATAGTCCATTTTCTTGGATTATTTGCTCAGCATACACACTGAGTAATTATGGAGAAAGGATACAACCCCGACACATACCTTTCCTAACTTTACACCACGCAGTATCCCCTTGTTCTGTTCAAATGACTGCCTCTTGATCTACGTGCACGTTCCTCATGAGCACAATTAAGTGTTCTGGAATTTCCATTCTTTGCAATGTTATCCATAATTTGTTATGATGACATAGTTGAATGCCTTACTATTTTGTTATTAGTTTCTAACTCTGGGATATTAAGCTTCTCATTGTTTTGCATTACTTACAAATTGTCATATTCATTCATTCATTTCAGAAATACTTATTGAGCACTACTATGCACCAGGGACTCTTAAAGACATTGGGGATACAGAAATAAACAAGATAAACAGGGTCTTTGCTCTTATGGACCTAAAAGCATTCCATTCTAGTAGGGGAGAGACACACATAAATAAGTAAATAAACAATAAATTACAATAATGGGGAAAGCTAAAAAATAAATACAATAGAGTGATAGGCTAGTGATGAGGAGGGATGGCATCTCTGTAGAGAGAACGGGTAAACTGAGACCCAAGTGATAAGCCATGCTACACAACTACTATTATAGTTCAGTAACCGAGTTCTAATAACTCTTGTAAACAAGAAAATCCGGTGTGAACCAATGGGCTTTCATTGGTGAAATTAATATAATTGACAAAATAAGGAGCCCTGGTGCTACAATGGATAAGAGCTCAGCTGCTAACCAAAAGGTCAGCAGTTCAAATCCACCAGCCACTCCTTGGTAACCCTATGGGACAGTTCTACTCTGTCCTATAGAGTTGCTGTAAGTTGGAATCAACTCAACAGCAACAGGTAAATTAACAAAAGAGGTGGTAGAAATGGGGCCCCGCTGGTGAATTAGCGGCAGTGAAAATATGGGGCTAGACTAAAATATTTAAGACAGAATCATGTAGCTCACACTCTACATGAACAGGGTATAAATAAGGTTTTTGAACTCCTCACCCCCACCCAAGTCCTTTTGCAATGGATCCCAAAGTGGGATTCATAAAAGTTTGATTTCCAGAAGGTTAACTAAATCTTGCCTCTAGACTGTTTTGTCACCAGTCCATCTTTCAACAAAGGGGTGGTCAGAGTAGCTACAAAGACAAAGAGCCGGGACTTTGTGGAGTTTACAGAACAGGTACGTGAACTGTTTTTATGCTTGCCTTCAGATAAATATTTGTCTAATAAGTAACTATATGGGTGGCTGAATTTCATCTGAAGTCAGGTCTTATAATTCAATAGCAAGGTTGTGGGGGGGATCATTAATTCTCTTCCACCTCAACTTTTGGCAGCTACCAAATCTACCTAAAAGAATCTAATAGCTGTGACTTCTTCTCAATACCTGAAAACACATCTCTGAGACCTGCGTCTCAAAAGTGGGTAGCTAGAAGTCCTCAGAGGTGAGACTGACCTTGGGTTAAGGACTAAGGAAATGCTCACGACGGCCACAGAGCAAAATCTGGTTCCTCTTGTTTATCAGAACCCTCCCCTAGGGAAGTTCGAAGGTCAGCCCTGCCAACTCACATTGTTTATTTGCCTCTCTACCACCTTCCCATGTTTCTGTCGTGGTGAAATCAGTGTCTGATGAATGTCAAGGACAATCCTGGAAGCGCCAAGACTTTATAAGAAGGCAAGTTGAGGGTGGTGTAGAGGGGAAGGAGTCTTTGGGTGGTGAAAATGGTTAACGTGCTTGGCTGCTAACCAAAAGGTTGGAAGTTGGAGTCCACCCAGAGGCACCTCTGAAGAAAGGCCTAGGGATCTACTCCTGAAAAATCAGCCATTGAAAACCCTATAGAGCACAGTTCTACTCTGACACACATGCGGTTGCCAGGAGCCAAAATCAACTCAACAGCAACTGGTTTGTGTTTTGGGGGATAGTACAAGGTGTGGGCAGGACAAAGGAGCCCTGGGGGCGCAGTGGTTAAAGCGATCTACTGCTAACTGAAAGGTTGGCTGTTGGAACTCATCAGCTGCTCCAAAGGAGAAAAATGTGGCAGTCTGCTTCCGTAGAGATTTACAGCCTTGGAAACCCTATGGGGTCACTGTGAGTTGGAATCAACTTGACAGCAGTGGGTGGGTGGGTGAGAAAGAGGCTTAAAGGGTCCTCAAGGGCCTCAAGGAAGGGCAGAGAACAGGGACACTGATCACTGGCCCCAGAGCTAAAACGTTGACAGACAAAGGCCATTCCTTAGCTTCCTATGCAGGGTACCGCATGGGGGAAGTCTGCCCTTCTGAGAGAGGAAGAATCCAAACATACAAAACTTGTCTGGATGAAAAGGGGGACTTGGAATGCAGCATAGTAGGATGGTGTAATGCAGGTGGTACACCAGCCCAGTCATTAGTAGCCTCTGTCTGGTTCCTAGGGGACCATACTGACCTGGGAAAGAAAGACATGCACTGCTATAAAGCACAGGGCTCCCACCTCCTCAAGTGACTTTGGGCAGAGTGTCTTTTGCACTGGCTGGAGGGTGGTCTCCCCACCCAGTGTGAGTTCATTCTGGGAATGAGCAGGGACAACAAACCTACTTCTGTCACGAGGCAAGATGCCAGCACAACACCCCTGAGAGACACATAATGTTAGCAGCTGACCCCTTGGCAACAGGGAAGTGCCATGGCCACCATGAGCACATGTGATGGTGTTTAGGAATACCCTTTGGAAATTGGAGGGCCAAGTTAAGGTTCCATTGCATTTGCAGATGGGGGCTGGGCCACAGGCTGTTATTGGATTACCATGACCCTACTTAACCTCTACGCTGGAAAGCTGCTTTCTCAGAGAAAAAGTGAGCCGTGGGCTTCCCCGCACCCTTTCTCCGCTCTCTGTTTAATTATCCGTCTCTACAACAACAAAAAAAACAAAAAACAAAAAAAAAACAGCACCCACAACCCCGTGACAGCAGGGACCCCAGGTTTTAGAGCTGGAGGAACAGCTCTGGGAAGTGTGCCAGGGAATGTGCTTCAATAGCTGATCCCATCATCGGCATTCGATTATCTCTAGGTGCAACAGATAAGCGTCCCGCTGCAAACCGAGAGGCTGATGGTTTGAACCCATCCAGCAGCTCCTAGAGAGAAAACTTGCCAACCTGCTGCCATAAAGATGACAGTGAAGAAAACTCTATGGGGCAGTTCTACTCTGTCACATGGGGTCATTATGAGTCCAGGTTGACTTGACGGCACCCAACAACAACAACAAACTACAGGATACCTTTAGGAACCCCAGTTCTGCTCTCCCAACCACGAGGATAGGAGCATGCAGTTAATTTGCTACAAGGTCCAGCTTCAATTTTTTCCAGACTTTGTAATTTGCCCGAGGAGTTAAGAAGACAGAAAACTGTCTGTTGGACATTTCTCTTGCTGTACAGGCATGTCAAACTCCTAGACTGGTTTTCCCATCCCCAAAGTGGACTCAACAAGTCTTTCTCTCTCTCTCTCTCTGATTTCTGGGCTGGTTTCCTAAGAGCTGAAATTCTAAAGTACCCATCTTTCACCCATGCCTCTCCCTTCTCCCTTAGGCCAGTCAAGCAAGTAGTCTGTTTATTTCTGCTTTGCAAATCTTTACATCCCAACTCTTTCCCCATGTCCTGGGCACCACTGGATTTTAAGATCTTGCACTCACGGACTTAACTAACAGTTCACATGCCAACCACTGTGCTAGGTGTTAGAGATAAAAGGAAATGTGAGATTCAGCTTTGTGATTAAGTTCTCACTGTGTCCTGAGCAACATGTAAAGATGGGAAAACCTGCATTGCTTTTATAAAACAGGCTCTGAATGTGTTACATGGAAAGTTGTTTTTGCTTGGTTGGGTTTTTTTTTTTTTTTCACCTACATTTAATACTTGGAAGGAATGCTGCCTGCTATCCCCAAGTCTTTTCTCAAGGAAATACTGACCAAAGCCAACCAACAAAGGCAAAGAAATATCTATACTAATAGCTCACTCACTGTATCTCACAACCTATGAAATAATTATTATGATTATTTCCATTTTACAGATTAAAAACTGAGGCACAGACAATTCCCTCAAGCTCTTATGGTGAGTAAGTGCCAAAACCAGGATTCATATCTAGGTGGATTCCTGACTCCCAGTCCTGGTCTCTTAACCACTACACCAATGGCTTTCAACCTTACTCGACTCTGACTCATAGTGAGAAATTTATTTTACATTGTAATCCAGTATGAAGCATCATCTCCACAGTATTATGCTGTTTTTCCATCCAGGAGAAAGGCCTGGCAATCTGCTTCCATAAAGATTACAGCCAAGAAAACCCAAAAGTACGGTTGGATTATCCAATAGGCAAGGTAAGCAAGGTGCCTATCTTGCTTACCAGATCACTTATTATTTTTGTTGTTGCTTTTGGGTTGATAATATAGATCTTTAACTTATCACTATCCATCTTCAAGTGATATTATAGCACTTGACATACAGTACCCAAACCTTCCAATAGTATACTTCCATTTCTCTCCTCACGAATTTTTTTGCTATTATTGTCATACGTTTTACTTATATATGTTCTAAATTCCATAACACATTGATATTATTTCTGTTTAAGCAGTCAATTTTCTTTTAAAGATAATCAAATACTAAGAAAAAATCCTTGAATTTATTATTTAGTATTATTTTTACTAAATATTTATAAATATACTATTTATAACAATGGGCTAAAACACAGCAATGATTGTGAGGACGGCGTGAGACTGGGCAGTGTTTCGTTCTGTTGTACGTAGAGTTGCTATGAGTCTGGACTCAATGGCACCTAACTTTTTTTTTTTTTTTTACTTAGTACTTAATATATATTTACCCACATAATTACTATTTTCATTGTTCTTCATTCCTTTGTGTAGATCCATATTGCCATCTGATATTTTCTTCCTTATGCTTGAAGGACTTTAATATATTCATTGTGTGGGTCTGCTGGTGATTAAGCCTTTCAGCTTTTGTATGTATGAAAGTCTTTATTTTGTCACCATTTTTTTATGTCAAAAAATTCTTACAAATTTAATGCAACAAACGTCATTTGCTTCAGAGAAGAAGATACCCCAATTAAAAGAGAGACTGGAAAAAGAAACTCTAAAAGAGGGATTTCAAAATCTTTTTTTTCCATAACTTTATTGAGGCATATTTTACATGTCATTCACTCATTTCACATGTACAATCCAGTGATTTTTAGCAAATGTACCATGTTGGTTTCGTCTTTTTTTTTTTTTTAATTTTTATTGTGCTTTAAGTGAAAGTTGACAACTCAAGTCAGTCTCTCACACAAAAACTTATATACACCTTGCTACATACTCCCAATTGCTCTCCCCCATCGTCTTTGTTTTTTAAAGGCGTTTCTGCTAAGTATAGAATTCTAATTTGACAGTTTCTTTTTTCTTTCAGTATTTTCAATGCTGCTGTACCCATGACTTCACACTTGCATTTGTTTCATTTTTTTTTTTTAATTGTGCTTTAGGTGAAAGCTTACAAAGTACCTTCTCATTCAACAATTTATACACAAATTGTTTTGTGACATTTGTTCCAATCCCGCAATGGATCACATTCTTCCCTCCCCCACCAAGGGTTCTCTGTTGCCATCGTCCATTCTTTCTGTCCCTTGGTCAAGTGTTGCCTGTTTCGTCTCGTACACATAATTCAACTAAGAAGCATGTCTCTCAAGTGTGTCGTTTTTTAGAAACTCTAACCTTTGGCTGAAGGGTGAACTTCGGGAGATGCTTCAGAGGTGTCCGGGGGCCATAGTTTCAGGAGTTCCTCAAGTCTCTGTCAGACTAGGAAGTCTGGTCTTTTATTGTACATTTGAATTTTGTTCTACAGTTTTCTGCCACTTTGTTGGGAACCGTCTATTGTGATTCCTGTCAGAGTGGCCGGTAGTAGTAGCTGGGCACCATCTAGTTCTTCTGGGCTCAGGCTGGTGGGGGCTATGGTACTTGTGGGCCTTAGTCCTTTGGACTAATATTTCCCTTATGTCTTTAGTTTTCTTTATTCTCAGCTTCGGATGGGATGGGACCACTAGATGTATCTTAGATGGCTGCTCACAAGCTTTTAAGACCCTAGACGCTACTTGCCAAACTAAGATGTAGAACATTTTCTTTATGAATTATGTTATGCCAGTTGACCTAGATAACACCCAAGACCGTGGTCTCTGGCCCTCAACCCTAGTAACTCAGTCCCTCAGGGTGTTTGGATGTATCTATGAAGTTTCTATGACTTTGCCTTGATCAAGTTGTGCCGACTTTCCCTGTACTGTGTACTGTCTCTCCCTTCACGAAAGTTAACATTTATCAAGTAGTTAGTGATTTCCTCTCTCCAACTCTCCCCTACCTTGTAACCATCAAAGATTGTTTCTTTCTTGTGTTTTTATAATAGCGGTCTCATACAGTATTTGTCCTTTTGTGGTTGATTTATTTCACTCAGCATAAAGCCCCCCAGATTCATCCATGTTGTGAGATAGTTCCCAGATTCATCATTGTTCTTTATGGTTCCATTGTGTGTATATACTATAATTTGTTTATTTATCCGTTGATGGGCACTTAGGTTGTTTCCATCTCTTTGCTATTATGTACAATGCTGCAGTGAACACGGGTGTGCATATGTCTATTCATGTGAGGGCTCTTATTTCTCTAGGATACATTCCTAGGAGTGATATTGCTGGATCATGTGGTATTTCCATTTCTATCCTTTAAAGGAAGCGAATATTGTTTTCCATAGTCACTGTAACATTTTACATTCCCACAGCAATGCATAAGAGTTTCCAT
Organism: Loxodonta africana; assembly: GCF_030014295.1. Classification (NCBI taxonomy): domain Eukaryota; kingdom Metazoa; phylum Chordata; class Mammalia; order Proboscidea; family Elephantidae; genus Loxodonta; species Loxodonta africana. The sequence goes on along the minus strand of NC_087358.1, from coordinate 10,158,057 downwards.
CTCCCCACAACCTCTCCAACATTTGTTATTTTCTGTTTGTTTTTTTTTTTTATTAGTGCCAGTAATGTTAGGGTGAGATGGTATCTCAATATAGTTTTGATTTGCATTTCTCTAATGGCTAGTGATCAAGAGCATTTCCACATGTGTCTGTTAGCCGTCTGAATGTCTTCTTTGGTGAAGTGTCTGTTCATATCCTTTGCCCATTTTGGAATTGGACTATTTGTCTTTTTGTTGGTGAGGTGTTGCAGTATCTTATAGATTTTAGAGATTAGACCCTTGTTGGACATGTCATAGCCAAAAATTTTTTCCTCATCTGTAGGTTCTCTTTTTACTCTTTTGGTGAAGTCTTTAAATGAGCATAAGCACTTAATTTTTAGGCGCTCCCAGTTATCTAGTTTATCTTCTGCTGTTTGTGCACTGTTAGATATGATCTGTATCCTCTTTATGCCATGTATCAGGGTCTCTAGTATTGGCCTTATTTTTTTATTCCATGAACTTTATTGTTCTAGGTTTTAAATTTAGGCCTTTGATCCATTTTAATTTTTGTCTATGATGTGAGGTATGGATCCTATTTCATTTTTTAACAGAAGGGCAGCCATTTTTGCCAGCACCATTTATTAAAAGTTTGTATTTCCCCCCATTTAATGGACTTTGGTCCTTTGCCAAAGATCAGCTGACCATAGGTGGATGGATTTACATCTGAGTTCTAGATTTTTTTTTCTAGATTCTGTTCCATTAGTTTATATGTCTGTCATTGTAGCAGTACCAGGCTATTTTGACTACTGTGTCTGTAAAATAGGTTGTGAGATCATGTAGTGTGAGGCCTCCTACTTTGTTCTTTTTCATCAGTAATGCTTTGCTTATCTGGGGCCTCTTTCCTTCCCATATAAAGTTGATTAGTTTTTCCATCTTGATAAAGAAGGCTGTTGGTATTTAAATTGGAATTGCATTAAATATGAAGATTGATTTGGGTAGGATTGACATTTTCACAATCATGAGGCTTCCTATCCATGAGCGTGGTATGTTTTTCTATTTATGTAGATTTCCTGTGGTTTCTTGCAATAGTGTTTTATAGTTTTCTTTGTATAGATTTTTTACATCCCTGGTTATATTTACTCCTAAATATTTTATCTTTTTAGGGGCTTTATAAATGGTATTTTTCCCTGATTTCCTTTGAGAAGTTTTCTTTGTTGGTGTATAGGAATCCAACTGATTTTTGTATGATAATCTTACTTCCTGCTACTCTGTTGAATCTTTCTATTAGTTCTAGTAGTTTTCTTGTGGAATCTTTGGGGTTCTCTCTATATAGAATCATATCATCTGAGAATAGGGATAATTTTACTTCTCCCTTTCCAATCTGGATGCCCTTTATTTCTTTTCTTGCCTTATTGCTGCTCTAGCTAGGACTTCCAGCACAATGTTAAATAGGAATGATGATAAAGGGTATTTTTGTCTTGTTCCTGTTCTCAGGGCAGATGCTTTCAACCTCTCTTCATTGTGAATGATGTTGGCTGTTTGTATAAAACCAAATCCATTGCTGTCAAGGCAATTCCTACTCAGATGCCCGGTATTATGTTGAGGAATTTCCCTTTCATTCCTATTTTATTGAGAGTTTTTTTAATCAGGAAACAGTGTTGAACTGTATCAAATGCCTTTTCTGCCTCGATTGAGATGATCACGTGATTCTTTTGTTTTGTTTTATGTGGTGGATTACGTTGATTGATTTTCTAATGTTGACTATCCTTGCATACCTGATATGAACCTCACTTGGTCACAGTGTATTATTTTTTTTGGCATGATGCTGAATTCTATTGGCTAGAATTTTGTTGAGAATTTTTGCATCTATATTTATGAGAGATGTTGGTCTGCAATTTTCTTTTTTTTTGTGGTATCTTTGCCTGGCTTTGGTATCAGGCTTATGCTGGCTTCATAGAGTGAATTTGGGAGTATTTTTTCCTTTCGTATGCTCTGAAATAGTTTGAGTAGTACTAGCGTGAGCTCTTCTCTTAATGTTTGGTAGAATTCTCCAGTGAAGCCGTCTGGGCCAGGGTTTTGTTTTTTGGTTGGGAGTTCATTTTTTCATTACCTCTTCAATCTCTTCTCTTGTTATGGGTCTGTTCAGATTTTCTATTTCAGTTTGTGTCAGTGTAGGTAGGTAGTATGTTTCTAGAAATTTGTCCATTTCCTCTAGGTTCTCAAATTTGTTGGAGTGCAATTTTTCATAGTATTCTGGTATGAACCTTTTTATTTCGGTTCGGTCTATTGTAATATCCCCCATCACATTTCTTATTTGGGTTATTTGCTTCCTCTCCTGTTTTTGTTTTGCCAATTTGGCCAATGGTTTGTCAATTTTGTTGATCTCTTCAAAGAACAAACTTTTGGTTTTGTTGATTCTTTTTATTGTTTGTCTGTTCTCTATTTCATTTATTTCTGGTCTAATTTTTATTATTTCCTTTCTTCTGATGACTGTGGGCTTCTTTTGCTCTTCTTTTTCTACTTGTTCAAGTTATAGGGTTAATGTTTTGATTTTGGCCTGTTCTTGTTTTTGATGTGTGCGTTTATTGCTATAAATTGACCTCTGAGCACTGCCTTTGCTGTGGCCAAAAGGTTTTGGTATGATGTGTTTTCATTCTCATTTGATTCTAGGAATTTTTTTTATTTCCTTTCTAATTTCTTCTATCACCCAGTTGTTTTTAAGCAAAGTGCTATTCAGTTTCCATGTATTAGATTTTTTTCCCTTGTTTTTCATGTTATAAATTTCTATTTTCATTGTGTTCTGATTAGAGAGAACGCTTTGTATTATTCTGATGTTTGTGATTTTTATTAAGGCTTGCTTTGTGGCCTAAAATATGGTCTTTCTGGAGAATGTTCCATGTGCATTGGAAAAGAATGTATACTTTACAGCTGTTGGGTGGAGTGTTCTATATATGTCCATGAGATCCAGTTGGTTGAATTTAGCCTTTAGATCTTCTGTATCTTTGTTCAGTTTCTTTCTAGATGTTCTGTCCTTTACTGAGAGTGATGTGTTGAAGTCTCCTACTATTATTGTGGAACTGTCTATTTCTCTTTTCAGTGCTGTTAGAGTTTGCTTTATATCTTTTGGAACCCTGTAGTTGGGTGTGCAGATATTTATTAAGGTTATGTTATGTTATGGGGGAAGGCTCATTACCAACCTGCAATATGCAGGTGACACAACGTTACCCGCTGAAAGTGAAGAGGACTTGAAGTACTTACTGACGAAAATCAAGGACTACAGCCTTCAGTATGGATTACACCTCAACATAAAGAAAACAAAGTCCTCACAATTGGACCAAAAAGCAACATCATCATAGATGGAGAAGATTGAAGTTGTCAAGGATTTCATTTTATTTGGATCCACAATCAACACCCTGGAAGCAGCAACCAAGAAATCAAAAGACGTACTGCATTGGGCAAATCTGCTGCACGAGACCTCTTTAAAGTGATGTCTTAGGCTGGGTTCTCTACAGAAGCGAAATAAGTAAAGCATATAAATATATATAGAAACCCAAACCAAACCCATTGCTGTTGAGTAGATTCTGACTCATAGTGATCCTGTAGGACAGAGTAGAACTGTCCTGTAGGATTTCCAAGGAGCACCTGGTGAATTAAAACTGCTGACCTTTTGATTAGCAGCCATAGCTCTTAACCATTATGCCACCAGTGTTTCCACATATATATAGAAAGAGATTTATATTAAGGAAATGGCTCATGTGGTTGTAGAGGCTGAAATGTCCCAAGTCCTTGGGTCAGGTTGAATGCTCCTCCTGTTTCATGTAGCTGCAGGGGTTGGCGAGCCCAAGATCTGCAAGTCAGACAGCAGGGATCTGAAACAGGCTGCAAAGATCAAGGAATCCCAAGATTGGCAAGCAAGACAGCAGGTAAGCTGGTAGGTCAGGTCCCAAGAACTGGAGGTCAGACGAACAGGAGCCAGCTGCAGGATCCAGTGCAAGCAAAAGGTCACAAACCTTGCCAGAAAGTTCACTTATATTGGATGCAGGCCACATATCCAAGGAAACTCCCTTTCAACTGATTGGCTACTCACAGCAAATCCCATCATGGAGGTGATCACATTATATCAAATCTCATCATGGAGGTGATCACATCATTATACAACTGCCAAACTACATCATAACTGCCAAACCACCAGGAACCATGGCCCAGCCAAGTTTACACACAACCTTAATCATCACAAATATTAAAAAGCAAAGATGTCACTTTGAGGACTAAGATGCGCCTGACTGAAGCCATGGTATTTTCATTTGCCTCATATGCATGCAAAAGCTTGACAATGAATAACGAAGACCAAAGAAGAATTGATGCCTTCGAATTATGGTGTTGGCAAAGAATATTGAATGTACCAAGAACTGCCAGAAGAATGAACAAATCTGTCTTAGAAGAAGCACAACCAGAATGCTCCTTAGAAGTGAGGATGGCGAGACTTCGTCTCACATACTGTGGACATGTTATCAGGAGGGACCAGTCTCTGGAGAAGGATATCATGCTCGGTAAAGTGTCAATGAAAGAGAGGAAGATACTTAACAAGATGGACTGACACAGTGGCTGCAATGATGGGCTCAATCATAGCAATGATTGTGAGCATAGTGCAGGGCCAGGCAGTGTTACATTCTGTTGTAGGTAGGGTTGCTATGAGTCAGAACCAACTCGGAGGTGTCCAAAAACAACAACATGGATGAGTAAACTAAAGAGAATGTTAACTTTGGAGACTGTGTAGAGACCTGGACCAGCAAAAGCATCCCGTAGAGAAGAACTAACACTATCCATTAAACTATGCAGGTCCAAACTCCAATAGCAGCACCGTGAAGCAGTCAGAGTAACAGTAGCTGTGTCCGATCAGACTCAGTTCTTCCTGCTTGGCTTTTGCAAACAGGACTAGCCATTCTCTTCTGCTGAGTAAGGCAGAGAGGGTTACTGGTGGTTCAGAGGTAGAATTCTCGCCTTCCATGCAGGAGGCCAGCCAATGCATCTCATGTGTAGCCGTCATCCATCTGTCAGTGCAGGCTTGTGTGTTGCTATGATTTTGAACAGGTTTCAGCTGTGTCTTCTAGACAAAGATGAACTAGGAAGAAAGTTTGAAAAGCAGCCAATGAAAACCCTATGGATCACAAGGATCTGATCCTCAACTGATCATGGGGATGGTACAGGACCAGGCAGCATTCCATTCTGTTGTGCATGGGGTCAACTTGATAGCAGCTACAAACAAGGGGGAGGAAAAAGATTGACTAAGATCTTAAATTTCTTAAACACTTCAGCAGGGGGTGAGAAGGATGTATGCAAAAATGCTGCAAGAATCGGGGAACACACTGGTCTTCTGTTAATGAGGCATGAGAGTGGGTACTTGTTACGGACTGAATTGTTTCCCCCATAAATATGCGTTATAAATCCTAACCTACAAGCCTGTGGTTATAATTCCATTTGAGAATGGGTTGTCTTTGCTGGGTTAATGAGTCAGGATTAGTGTAGGGTGTGTCTTGAGTCAATCTCTTTTGAGATATAAAAGAGATTAACCAAGCAAGTGAAATGTGCAAAGATGGGGGAAGAAAAATGCCAAGTCACATGAAGATTTCCCAGGAGCAGAAGCTCAGAAGAGGTGAGGACCTTCCTCCAGAGCTGGCAGAGACAGAAAGCCTTCCCCCAGAGCAGGTGCTCTGAATTTGGACTTCTAGCCTCCTAAACTCTGAGAAAATAAATTTCTGTTTGATAAAGCTGTTCACTTGTGGTATTTTTGTTATAGCTGCACTAGGTAACTAAGACAGTACTCAAGTATTTTACCAGGAAAATAACAGTGGTGTGACTGCATCTGTACTCTGATTTGGTGAAGTGGGCCATACTAACGACCTTGAAAGATCTGTCTCCTAAACTGGAGCTCATGATGGTGGCTCCTTCATTTAAGTTACTCTTGCTCTTTCTTTCTATTCCAGGCTTTCATGCTTGACACGTATTTACTTCTTTTTCTATGAAGTTATCCTGCCACCCCTACATGATTTCAAACTCTGAAGAGAACAACTGTGAATTATTTCCCTCTCTAGACCTGTCACCCTAAATAACGGTGATGCATGACGGAACGGCCAGGAGGCAAGCTCATTCTCCCCGTTGGTCATCCCTTTGACCTCAGTTTTAAAACAAATTAAGTAACAGAAATTAAGAGGTAGTAAATGGTTAGCAGAAAGCAAGTCTGAAATGGATTATCCAAAATAAAGTAGTCAGGAGTTTTTATTTTGTTGTTGTTAGATGCCCTCGACTGGATTCCAACTCATAGTTACCCTATGTGCAACAGAGTGAAACACTGCCCAGTCCTGTGCCATCCTCATAATTGTTCTGCTTGAGCCCATTGTTGCAGCCACTGTGTCAGTCCATCTCGTTGAGGGTCTTCCTCTTTTTCGCAGATCCTCTGCTTTACCAAGCGTTATGTCCTTCTCCAGGGACTGATCCCTCCTGATAACATGTCCAAAGTATGTGAGACATAGTCTCACCATCTTTGCTTCTAAGGACCATTCTGGTTGTACTTCTTCCAAGGCAGATTTTGTTTTGGGGGAAAGAAATGTCTCAATTCTTGCCTCTTTTTGTATCTGTTCACTTGCCAGTTAATACTGCACAATTGGTCTTCATGTATTCGGTTTCTATTTGTTAATCCAATGCAGAGGTAATTTCCATGACTTAACTCATAGCAGCAGGAGTAATAAAAGTGTTAAGTATTAACCTTTGAGGTGAGGGGGTTTGGGATCAGTGTCAATTTGTTTAAATAGTACAGAGTAAAGACTTAGTCATTTGGGGAAAAATACAGGTTTTAAGTTCAAGCTCCTGTACATTTTATTCTCCAAACAAGGCAAATGAGAAGATTTGTGTTTGTAGCTGGAGATAGGAGAAAATAAAGCCAGAAGCATCAAGTGATTTGCCCAAAGTTATTAAGCTGAAAAGAATGCAGCAGCGATATGGGTGTCTTTTGTCGAGTGATACAGGTGCACCTAACCGGAAAGTCTCTGAACCAGTGAGTCACCTCTTTTCCTTGTCTCGTTCTCCCCTGCACACACAAGAAACATTTGAGAAAAGTGAGGACAACCACTTTTATCACTGGTTTGGTCCAGACACCAAGCAGCCAAAGTTTCTGCGGGCCATGTGGGACTTGGTGTGATGCTACCTGGGCAAACTGGAACATTCTACCAGATAAATTCAGCCACATGTGTCTCCGTGGGAGAATGATGTGACAGTGGCAGGGATTGCATTGTGTCCCCCCAAAATATGTGTCAACTCAGTTAGGCCATGATTCCTAGTATTGTGTGACTGTCCTCCATTTTGTGATTGTAATTTTATGCTAAATAGGATTGGGATTGTAACACCCTTACTGAGGTCACATCCCTGATCCAGTGTAAACAGAATTTCCCTGAGGTATTGCCCGCACCACCTTCTATCTTGAAAGGGAAGCAAGCAGAGAGTAGGGACCTCATACCACCAAGAAAGCAGCTCTGGGAGCACAGCACATCCTTTGGACCTGGGGTTCCTGTGTGGAGAAGCTCCTAGTCCAGGAGAAGATTGATGATAAGAACCTTCCTCCAAAGGCAACAGAAAAAGCTCCCCCACCCCCAGAGCTGATGCCCTAAATTTGGACTTCTAGCCTACTAGACTGTGAGAGAATAAACTTCTGTTTGTTAAAGCCATCTACTTGTAGTATTTCTGTTACAGCAGCACTAGATAACTAAGACAGACAGTCTACTTCCATAGAGATTTACAGCCTTGAAAACCCTATAGGGTCCTATGGGTCGGAATCGATTTAACTGCAAGGGGTTTTGGTACTTGCCTGGGGTAGAGGTGTGGTAGAGAAAGTTTTCAGCTCTGAAAGTCTAGGAGAGGGAGAATGAGTCCACAATAGCAACCTCATTTTGGACAAGGAATCATCCCTAAATGATATAGAAAAACGCTTCTTTTGGGAAAATGTTTATACGATTTACCTTTTAGCCTCACTCATTTCTAGCTAGATGCCTAACAATTCTAAAAATTACTTAAAGATTAGAAAAAGAAAAGGCATTGGTGGAAAATGTTAAAGGAAAAAAAGCAGAATTCTAACGGAGAGAGGAAAATAGCTGAAATTTAAGGTAAAAAAATGTACTTTTTTTCTATGTGTAAAATATTAACAATCCAAAACGGTTTATTTTTAAAACACCCATTACCAGATGACCTTGTGTTCTCACCATGTCAATCGTGGTGCCTGCCACATCAGTCTGGCTGCAATCAGCTAGCCCACAGCTTCTTGTTGAAGAAAATAGTCCTTGGTTCTTTTTATTTTTCTCCTTAGGTATGACCATGACTTGAATCAAGACCAGGCAGCTCACCCAAGGTAGCCCATCCATCGGCTGACCAGTGTATGGGTAGCCTGGTACAACGTACCCTGCCCATCAGTGCTGAAGGAAATTGGCTAAGCAAAGCAGACGGGCTCCCTCTTTGACAGGAGGAAGCAGAAAGAGTTGGTCAACTGGTGGAAGAGAAAGAGAGAGGAGGCTCACTGGATGAGTCAGAGGTGCAGTGGCAAACTGTGGGGTCAGGAACAAGCAAGAATCACAAGAAAGAAGTAGATGGCTTGCCAGTCCATGTCCAAAGAAGCCCTACAATAAACTCCTCTTTCCCTTTGGCTGCTCATTGAACCCAAAATACAATGAATTCATACACCTAAATACAAGAAAAAAAATAAATTATTAGACACCATAGGAGAAATATGGCAGAACATTAAGAAGGAAAAGTTGCCAAATTGAGCTTAACTTGGGGCACCTGGTTCCTGAATACCCCATCCTTGGAATGAGTTTTCAGAAAATGTATATTGTGTTGAAAAGTTTGTCTATAATACTCTAATTATTCCTTAGGGAATAATTCTTTTACCTTTTAACATAGTTTTAACTGGATAATCAATTCTTTTATTTTTATCCCATAAATACAGCATCACCATGGGACTGTGATTTTGTAAATACATTTCCCACAAATCTCCATACACTTGAGCTGATCTGTTTCATGTCCTTTAAATGTAACAAGTCTATCTCTTCCTGCACACGTTTGCTCACAGTTCCCTCTACATGGCATGCCATTCCCCCTCTATTATCCAATTCTAGTAATGCTTTAGCATCCAGCTAAGTCTCAATTTTTCCTTGAAACATTTCCCAAGTCTTCTGATTCATGGTGATCTTCCTATCATCCACTCCTGCATGATACATTATCCTTCAAAGTCTCAGTCTTGTCTCAAGAGCCAGGCTGTTCCCTGAGAGGGGAAAGAGAGCTGAACTAAAAGTGAAGATTAATATTCTAGATCTCACTGTTTAGGGGTAAGAGTCAATTCCTCACCCGTCAATTCTAATATCCATCTGACTTTTAAATTCTAAAGTGTAAGTAGCCTCAAGGTTGAATGTGAAGATGGTATGCATCTATGTGACCGTATGCACATATTCATGTACAGTGAAAACTGTGAGAGCTGGAAATTGACAGGACTGCCTTGTTTTTCCAGGTCTTGTAAATTTTTTGCCTTTGACAGGGTGCAGTCTTACGATTTCTCTATCACTTGTTTTAGTGGAAAATATTGGAGTTTTCCTTCTGTAACAGATTTCTGCCTTATACAGGTTCCAGCTTTCGAAAGTTTTATTGTATATAATAAAGCACATAGGGGGCACAGTTATAGACTTCTTAGACATAAACATACATCTCACAGGATTGGATTTCTAGATTTGAAGGATCAGAACCATAGTCTCATTGGACTTCTCGGTCAATTGGCATAATATAGTTCATAAAGTTATGTTATACATCCGAGTTTGGTGAGTAGTGTCTGGGGTCTTAAAAGCTTGTAAGCAGCCATCTAAGACATTGGTCTTTACTCTTCTGGAGCAAAAGAAGGAAACCAAAGACTCAAAGAAGAAACTAGTCTGCAGGACTAATAGTCTACATGAAACAGCCTCATCTATCCTGAGACCAGAAGAACTAGATGGGCCCTGATAGAATGGGAGAAAAATGTGGAACACAGCCTCAAATTCCTAAAACAAAACAAACAAAAAACAGACCAACTGGACTGGCTGAGACTGGACAACTCCCCAAGACAACTGCCCTGAGATACGCTTCAATTAAAAAACTAACCCCTGAGGTCACCTTATAGCTAAATAACAAATTGGCTCAGAAAAATAATGAATATCACTTGTAAGTACCGTAATCCTTCGAAAAATCACCTATATGAGACCAAATGATCACTAGTTACTTTAAAACAAAGATGAGAATGTAAGGGGGCAGGGAAACTAGATTAATGGAAACACAACAATCAGAACAGAAATAACGAGAATGTTCATGCATCGTGAAGAATTTAAACAATGTCACTGAACAACTTGTGTGGAAATTGTTGAATGGTAACCTAAACTGCTGTGTAAACCTTCACGGAAAATACAATAAAATATTATTTTTAAAAAAGTACATGATAATCAAATCGCTCAAAAACTATAGCCCAAGGAAAAAGATACACACAGAGGAGCAAAGATAAAGATGACATAAATGTTTTATTAGAAACAAGTGCAAGTGAGAAGACAATGATACGGAATCATTAAAGTACTGGAAGAAAAGAGAAACTGTCAAATTAGAATTCTAAAAAACAAAGATGAAACTAACATGGTACATTTGTTAAAAATCATTGGATTGTACACATGAAACAGGTGAATTATATAATATCTAAAATATGCCTCAATAAAGTTATGAAAAAAAAATGGTTCTAAGGTCCCTCTTGCTAGGGTTTCTTTTTCCAATTTCCCTTTTATTTGTGATCTCTTCTCCTCTGAAGCAAATGATCTTCGTTCCATTAAGTTTGTAAGAATTTTACAACATAAAAAAATGGTGGCAAAATAAAGACTTTTTTATACATACAAAAGCTGAAAGAATTCATCGCCAGCAGATCCACATGGTGAAAATATTAGAGCCCTTCAAGCATATGGAAGAAAATATCAGATGGCAATATGGATCTATACAAAGGAATGAAAACAGTAATTACATGGGTAAATATAGAAAACAAAAATAAACATAAGGAAGAAAATATCAGATGGCAATATGGATCTATACAAAGGAATGAAGAGCAATGAAAACAGTAATTATATGGGTAAATATTGAAAACAAAAATAAACCTATTGCCATGATGTTGATTCTGACTCATAGCGAACCTATAGGACAGAGTAGAACTGCTCCATGGGGTTTCCAAGGAGCAACTGGTGGATTTGAACTGCCGGCCTTTTGGATAGCAGCTGAGCTCTTAACCACTGTACTACCAGGTTTCCAGGTAAATATATACTAAGTACTAAACAACATTAGTTGTTAAGTGTCATCAAGTCAGTTCCAACTCATAATGGCAGAACAAAACACTGCCCACTCTCACGCCATCCTCAAAATCATTGCTATGTTTCAGCCCATCATTATAAATAATATATTTATAAATAATATTTAGTATAAATAATACTAAATAAAAAATTCAAGGATTTTTTCTTAGTATTTGATTATCTTTAAAAGAAAATTGCCTGCTTATACAGAAATAATATCAATGCATTGTGAGATTTAGAACATACACATAAGTAAAAGGAAACCCTGGTGATGTAGTAAAGAGCTATAGCTGCTAACCAAAAGGTTGGCAGTTTGAATCCACCAGGTGCTCCTTGGAAACCCTATGGGGCAGTTCTACTCTGCCCTATACAATCACTGTAAGTCGGAATCGACTCAACAGCAGTAGGTTCAGTTCTGGAAACCCTAGTGGTGTAGTGGTTAAGAGCTACAGCTGCTAACCATAAGGTTGGCAGTTCAAATCCACCAGGTGCTCCTTGGAAACCCTATGGGGCAGTTCTACTCTGTCCTACAGGGTTGCTATGAGTTGGAAATGACTTGATGGCAATAGGGTTTATATAAGTAAAATGTATGACAATAATAGCAAAAAAAATTGCGAGAAGAGAAATGAAAGTATACTATTGGAAAGTTTGGTTAGTCAAATAGTATAATATCACTTGAAGATGGATGGTGATAAGTTAAAGATCTATATTATAAACCCTAAAGCAACAACTAAAATAATAATAAAAAGTTATCGAAAACAATCCAACAAAGGAGACAAACTGGAATGATTAAAAAAAAAAAAAATCAAAGAAGGCAGAAAAATAGGAAATAGAACAATGAGACAAATAGAGAACAAATAGCACGATGATAGACTCAGATCTAACCATATCAGTAATCACATTAAATGCAAATGGATGGATTGACACAATGGCTGTAACAATGGGCTCAAACATAGCCATGATTGTGAGGACGGCCCAGAACTGGGCAGCATTTTGTTCTGTCGTACGTAGGGTCACTATGAGTCAAAACTAACTCACTGCACCTAACAACAACCCTCCTCCTATCTGCCATTTTCTAATCTTCCCTCTACCGTACAGGTTGAAAGCCTGAAAGCTACATTTCTCAGACTATGCAGACAGTTAAATTTTGGTTGTGTTCAGCCAATGGGAAGCACGCGTCACGACCAGAAAATGGGAGGAAGGTAGGTGTTCTCTGTTTCTGGCAGAGGTGTCAGCAGGCGTGCTGGCCTCTGGGATCCTGTTTCATAAAGAGTGACAGCAGTTTCCTCAGCATTGGCTGCAGGTCCAGCAATGTCAGCAGGAGTGTGGGCTCCAGGGTGCCAGGGCTCAGTAAAAGGGGGACACAAATGGTTAAGCGCTCAACTGTTAGCCGAAAGGTTGGCATATGGAACCCATCCTGAGGCACCTCAGAAGACAGGCTTGACAATCTACTTTTGAAAGGTCACAGCCTTGAAAACCCTAGGGGGCAGTTCTACTCTGTACACATGGGGTTGCCGTGAATCAGGATCAACTGGACAGCAATGGATTTGGCTTGGTTTTTTTCTTTTAAAATGGTTGAAATGCATAGAGTTTTGGAAATACATAAAGTGAGGCTCTTTTCCAGATTGGATACTGGCAGACACAATATTTGGTAAAAGGAAGGGGACCAAAAAGATGGGACTTAGAGATTGGTCGCCAAACTGATTGGACTGGAATATAACGACTACCTCATTGTCAATGAAAAATAGAATACAGGTAATCTCTGTCATGCAGTGGCAAAATAGGTACTTAAATGATTATCTGTGGTTGACTAAGATGAAATGCATTTTGAAGACAAGGCTTTGGCAAACCAAGTGACTGCTATACTTGACGTTTATGTTGGGACTGATGATACAAGGATCATGAGAAAGGATGATTATTTCTGACTGCACCGAAGAGCCTCACAGAAAGAAAATGAAAAGCTCGGGACTTTAAGTTCTCAAGTCAAGGCAGTGAGAGAAGCTGAGAACTTCTACAACGGTTCTAAAGAATCTCTGATTCCTTGTAGCCACAGGGCTGATACACACTTAAATTTTGATGGTATGTTATTGTTGGGTGCCATCGAGTTTCAAAGTGACCCCATGTACAACAGAACAAAACACTGCCTGGTCCTGTGCCATCCTCACAATCGTTATTATGCTTGAGCCCATCGTTGCAGCCACTGTGTCAATCCATCTCATTGAGGGTCTTCCTCTTTTTCGCTGACCCTCCTCTTTACCACTCATGATGTCCTTCTCCAGGGACTGGTCCCTCCTGATATCATGTCCAAAGTATGTGAGATGTGGTCTCGCCATCCTTGCTTCTAAGGAACATTCTGGTTGTACTTCTTCCAAGACAGATTTGTTAGTTCTTCTGGCAGTCCATTGTATATTTAATATTCTTAATCAACACCATAATTCAAAGGCATCAATTTTTCTCCAGTCTTCCTTATTCATTGTCCAGCGTTTGTATGTATACAAGGTGACTGAAAAATACCACGGCTTGGGTCAGGTACACCTTAGTCCTCAAAGTGAGGGCTTTGCTTTTGAACACCTGGAAGAGGTCTTTTGCAACAGATTTGCCCAATGCAATGTGTTGTTTGATTTCATGACTGTGGCTTCCATGGGTGTTGATTGATGGTATAGGTTGCAGAATTACACGATAAACTGATTTTGCAACCTCTTCAATTTTCTGATGTGAAACTTAGGGTATTGATTGAAAAGAAATGGAACCCTGAGAACTGGAGTGGGAACAATTGTGTGGACTCAGACAAATATAGCACCCTTGAAATCCCAAAGGTCCCTGAACCCCTAGTGCAGGTGAATGCACTCTTTTCTCCTATGACTGAGGAGATCAGACTCCTTTTCCTTGAAGAACTTTTCATGACATCTTCTGGGGCAGTTCCCTCTCAAATTAATACCAATTGTCCTCAAGACCCTCCTCACTTCCCCCTACGGGACTGCTTCCAGTCCCATAACCGAAGTGAGATCCTGGCACATTCTGTTAGCACTTGTACAGAGTCTGGCTTGAGAAAGTGGAGGAGACAGCTATACACAGAAAAAGAATTGCAAATGTTTCCAATTTTTAATTGGCATAATCCTGAAGATTATGTGTGGGAATGGATTTTAGATGTGTGAAACTAAGGAAAACAGAGTATAACTTTGCATGGGGCAGATTTTGTTGATATTAGTGTATTTTCCAGAGATTCTGGGTGTTCAAGCATCTGAGAGTAGCTCTAACAGTTTGCTTGGTTGGCTGACAGAACTTGAACTCAATGGTGGCCTCCATCCAATGAGGTTGAGATGCTTTCCTAATATGCAGAAGAAACCCAAAAGCTTAAAGGAATAACATTATTGAAGTGGATTTCTCATGTATGAGCCATCTTGCTCCCATCATGTTTCCCAGATAGACATAGAACCCACTCCCTTCACCAAAGTGTTAAAAAATATATTGATGAGGGGAGTATCAGAGCAAGTGAAAACTCTACAGGCAGGGCATAACGGTAGTTGATGTTCCCTGATTTCAATGGAGATAACAGGATCCTGGAGTGGTGGAGGCCAAAGGGCCCCGCTTACCTGCCAGAGAAAAGGTGTATATTGTTTCCATGAGGGTCAGCAGGGCCAAAGTGTCAATCGGTAAATTTGACCCACATTGGACTTTGCTACTAGCTATTGATCACAGTATTTCTAGAACTAAAATAGCCTACTAAAGTGTTACTTAATCTGTAATTATGAAACTCTAGTTCTGACAAAGAGAGATCTGATTTGGGTCATTCCAATAGAAAGTCACAGACTCTTGCCCATTTCTGAAATCTGAACCAGTTTACAGATCCCCAGCTCCTTGAAGGAAGGACAGGCTGAGTTCTCTTGAGGAATGGCCCTGCAACATGGCCACAGTTACAACTGTAAATCTTACTCCAAGCCTTCCCCACAGGGTCCTGAAGCCATTTGCCAGCGTGCCTGTACATTGAAGAAAGGGAGATACCCAGACATTCGGGGGATCATTAGACACTGGTTCTGAATTGATCTTCTCTCTGTGAACCCAAATGTCATTGTGTTCTACTGGTGAGTGTGGGTGCTTGAGAGCAGGTGATAAAAGAAGTGTTGACATGACCCGTCTCACAGTGGGCACATCCTATGGTTATTTCCCCAGTACCTGATTGCATGGTTAGATACTCTCGGCAGTTGGCCAGATGACCACATTGCCTTCCTGTCCAATGGAGTGAAGGCTTTCATGTTAGGAAGGGCCAAGTGGGAGCACCTGAAGCCTTCTTTCCTTACCAAAATAGTAAGCCATAAATAATTCAATTGGGGGAATTGCAGGATTTAGAGCCACCATCTTAAACATCTTAAATGATACAGGGGGATC
This sequence comes from Loxodonta africana, assembly GCF_030014295.1. Taxonomy (NCBI): domain Eukaryota; kingdom Metazoa; phylum Chordata; class Mammalia; order Proboscidea; family Elephantidae; genus Loxodonta; species Loxodonta africana. The sequence goes on along the minus strand of NC_087358.1, from coordinate 10,142,314 downwards.
AGTATCCCACCTGTCTGGCCTTTGCAGATGGTGGATAGATCCTGGACAATGACTGGGTTAGACTAAACATACCAGTTGGTAACTTCACCTGCAGTTACTTTTCCAAATGTAGACTCTTTCCTGGAGAAAATCAATATAGCTCCCAGCACTTCGTATAACTATTAACTGGCAAATGTAATCGGTAATGACCAAAGTTTGCTTTCGCCTGGCAGGTGAAATTTCAATCTTAAACCTTAGAGCTACTTCAAAGCTGCTGCCCTTCATTCATAAAGTCTATGAGAGCCTTGATTTTCTACACACACATCCCACAAAACATCTGCAGGTCTGCTCTACTGATGATGTCGTGCTTATTGGACCTTGGTAAGCAAGTACCCCAGTAACAAGGACCCTAGATTTCAGAGGATAGGAGTTAAACACCACGAAAACTCTGAGTTTAATCATATTGGTGAAGTTTCAAGGGGTCAAGTGATCTGGGGTGCATTGGGCTATCCTCTGTAAAGCGGAAGACAACTTGCTGCACCCTGCACCACCTGTCATTAAGAAAGAGGCACAATACTTGTTGGACCTCTTTGGATTCTGGAGGTAACATACACCATATTGAGCATGCTCATCTTACACATTCGCACGTCAGGTAGACCCCGGGTTACGAAGGAGATCTGTTCCTGGCTGTGTCTTTGAGTCTTTAAGTGGGATTTGAGGTAAGTCAGAACAGGTGCATACAGTTCTTATCTAGCCTCACTTTAGTATAAGAAAAGGTTTGAAGACTTTTCAATGATTTAAAAGACGCATGTGCAACAAGTGAAGGTGATTGTGAGGAAAAATTTGTTGTGAGGAGGAGTTGGTTCAACTATTTCAAAGTGAGGGCAAATTTACATCATAACATTAAAGGTCAGAATCGGCCAACTGGCAACAGATTTAAAGGGCAAGTACGAGTTGTCTGAAAGAAAGTCGGAGGTTCGTAACCCATAAGGCTGCTGGTTTTCAGAGGGGCCCAGATGAAGAGAAGGCTATGCAGCACATCTTAAGCAATTCAAGGTGTCTGTGGCAGAGGTCCCTAGTAAGCCCCGATGTGAGAATCATAGGATCGATCCCTAGAGCTTCAGAACAAAACCATAACTCTTCTACAAATAACCTCTCTTTTGAGAAACAACTCTAAGCTTGCTCTTGGGTCCTGGAAGAGACTGAATACCCATCTATGGCGCACCAAGTGTTATAAACATAATTGGGTTCCTCCGAAATAATTGTTGGACTCCTAACCCCTATAGCTGTGGATGTAATCCCATTTGGGAATAGGGATTTCTTTGCCATGTTAATGAGGCCAAAAAAATGCAGGGTGTGTCCCAAACCTAGTCACTTCTGTGTGTTATAAGGAGCACAGACCCAGAGACAAGCATGCATGTATAGGGGAAGACAGACTCTCTATATGATGATCACAAAAGCAGGAGAATCTGCAAGTCCAGGAATTCCAAGGATTGATGCCAGTTACTAGATCCTGCCATAGACAAAGAAGGACCTCCCCCTAGAGACACACCCTGAATTCAGACTTCTAGCCTTCTAGAAATGAATTTCCGTTCTTTAAAACCAGCCACTTGTGGTATTTCAGTTACAACAGCACCAGGAGGTAAGACAGCAAGTGACTATGCACCTTCAGCTGGATGTTACCTGATTCTCCATGCCATAAAGTCAGGCGTGCGCAGCAGCCTTCCATCATCAAGTGAAAGTGGCCTATGTGACATCAGTTCAAACAGGTGATGAAAGTACAAGTAAACTGCATGAAGAGATGTCTCGATTCCCACAGCAATTATTCCTGATGGATTTTCTCCTCTCTTTCAACCCGTATCTATGGTCTCATGGGCCATTCCCCTAACTAGTTGACTGGGGACAAAGAAATTTGGCCTGTTTTACTGATAGCTCAGCATTTTATGATGGCACTAATCAGGAATGAACTGCTGCCACACTGCAGCTCCACCCAAAGTCGGCCCTGAAAGCCTGAGGAGAAGAAAAACTTTCTAATGGGCAGTATGTCTACTTTACCTGGACAGAGTTATGGATAGATACAGATTCTTGGACAGTGGCCAAAAGTTTGGCCAGACGGTAAGGGCTTGGAAAGGACAGGATTGGAAGATGGGTGACCAGAAGATATGGGGAAGAGGTATGTGGAGGAGCCTTTTGGAATGGCCACAATATGGGAGGATATTTGTGTCCCATTTGAAATGCTCACCAATGGCCACTCATTGCAGTGGAGCCTCCTAATTAATAAGTAGAAAAGATGTCCCATTCTGTGATGTCAGTCAGTACCTCTTCTCAGCTACCCCAGCGCTCAATGAGTTAATGGAATAACAGCAGGGAACACAGGCTCTATGTGGACCACACAACATGGAGTTCTTCACCAAGGTCAGTCTGGCTGTTGATACCACAGAGCACCAAACCTACCAAGTGCAGAGGCCAATGCTGAGGCCCTGATACGCAGCATTCCCAGATGGGATCAAGTATTTAAGATAAATCTCACACAAACAGAATTTTACCTATAGATACTCTAGTATGCATCTCTAAAAGATAGACATTTTAAAGTGGTAACCACAGTGCCTTTATCATATCTAATAATCACCATATCATCACCTAATACCCAGTCATACTGGAGGTGACTTGAGGAGAGGCCAATGGTATATCAATACTATATATATATTGAACAGATATATATACATATACCTGTTCATATTAATTTTAGCTTTTTAGCCAAGACCTAAGAACTTATTCAATCCCAAATCTGTTATTGAGCATCTTGGCAGTACCTCTTAGCCACTTGGCATTACATTGATAAAAATATAAAAAATAAGCTAACCTTTACTGCTTCCATCCAAGTCCTTAACAAAGAGATTTAACTGGCCAGAGCCAATTTAAAGGGTATTCGACTTGTTGGCACTGGGTATTCCATGTATCAGAGCTTTTTGGGTACAGTGGTTTAGCTTTCCATAAAGTCACCTGTCTCTGTCCTGGTGATAAGAACGTCTTGAGAAACTTTGTCAGGTACCTGATAAAATCTCGATACAGGATCTGGCTACAGTTTTCTCCCAATCCATTGGCCTTTTAAAGCAAACACGTTTAGTTTGGCATTCCATCCATTAGTTGAACCCCAAAAGTCTCCCAAGGAGCCCTAGCGGCACAGTGGTTAAGAGTTATGACTGCTAATCAAAAGGTCTGCAGTTCAAATCCACCAGCTGCTCCTTGGAAACTCTATGGGGTAGTTCTACTCTGTCCTATAGGGTCGCTATGAGTGAGAATTGACTCAAGGGCAAGAGGTTTGGTTTTTTTTGGTTGAAAGGCTCCAATAATCATGGCTTCCTTTTCTAAATCTTCACAAGCCATCAGTTTAATAATACATTTTGGAATTTTACCATGATGTGAATCTCTGGAACGATTTTTTCCTTCCTTTTTAAACATTGGACAAATAGCTTCAGTCTTATCTTGATACCACTCCTTTTCTTTTGTGATTGTTATGCAATAGCCTAATCAGATAGCTTTCCACCCAGCATCTGAAGTTAGAAATAATTTTGAAGGGAGTATGAACATACATACCAAAGCCTGGAGTGGCGGGAGGGCTGCCCAATGGAGGTGGTAGGACTCTAAAGGCAACTTTTTCTAAAATTGTCTTTGCTGCATGTGACATGGGCCCATAAAAAAAAAAAAAAAAAAATTATGCCTGTTTAAAAGCAGAAAGAAGTAACAAGAGGTCCCATCTGACCCCCATCTCATTACTTCTGATCCCCATCTCATTCCCATCCTCAAACCAGCCCCTCTTGCCCTTGTGAGTAAAGATCCTGTATTGAGATTTTCAAATATTAAGGGTTATGCTGTTAAACAATTAGCTTAAGAAACATTTCAGACCTGAAGTAGAACTCTGGAGAAGACCTGAAGGGATTTGAGGGGAAAATCCAAGGTCAGAATACAAAGGCAGATGGGACTAGAAGGGCTGAGGTGATGGAAGGTGGCGGTAAGGGAGCATTTGCTGGGAGTCCCTGAGAACCCTCATTCACACTCCTTTCATAGTATTCTCTCCCTCAGAAAATCCAGGGCTGGTTACGTAGACATGGGGGTATCTCTTGGCCTCTGCCTGGCCCTTCTGGGGCAGGTGAGTTAGAAATTTGATAGATGGCTGTTGGATAAGTGTGATCATGAAGGCGAACATTGAAACACACCCCCCCAAAGTAAGACCAGCCCCTGGGGAGGCCTGTGCGGAGAGGCTCTTTTCTTGACTCTAGTTCTGGGGGACATTTTGCTGTACCTGGCAGCCAAGTCCTTGACAGGTTCCTATATAAAAAATAAATAAATAAATAAAAGCTTCCTGTAATCCCAAAGTCAAGTTCTTAGTTCACATGATCCACGTCCCCAGGGAGCATCATGGTGCAGCTTTTTGTCTAATCTGATTTCTCCAGAGATGTCCCTACACCCAGCCAAACTCTGCTGAGCCAACTTGGGTAAAGGTCAAAGGGGACTTTCAATTAATTTCCTCCTTTCTGTGTTCTGGGTTTTATCATTGAAATTAAACCTCTCTTCCATTGGAAGCTGTGTTTTATGAATGAAAACAGAAATGATTGTTAACAACACCAGTTCTTAATTACCTGTTCTTCGTTGTATTGCTTGACAAGTTTTCCTGAAAGAGGAAAAAAAAAAAGATGCCTTTACAAAACAAACACTAGTTTCTTTGATACATCTTTGGTTTTAAACACTCCCCCCCCCTCCCCACCGCCCCGCCTTGGGCATAGAGTCCTGCTTTGTGTGTCTCCTAGCTGTGATCTGAAGACACTCGGGAAAGAACTACCAAGACACAGAAGTGATTTGAATGGACAGAATGGGGGCCCACAACTCATTTTCCTCCTGCTATTTGGTATTTTTTCTGCTATCTACAAAATCATTTGATCCAGGCTTTTTGGAAAGCCTCTACAGGCCTGAAGGGCATTTTTTTTTTTTTTTTTAATATCATCCTTCTGACTTTTCCTGAGCCTTTTACTTTTTTCCCCACGTTCATGTAACTGTGCTAACTACAGATGAATCTGTTATGAAAAAAAAAAAAAGTATTTGTTCTTATCAAAGGGAGAAGTAAGAGAATTGAAGACAAAAAGGTATATTTGACAGAGGAGCCAGAAAGGCAAGGAAAGTAGAGAAGCTCTGAAAGCCTGGAGAGCAGCAGGAGAAAGGGAGAGGAGCAGTGAATAAACAGAACTGAAGATGACAGAAATGGACACTGGCCATCATATCACCAAGGAAAATCTGAGGGAGTAGGCACTCCATCACCTGCCTTACCTCAAAGTAGCCTGAAGAGCAGCCACCCTGATACCCGCTTGATACCACCATACCTCTGAGGAAAATATTTTTGAATAACTGGCCTAGAAACTAACCAGAACTCACATCCTGGAGTCTCTCAGGCACAGGAAGATGTACGAGTCTCATCCTCAAATGTCCAACACATCCTCTGATTTGATGTAATTGCCCATCCTCATCCCTCCCAAACCCATTCATTAGTTCTCTGGATTGACTACCTGCTCTGTGTCTAGGGAACTTTCTCCCACAGAGCATCATCTCTTTTCTTTATCTGAAACCTGGCCAACCCCTAACAAGTGCTTCCCTCATAACCCCCTCAGAAGACTCTCTTCATTTTCACACATACTACTTATCTCAAGTCCCAAGGTGGGGCTGGGGCGCTCTGTCCCTATTATACCTTCCAGATCTTTCTCCTTTTCCTTCTTGTGAAGTGATCCCAGATCCCCTGATGCCCAGGACATCACCCCATCCCCTCTCCCTCCTCCTTGCTGTTATCAACCAACGTCTTAGTCACTGTGCCCCAGTCACTGATGATGAAGCAACTGACTCAGTGTTTGCCCCAGTCTCTGTCAATGTTTAGCTGCTGACTCTCCCTCCTTATCCAGCTCATCTACAGTGACCTTTTCTTCCACCCCATGTATCTCAGCCACCCAACCACAGCCCAACCTTGGGTCTTGTCATCACCAGGAAGTGCGCCACCTCCAAAATCACAAATTGAGACATCCATTTCTCCAATTCCATCTCCTACCCTATTCGCTCTCGTATGCCCAATGGAACACTCTTCAGCCTCACTGAGACTCTCTGCCTATGAATCCCAACATCTCACGCCCCCCAGTGTCCACTCAGGGTCCACGGCTCAGAATTATAATCACTCCCTTGCAAGCACTCTCAATTTCCTCTCTATCCCTCAACTATATCATCTGGAAAAAACTCAGTCCTAGGTAACAGCAACCCCACCTTCTCCATACCTGCTGCTGAGCATGACTGAAGAATTCACCCACTTGGCAGACTGCTCTTATGGAAACGTGTCACGAACTTTAAACGGACATTCCACAGGGGTCAGAAATACTTCACTAAGTTCACTCACCCGTTATCTGAAATAACTATCTCAGGCCTTTTCTTCTCTCCTGAAGACTTCACACACATCCCCATCATGATGACTGTGATTCACTTCGTAAAATTCCGCTGGAATTACTGTAACCTTATATATACATTTTTTTATGCATATGTCTGTCAGTTTAAGCTTTCATTCTGGGCACACTTTGGGGGCCCAGCCTGGGTCACGGGGGAGGGGCACGAGGAGCTCTGTGGGAATGCGGTGGAGAGAGGGACACATTCAGACATCAACGGACACAGACACGTGGTCTGCCAGAAACTGGCAGAGGCTCAGGACTTCAAAAGCCCTGCTAGAACCCTTATCACAGCCCTTGTGTTGCCCGTGCTTACATTCGAGTGGACCTATCCATTCATTGTTGTTGTTAGGTGCCATCAAGTCATTGCTGACTCATAGTGACCCTGTGTACAACAGAACAAAACACTGCCTGGTGCTGCACCATCCTCATAATCATTGCTATGTTTGAATCCATTGTTGCAGCCACTGTGTCTATCCATCTCATTAAGAGTTGTTATTGGGTGAATTATGTCCCCCTAAAAATGTGTGTCAACTTGGCGAGGCCATGATTCCCAGTATTATGTGATTGTCCACCATTTTGTCATCTGATGTGATTTTCCTATATGCTGTAAATCCTGCCTCTGTGATGTTAATGAGGCAGGATTAGTGGCAGTTATGTTAATGAGGCAAGGTTCAATCTACAAGATTAGGTTGTATCTTACGTCAATCTCTTTTGAGATATAACAGAGAGAATCAAGCAGAGATAGGAGGCCCTCCTACCACCAAGAATGAAGAACGAGGAGGAGAACACATCCTTCGGACCCAGGGTCCCTGTGCTGAGAAGCTCCTAGAACAGGGGAAGATCGATGATAAGGACCTTTCTCCAGAGGCAACAAAGAATTAAAGCCTTCCCCTGGAGCTGGCACCCTGAATTTGGACTTCTAGCCTCCTAGGCTGTGAAAGAGTAAATTTCTGTTTGTTAAAGCCATCCACTTCTGGTATTTCTGCAATAGCAGCACTAGGTGACTAAGACAAGGGTCTTTCTCTTCCTCAATGACCTTCTACCAACCATGATGTCCTTCTCTAAGGACTAGTCCCTCCTGATATCATGTCCAAAGTAGGTGAGACAGAATCTCAACATCCTCTCTTCTAAGGAGCATTCTGGCTGCACTTTTTCCAAGACAGATTTGTTCATTCATTATCTGGAGAATTTTCACACTTGGGCCTTCCTGTCAGCTGTCTGTCTGTCTGTCTGTCTCTCCATCTGTCTCTCTGTATGACCTTCCTAGTGATCAGAAGATTTAGGAGAACCACAGAAGGCAGAGACGTGCATCTCTGCAGACAGATGGAAGGTGAACATATCACTGCCATGCATAAGCCTATTCAGCAAAATCCACGGCAGGCCACGAGGATGTGTTTACCGTTATTCCTGCACTGTGTGGTGCTCTGCATGTGTCGAAAGAGCAAACTTTGGTGAAACTCTTCAGTAAATATCTGTTGTCGTTGTTGTTGTTGTTAGGTGCCGTCGAGACGATTTCAACTCACAGCCACCCCAGGTGACAGGGCAGAACCGCCCGATAGGGTTTTCTGAGCACTCATCTTTACGGGAGCAGATCGCCAGGTCTTTCTCCCATGGAGCCACTACATAGGTTCGAACAGCCAACCTTTCGGTTAGCTGCAGAGCATTTAACCACTTGAGATCCGAATAATCTCTTTGAGGTTTCTTCTGACATCTGCCATTGAGGCCAACGGTTCCAGCACAGGTAATAGGATGAAACCCAGCGGGAGACTTATAGATCCATTGAACATCTGGACAAAATGCTGAACAGTATTATGGAACAATTAGGCCCCATATCCCTTAGTAATTAATTGAAGAAATACCACAATACAGTTTGTGGAAGATATCCCACTGCGGTGTTATTAAATATTATCACAGAGCTCCAGCAGAAAGGAATGAATATGAACTTCTCCCTGTTGACTTATACCAGTCAAATCCGTGTAGAATCTGGCCAGACAGCTCCATGAGTTGCGTCACTGGAGCAGGATCCACTAACGGTCTGAGCCCTCCTCACGTCTGCACACTCCTGCTAGGGCCCTGGCCCAGCCCTCACGAAGGCACCGGTCCTGGTCTTGAAGGATGCTGGAACTTCCAGCTAAGGGAATAATCTCCTTCTCTAGGTATATTCCTTCCTTAGAGAATCCTACCTTGTTTAGGGCAGTGGAAGAAAGACCGGCGTCATAATATCTTGACTTTTAAAACAACGAAGATAAAGGGCCAGTCATGACAAAGGATCCTTTCAGTGCAACCTGTGGAGAATTTACCACATCCTGAATCTGTACTTTTTAGAGACTTGTGAACATATATTTTTGATAAAGAAATTGCATTTATAAATGATTTATATTAGTATAATTAATATAAATCAATTATACTATGGAAACCCTGGTGGTGTAGTGGTTAAGTGCTACAGCTGCTAACCAAAGGGTCAGCAGTTCGAATCTGCCAGGCACTCCTTGGAAACTCTATGGGGCTGTTCTACCCTGTCCTATAGGGTTGCTATGAGTTGGAATTGACTCGATGGCACTGGGGTTTTTTTATATTAGTATACAGTAAATCTCCAGTATTGTCAATTACTACCTGTGTTATACAACAGATACTTTGTATCTTTGTTACTAATAAAGGGGAAGTTGCCTGAGAGAGTCTTTTACAGACGTGGAATACATAGGTTGGAATACCTATGTATTAGTCAGTCTTAGTAAGCTTGTGCTATGGTAACGAGCAACTCCCTGATTTTCAAATGGCTTACAACAACAAGAAGTTCTTGGGCGGTACAAACTGTTAACACGTTCAGCTGCTAACTGAAAGGTTGGAAGTTCGAGTCCACCCAGAGGCACCTCAGAGGAAAGTCTTGGCAATCGACTTCCAAAAAGTCAGCCATTGAAAACCCCATGGAGTGTAGTCCTACTCTGACACACATGGGGTCACCATGAGTCAGAATCAACTTGACAACAACTGGTTTTACAAGAAAAGTTTATTGCACGTTGGCTGCAGGTCAGCTGAGGCCCTGCTCCACATGGTCTTTCTTCTAAGCCCCTCTCTTGGATATATTGGCAGAGGGTAAAGAGTAATGGTGGAATCAAGGGGAATATCTTAAAAACTCTACTTACAAGTGACACATACCACTTTCACTCACATTTCATTGGCCAAAGTAAGCCATGTGGCCAAGCCTGAGGCTGATGGGCACGTAGGAAGGAAGAAGCGTAGATTATATTATAAGCCACCACAATCTATAAGGTCAGAGAGCTGGAAGTTCATTCAGCTGGAAGAACCAGCTGTGTGATATGTTTTGTGCCCCTTTTTGCCAATGACAGTTTGTCTAATAAATGTCTATATCTGAGGTGGCCTCTGTGCAGCATCCAACAGGATTGTCTACAGCTTCCTTTGAAACACTGTCTTCTCCTAGCTTCCTTGACAAGACCGTCTCCTAGTTTTCCCCCAACCTCTCTGGTCACTTTCCTCTGCAGCCCCGATGTCTTTTCTGAGCTCTGGACACTCATATCCGACTGATCACTTGACACGTACACCTGGATGTCGCACAGGTATCTTAGGTTTCTTGAATGCTTGATCTCCTCTCCAAAACCCACTCCCCTGCACGCTTCTTCGCACCAGTAAGTGGCACCAGATATGCATCCCCAAAACTTACGAATTTTATTGACACTTTCTTTTTTCTCATCTATCTCCTCTAACTCATTTCCAAGTCTGAATGCGTCTATCTACAAACTGTTTCTTGACTCTGACTCTCTCTCTCCTGCCAACACATAACCCAAGCTGCCATCACCTTTTTCCTAGAGAACTAAAAACAAACCAGTTGCTGCCAAGTCAATTCCAACTCATGCCACTCCATGTGCATCCGAATAGAACTGTGCTATACAGGGTTTTCAATAGCTGATTTTTTTTGGAAGGAGTTCACCAGGCTTTTCTTCCGAGGTGCCTGTAGGTGGACTTGAACTTCCAACCTCTCAGTTAGCTGAGTGTGTTAACCACTTGTATCCCCAGAGACTCTGGAGAAATATAACAGCCTCCTAAATTTTTTTTTAAATGAAGCTCTTCACCTATTAGTGAAAATGGGCTTTGAAAACCCTGAGAAATCTGTTTTGTGTGTTACCCAGGCCTTTGGCTGAAATTTGAAGCCCTTACAATATCACTGTGATGTTGCTGTAATGCTGGAAGCTATGCCACTGGTATTCAGGTACCAGAAGGGTCACCCATGGAAGACAGGTTTCAGCTGAGCTTCCAGACTAAGACCGACTAGGAAGAAGGACCTGACAGTCCACTTTTGAAAACAATTATCCAATAAAAATCTTATGAATAGCAGCAGAACATTGTCTGATATAGTGCCAGAAGATGAGCCCCCCAGGTTGGAAGGCACTTAAAAGACAACTGGGGAAGAGCTGCCTCCTCAAAGTAGAGTCAACCTTAATGACGTGGATGGAGTCAAGCTTTTGGGACCTTCATTTGCTGATGTGGCACAACTCAAAATGAGAAGAAATAGCTGCAAACATCCATTAATGATCAGAACGTTGAATGTACGAAGTATGAATCTAGGAAAATTGGAAACTGTCAAAAATGAAATGGAACACATAAATATCAATATCCTAGGCATTAGTGAGCTGAAATGGATTGGTGTTAGTCATTTTGAATCAGACAACCATATGATCTACTACGCCAGGAATGACAACTTGAAGAGGAATGTGTTGCATTCGTGGTCAAAAAGAACATTTGAAGATCTATCCTGAAGTGCAACACTGTCAGTGACAGGAAAATATCCATACACCTACAAGGAAGACCAGTTAATATGACTATTATTCAAATTTACACACCAACCACTAAGGCCAAAGATGAAGAAATTAAAGATTTTTACCAGCTTCTGCAGTCTGAAATTGATTGAACATGCAATCAGGATGCATTGATAATTATTGGTGATTGGAATTCAAAAGTTGGAAACAAGGAAGAAGGATCAGTAGTTGGAAAATATGGCTTTGGTGACAGAAATGATGCCCAGAGATCATATGATTGAATTGTGCGAAACCAACGACTTCCTCATTGCAAGTACCTTTTTTCACCAACATAAACAATGACTATACATATGGACCTCACCAGATGGAGTACACAGGAATCATATCAACTACATCTGTGGAAAGAGATGAAGCAAAAGCTCAATATCATCAGTGAGAACAAGACCAGGGGCCGACTATGAAACAGACCATCAGCTGCTCATTTGCAAGTTCAATTTGAAACTGAAGAAAATTAGAACAGGTCCACAAAACCCAAAGTATGACCTTGAGCGTACCCCACCTGAATTTAGAGACCATCTCAAGAGAGGATTTGACGTGCTGAATAATAATGACCCAAGACCAGATGACTTATGGAATGACATCAAGGACATTATATATGAAGAAAGCAAGAGGTCATTAAAAAGACAGGAAAGAAAGAGAAAACCAAAATGAATGTCAGAAGAGATTCTGAAACTTGCTTTTGAAAATAGAGCAGCTAAAGCAAAAGGAAGAACTGATGAAGTAAAAGAGCTGAACAGAAGATTTCAAAGGGTGGCTCGAGAAGACAAAGTAAGATATTATAATGATATGTGCAAAGAGCTGGAGATAGAAAACCAAAAGGGAAAAACACGTTCAGCATTTCTCCAGCTGAAAGAACTGAAGAAAAAAATTCAAGCCTCTAGTTGCAATAGTAAAGGATTCTATGGGGAAAATAACAAACAACGCAGGAAACATCAAAAGAAGATGGAAGGAATACATAGAGTCATTATACCAAAAAGAATTGGTTGACACTCAACCCTTTCAAGAGGTGGCATGTGATCAGGAACCAATGGTACTAAAGTAAGAAGTCTAAGTTGCACTGAAGGCGTTGGTAAAAAACAAGGTTTCAGGAATTGACGGAATATCAATTGAGATGTTTCAACAAACAGATGCAGCACTGGAAGTGTTCACTTGTCTATGCCAAGAAATTTTGAAGACAGCTATGTGGCCAACTGACTGGAAGAGATTCATATTTATACCAATTCCCAAGAAAGGTGACCCGACCGAATGTGGAAATTACTGAACAATATCATTAATATCACACGCAAGCAAAATTTTGCTGAAGATCATTCAAAAGCAGCTGCAGCAGTACATCGACCCGGAACTGCTAGAAATGCAGGCCAGTTTCAGAAGAGGACGTGGAACCAGGGATATCACTGCTGATGTCAGATGGATCCTGGCTGAAAGCAGAGAATACCAGAAGGATGTTTACCTGTGTTTTATTGACTATGCAAAGGCATTTGACTGTGTGGATATACCAAATTATCGATAACGTTATGAAGAATGGGAATTCCAGAACACTTAATTGTGCTCATGAGAAACCTTTACATAAATCAAGAGGCAGTTCTTCAGACAGAACAAGGGCATACTGCGTGGTTTAAAGTCAGAAAAGGTGCATGTCAGGATTGTATCCTTTCACCATACATATTCAATCTGTATGCTGAATAAATAATCCGAGAAGCTGGACTATATGAAGAAGAACGAGGCATCAGGATTGGTGGAAGTCTTATTAACAACCTGTGATATGCAGATGACACAACCTTGCTTGCTGAAAGTGAAGAGGACTTGAAGCGCTTACTAATGAAGATCAAAGACCCCAGCCTTCAGTATGGATTACACCTCAACTTAAAAAAAAAAAAAAAATCTCCACAACTGGACCAATAAATGACATCACGATAAATGAAGAAAAGATTGAGGTTGTCAAGGATTTCATTTTACTTGGATCCACAATCAACACCCATGGAAGCAGCGGTCAAGAAATCAAAAGACCCATTGCACTGGGCAAATCTGCTGCAAAGGACCTCTTTAAAGTGTTGAAGAGCAAAGATGTCACCTTGAAGACTAAGGTGCGCCTGACCCAAGCCATGGTATTTTCAGTGGCATCATATGCATGACTAACGCGGATAATGAATAAGGAAGACTAAAGAATAATTAATGCCTTTGAATTGTGGTATTGGGGAAGAATATTTATACAATGGACTGCCAAAAGAATGAACAAATCTGTCTTGGAAGAAGTACCCCAGAATGCTCCTTGGAAGCAAGGATGGCGAGACTGCATCTTACATACTTTGGACATGTTATTAGGTGGGATTAGTCCCTGGAGAAGGACATCATGCTTGGCAGAGTATAGGGTCAATGAAAAAGAGGAAGACCGCCAAGGAGATGGGCTGATACAGTGGCTGCAAAAATGGGCTCAAGCATAACAATGATTGTAACCGTAGTGCAGGATCGGGTCCACAGGGTCGCTATGAGTCAGAACCGACTCAACAGCACCTAATGACAACAACAACACAATATCACTATTTGGAATTTGTGACTGGAAGGAAGAGGTAAATCAAGTTGTACTTCATTAAACAATCCCTAGTTAAGATTGTTTAAAAACATATTTTGTAAGGCTGTGTAGTGTAGGCAGAGCCCTGGTGGTGCAGTGGTTAAGAGCTTGGCTGCTAAGCAAAAGGTTGGTAGTTTGAATTCACCAGCCACTCCTTGGAAACCCTATAGGGCAGTTCCACTCTGTCCTATATAGGGTAGTTATGAGTCGGAATGGACTCGATGAGAAGGCAATGGGTTTGGTTTGTTTTTGTTTGTTTTGGTACTACAGGCATGGTCTTAATTTCAACCAGCTCTCAAAGAGGGATAATTCCAGGTGTGCTGAAGGATTGGAAGGGAGAAGTAGTTTTGGTTTCTTCCCAGGTAATCTGGAGGAGTCCATCCTGAGCCCCGCAGGGAGCCTGAGATTCTGGTTCCAGGTAGCTCCCAGCACACCATCAGTGCAGATAGAGCAAGGCGTTCTCTGCAGCTGTCTGTGTCCCGACCTCTGGATAATCCACGAATGAGACTCCAAGGACCCTGGAGGTGATGCTGAGCTGTAGGAGGGGAGGGCTGTATTTCTTCCTACATAAATGACCTTGATTTGATACCTCGTTTCTGCTGCCTCCAGCAGCCAGACCACAGAGTGTCAAGTATTCTAGGCATCACTGCACTCTTCACAAGTAAGTAATAAACATCCTAGAAAGGAAAAATGTGTACCTTTTTTATTTTTGAAGGAATATAATGAATGTCTTTCCAAAACAATAGCCTTCATTCAAAATGAATGGTGTAAATGGGAGTATGTAGTAAGGTATATACAAGCTTACATGTGACAGACTGACTTGATTTGTAAATTTTCACTTAAAACACAATAAAAATTATTAAAAAAAAAATGAATGGTGTATTATAATGTCAACCAAATTATAGATAACATTAGTTTTTCTTATGAGTCTCTCTGATTATTTTTACCAGTCGAGCGAGCCCTGGTGGTGCCGTGGTTTAAGTGCTCAGCTGCTAACAACAAAAAAAAGGTCGGCGGTTGGAACCCACCAGCCACTCCGAGGAAGAAAGATGTGACAGTCTGCTTCTATGAGGGTTTATAGCCTTGGAAAACCCACGGAGCAGTTCTCCTCTGTCCTACAGGGTTGCTGTGAGTCGGAACTGACTCAATGGCAGTGGGTTTTTGGTTTTTCACTCCACAATGCTTTTCCATTTTTACTGGAAACCAAAAACATTTTAAAATAGAAAAACTGGCCTATAAATGATCCATGCTGCGTAGCCTATTGCTACTTCGCTTTTGTATACACATAAAAGAAAGAAAACGCAGTGTTGCACTGTGATGACTCCTGAACTTTTTTTTTTCCTCTTTCTCCTCTTCCTTCTTCTTCAGAATAAATGAGTCACTAAACTGATAAGCAGCAACAGAATCACGGCATGTTGGACAACCTCCCCTCAAGCAACTCCCGATTCGCTCTAATAAAAGATTAGTCAGCGCCACGTTGGTTGTGGGGAGAAGGCAGCAGTCCAGTCTCCAGCGACCGTGGGCTCCTCCTGACGCATCTGGACTTCATCTCAGCAGTAATCCCTCCAGCAGTGTCGTTTACAGGCGGGAGGGGACAGGGAGCCAGCAGGGAACGGGACAAACCTCACACGCTTTATGAACTGACTGTGAATAAATCAGAAGGAGTCCTGGTGGCGTGATGGTTAAAGCACTTGGCTGCTAACCAAAAGGTCAGCGGCTGGAAACCACCAGCTGCTCCGCAGGGGAGAGACCTGGCCATCTGTTCCCGTAAAGATTACAGCCTGGAAACCCCGTGGGGCAGCTCTACTCTGTCCGACGGGGTGGGTGTGAGTTGGAATCAACTTGACGGCAGCGGGTTTGGTTTGGAAGGAATAAATCATTTGAACGGATTAAGGTTTTCGTTTCCCCTTTCTGCAGACAACTGCTAGAGACTGAGCTGAAAGGTCCTTTGTGCCATGGCGTCTCAGGTGTGTTCTCCCCTGACAAACGTAACACACGCTGGAACTTCTACTGTGTTCCAGGCCCCAGATGACTACTGTGTAGGGTATGCTTAGCACTCTGCGTGGTGCTCGACGGCATTCCATTTATCCCCCACCACGACCACCTACACTGAGCCAGGTCCTCTTCTTGTCTCTATTTTACAAAAAGAAACTAAACTAAACTAAACCTGAAGTCGCGGTGCTAGGAAGGTGGTGAAGCTGGGATTGGAAAGTAAGCTATTTGATCCCAAAGCAGGGGTGGATCGTTCCACAGGCAAGGTAAGCACCGTGCTTACCTTGCTTACCAGATCACCTGTAGTGAACAATTTCACATTTTTTCACCACATCGAAGACTCTGCTTCTAGGTATGGCTGGCATCTGTCTCTGTCCCAAGCCCACAGCACCTTCCTACAGAACCAAAGCCTGTTTTCAAATTTACAATCCCTGACAGGGGCGATGACCCAGTAAGCAAGGTAGCCATTTCACTACACATGATCTGGTAAGGGAGGTAAGCACTGTGTTTATCTTGCCTATGGGATAATCCACCCCTTCCCAAAGTCCAGATCCTTAGCCTTTCCTCTGTGTCCTTAGCCTTCATCCACAGTCTGAGGTTCAAGTTTCTGCTCCTTTCCCTTCTCAGGGCCACCACCCCTCCATTTGACCGTTTCTGCTGCAGACCCAGCCCTACGGAACAGCCTGGCCGCCGGAGCCCGGATCTTACTGGTGCACGTGCGCCATCTGGTGGCTAAATAGGACAACTGTAGGACTCGACATTACATCACTTGGAACACACCAGCGTTTTATTTTGGGTGAAACAGGTTTTTTTGTTTTTGTTTTTAAACAGAGTAACGTTAATTCACATCTGCTCAAAGAAATTCATGTTCCTATTTTAACTGACTTCTTTGGCCGGAACAAGGGCACATGCCGACAGAAACAGAAAAAGGGAGGATTCCAGGAGCAAGAATGGGCTGGAAGGAGGATTCCCTTGCAGACGCAGTACTGATGGCTCCTTTCCCGAGTTATTCAAAGGCGCAGCAGTACAATAGTGCATGGAAAATTGTGATAACAGCGCTTTTCATAAATATATACTAAAAAAAAAAAACCCCATTGCTGGAGAGTCGATTCTGACTCGTAGCAACCCTATAGGACAGAGTAGAACTGCCCCATAGAGTTTCCGAGGAGCTCCTGGAGGATTCAAACTACTGACCTTTTGGTTAGCAGAAGTAGCTCATAACCACTATGCCACCAAGGTTTCCCATGAATATACAGCGTTGTGAAAACAGACCCCTCTACCACATATATCCCCATTTCAGTAGGTGTCAAATATGAAAATCTGGTTACATATTTAATAGTCCTTACTCCTAGGTTTGATAGGATTCCTCTGTGGAAGCTGGGACTTATCTTAGGCAGAGCTGATGGCCAGCCTGGGTTGATTTCAGAACAATCTTAAAGTGCTTTGCTCTTCCCGAAATTCTGCCGTATTGTGAATGTTGGGAATTTCTTTGATAGAGACCAAAGCTTGTTTTGTGTATTAGTTGATGATATTTAATTGTTCTATAAAAGACAATAAAGATATGCAGGATAGTTGAAACTCATGAGTATTATATACAGATAGTAAGCTTATGTAATAAAGGCAAAACTAGTAAGATGTGTTAAATATGGTTAGAAACTAAGTTGGTCATCTGTAAGACATATTAAAATAAAAAACCGAACCCATTGCTGTCGAGTTGATTCCGGCTCATAATGACCCTGTAGGACAGAGTAGAACTGCCCCAGAGGGTTTCCAAGGAGCGGCTGGTGGATTCTAACTGCTGACCTTTTTGTTAGCAGCCAAGCTCTTAACCACTGTGTCACCAGGGCTCCAAGACATGTTAAGGATAAATGTAATAAATAGAATATACAACGGAACACACGACAATGTTCCTTATAGATAAAAAGATGGAAAGATCAAGTCATCATGCTTCCTCTGTCAACTATGCCGTGCCTACATCAACCACATACTGGTGACACTCAGACATTCTGGCCCCCAGTATGCACTGCCCAGGAAAGAGATAAACCCAGAACTGCTCAGCAGGCTGGCTAATCAGCAAGCTACAGCTGTGGCCAGGCGTACCTTGTCCCCGGTCTCTCTGACAGGGCAAGTGGCGCGTTAGGCTGAGACACCCCTTATCTGTGGGGACCCTTTGCTGAAACCTCGACACTGGTTCTCATATCCACACTGCCAGCAAAGGAGACTGATAGAACAAAGAAACAGACACACGACACGAGTTGGTGTGGCATGGTGTCTTCGCTTCCTATTGCTGCTGTACCAGAAACGCCACAAGTGGGTGGCTTTAAAGAACAGAAATTTATTCACTCAGAGTGCTAGAAGTCTGAATTCAGGGTACTGGCTCTAGGGGAAGGCTCTCTCTCTCTGTGGGCTCCGGGAGTAGATCCTTGTCTCAGCTCCTGTAGCCCCAGTGTTCCTCCATTCCTTAGTGAAACTCTCATGGCATCGCTCTCCCCAACCCTCACCCCATCCCTCCTTGTGCTTGCTTGCGTCTGTGCTGCTGTTTCGAACTCAGAAGCAACTGGGATTAGGACAAACCCTACACTGATGGTCTCATTAATACAACAAAGAAAACCCTGTTCCCAAAAGGGATTATATCCACAGGTATAGGGATTAGAACTCCAATACTTATTTTGGGGAAGACACAACTCAATCCATAACATCTGGGATCCAGGCATTGTGGTCCTTCCATCCCGCTTGCACACTATCCCAAGCATGTTAACCTTTAGACTGGTAGTCTTTCTGTTCCATGACCCACAGGATACCTCACCTGGGTGGTACTCTTGAAGGCTACCATTGCATCCAGATAATTCTCCATGCAGCAAGTACAGGTAAGGGTTAGGCCATGGGGGCTTCAGAATTTCTATGTGGGAGGGGCTTAGGGACAACACTCTGTTGGGGGGTGGGGCTGGGAGGCTGTCTTGAAGCTGCATTTGCTTAGCAAACATATATTTTATTTAGAGTGATGGAGGTGAGCGGGTGTCGGCTTTACACAGTCCTTTAGGGGAGCTTGGAAATATTTATGCCTGGGGTGGACTCAAACCTCCAACCTTTCAGTTTAGAAGGTGTAACACACAGGCTTTAATCCACACTAACATTCAGAGATAGCGTAGTGGTTAAGTGCTACGGTCGCTAACCAAAAGGTTGGCAGTTCAAATCCACCAGGCATTCTTCAGAAACTCTATGGAGCAATTCTACTCTGCTGTCTTATAAGGTCGCTATGATTCTCTCCAGAGAGCCGGCTTGGAGTGGAGGGGAAAAGGGAGTGTGTGTGGTGATGCTGATGATGGGTGAGGCTGCCAAAGAGAACGGGAGAGGGGAAAGAAAACAAGATGGTGGTGAGGTTGGGAGTCGGGGCAAAAACCGACTTCTGCCTCTATCACGACTTTGACTTACACTGTCCTGCTATGTATCTGGAAGACTTTATAAAAGGTAAAGGTTCTGGGCCTTCCATCTAGCAGGCAAAAAAGATACATCTTCTCCAAGGTTATTAAAAAAATGTATTTCTCATCCCAAAGAGACACCCAACATCACTTATTACATATCACAGGCCCCACGCTAATCAGCAGGTGTGGATGGAGAGCTTTCCCTGCACCCCACCAAATGCAAGTTGCCTCTGTCTGTGGGGGTTAAACAAGTCTTCCCTCAAATCAGAGTTAGCCCCCACATGGGTTATAAATCCAGCATTTACTGGCCAGCAGCCAATAAACATCCTGGGGCAACAGAAAGTTTTTAGGTAGTGCTTGAAAGGAGAGGGATCTTAAAGAGGGCAGTGCTGACCCCCTTCCACACCCCCAGGAAAAGTACACCAGTTGATACTGGAACTCATGGGCCACAGCTGACATGTAACTTGGACATTTATCAGATGAGACGTGTCAGGCAGACTGGAAGAGCAAGCAGGAGCATTTATGGGGTGCCCGTTGTGTTCTGGTTACGCTGGTGTGCTCAGTTAGTGGACACTCAACAAATCACACACATTCATTTCCTAATGGAATGTTATAAACACCAGTTACCATGGTGTCGATTCTGACTCATGGCAACCCCATGTGTGTCAGAGTAGAACTGTGCTCCATAGGGTTTCCAGTGGCTGATTTTTCAGCAGTAGATCACCAGACCTTTCTTCCAAGGTGTCTCTGGGTAGACTGGAACCTCCAACCTTTCCTCCAACCTTTGGGTTAGCAACCGAACACACTGACCATTTGTACCATCCAGGGACTCCAATGGTATATTATACCTCAATAAAATGTTAAAAACCTATACAACTCAGAAGTGATTAGGTTTAGGACACACCCTACACTGATGGACTCATTAATATAACAAAGAAAACCCTATTCCCAAAAGGGATTACATCCACAGGTGTTCCCTACCATCACAGCACCATCCTTCTTAAAGTTAATGCCATCCTTGGCACCATTTATAAAAGCCGAGTCTATCATAGTCTCCTCTTCACTCCAGCCTTCCCAGCCTCTTGCTCATAGTACATTGCTGTATATAGTTTGACAGTGGGACCAGCCCCAAATGCCAAGCTGTCGCTATATAAAATATAATTATGTTTTCAAATTCTAGGTACAGCTCTGAATCATGGCAAAATAATCAAGAAGAGGAAGTTCTAGCACAAAATGATGATATAGTTATGAAATTATCATCTAAAATCCTGTCTAGAATTTATTGAAATCCCTATTAATTCTGAAAGATATGTGGAGAGAGGATGAAGTTTTGACAAGTAATCCAGGGATGAGGAATCATTCTGGAAGGAGCTGTCAAGTGGCGTAAAATATTGAACTAGCATAAACATTTCCTTCGAAAGATCTTTAATCTTCCTAAAGAAGTCAGAAAGTTTCTCAAGGGAAGTTAAGGAGGTTTTCTCTGCGACCATTAACTAGGAAGCTGACAGCAATATGCGCCTTAATTAAAATGGTTTCTAAGGAAGGTGTGGATATTACATACAGTTCTAGAGGATTCTCCCCAGACTTGGATGCTATGGGATGAGTTGGGGAGGCAGTCTGAGTGATAAAATCCAAAGGGTGTCAACCAATGACAATAAACAGGGAAAGAGTAAAGATAGAAGGAACGTGGAATGTGGAATCTGGAATGTATAAAAATAAAAGTTAAGCCCAGACTCATGTTGAGAAGTGAGGAGACAAATACCTGGGCTGGATAACTGATGTCTGTGAGAAACCAAAATTTGGAAGTGGACATGGAATTAGAAGGCAAATGTGTAAATACAAATGGGTAGGCCATTAATGAGGATTGGAGCAGCGTAGCTCTCTGCCAGGGCCAGCCAGCCTTCTCTTAGCAAGCGTGTGATAAAACAGTGTTGTACATTATTTTTAGACTTCTTTCTCTGTGTGTTACAGTTCACAACAAAGAGAAGAAAACGTGCATTGTAAGAACAGAAAGGCTGGTGTTGAAAGTGTTTGTGATTGTTTTATGTGATTGTCCCTGCTTGTTTGAGCTTCATGTTGCAGTTGAACTGGGAGCCCACGATGAAGGCTGGCTGCTGCCGTAAGGGTTGGCCTCCTCTGAAGTGGCGGGGTGACTACGTTAATGCTGTGTTTGGGATGGAAGCCTGAAGTTTGAGCATAGCTCCAGGCTCCCACCCACAGTCCTGGGGATCTACTGGAGCATACAAAAAGAGCCTCCGTCCTGTGCATTCCAGGGCAGATCTGAGGAACATCAAACATGAAGACAACTGGCTGAGCTCACACTCGTCTGAACCTAGTGGAAGATCTTGCCAGACTTTAGAGCAAACAAGAATGCTTAGAACAACTGCTCCTATTTTTTTGTTTGTTTATTTATAAGTAGAAAGGCATGAGCTTGTTTATTTATAAGTAGAAAGGCATGAGTCTTTCCATCTTGGGCAAAAGCCAAAATCAAGCAACTTGATTCACTTCTGGTGGTGCCGACTGACAAACTTGAAAGTGAGAAGTAAGAAATGGGGTGAAAACATCAGCTTTACGGAATTCAATTCAATTTTATAAATCTGGACTTTCCGCCCCACTGTGTACCTAGCACCATGCATCGGGTTATGTTTTTGAATGAAGTGTTGAATAATTCCACAACAGTTTTCGATACTACCACAATCCTGGGTTGCCTTTTTGTTCATTTCTCCCAGCACTGTTTGCATTAGCAGAGCTCAATCGACTCGATGGCACTGGGTGGTGGTGGGTATTCAATTTACAGCCGGTAATGAGTCCATTATATGTGCTTTGAAAAGCCACTTTAAAACGAGTGTACCAAAGTGAAAACACATTTGGCAAGGCAACGTATTTTATAATTTTCTGCAGCTAAACTATAATCATGGCTTGTGATTATATTAGTATAATATCAGAGAAATAGGTGGAGGCAGGAATACCTCATGATGCTAGATAACTTTCAGTGACACCGAACGAGAAATATATTTGTTGTTAATGATGAGTTAGCTCTCTCAGGGAGGTGTAGAAACTTGTGAAGATGTAAGACAGCTTTACACCTCCTTATCTGGCCAGTGTCAGCAATCTCACTGTTTCTCAATCAGACTTCTTTACTCAAGGATATCTGATGGCTGTGATATCTTGAGCAAAGGGCTTAAAAGATTAATCTTCCTCTGAGTCCATGCATAATCAAGAGAATAAATTTTTCCAGGTAATTCAAGACCTAAAATATGAAAGCACCCCCCTAGAGATTTACTTTCTTTCCATTTGCACGGTCAAGTTTTTTTATCTTATTGATGCTTAAAATACTAAGATTTATTATGTGCATAAGAGCATTATGTAGAAGTAGAAGCCAAAAGAGAGTTTCTTACATCATGAAGTGGGAAGCTGGCAGTTTCCTGGCAAATGTTCAACGTACAGGCCAGAGATAGATGGTAAGCAAGGCTGATAAAGACAGGGGCAGTAAGGGAAGGGTTTGGTGGTAGAATTTTGGACTGAACTGATAAATGAGCATAGGAAATCCCAGAGGCTTTTAAGCCATCCACCTCACCAAACTAGCTGCTGTCGAGTTGACTCGTGGCAACCCCATGTGTGTCAGAGTAGAACCATGCTCCATAGGACTTTCGATGGCTGAGTTTTTAGAAGTGGATCACCAGGCCTTTCCTCCAAGGTGTCTTGGGGTAGAACTGAACCTCTAACCTTTGAGTTAGCAGGCAAGCAGGTTAACCATTTGCACCACCCAGGGACTCCCATCCAACTCAAGGACTCTTTAAAAACAGTTACATTTCATAGTCAAGCTGTCATATTTTCACCTACTGGTGCCTGTTATACACTGACTTGCATCCTCCAAAAAGATATGTTGAAGTCCTAACCCCTGGTACCTGGGAATGTGATCTTGTTTTGAAATAGGGTCCTTGAAGGTGTTATCATTTAGGTTTACGTGAAGTCATACGGGAGTAGGGGTGTACTAATACTATATGACTGCTGTCCTTGTAAAAAAGAAGATACACAGAGACAGGGAGGTGGAGGAGGAACACTACGTGACAATAGCATACTAAAACAAGGTTTTGTGACCAAGTGGGGCTCAGCCTAGGAAAGCAAGAAGGGTTGTCCATCACAAAATCTGTCACCATTTCTGTCAATTAATAAAACCTGTACACAAAACAAAAATGCACGTTTTTAAAGAGTGCATACCAAAAGAAGACACAGTGAGCCCACTAGAAGGGTAGCTCATGGAAGAGAGGGAACAGAAATTGCGGAGGGGATAAAAAAAAATAAACATGAGAGCAGCATCATTGATCCAGAGAGAATGTGGTCTAGTGAACTAAGGAGGATGATTAACTCAACCTTCTGCACCTAAGATCAGAAATGAAAACCAAAAGAAGATAGAAAGAAGGGGGAGAGAGAAGAGAGAAGAAATGGGGGTGAGGGAAGGAGAAAGAAAGGGAGTGAGGGAGGAAGGAAGGAAAAATACACATCTAAGTCTGGAAGGCCAATGTACTAAAATTCAAGGGGAGGCAGAAAACCTGTGTGGTTCCAAACAAAACAAAACAAAACCCATTGCCATTGAGTCGATTCCGACTCATAGCAGGTCTCTAGGACAGAGTAGAACTGCCCCATAGGGTTTCCAAGGAGCAGCTGGTAGATTTGAACTGCTCACCTTCTGGTTAACAGCAGAGTTCTTAACCACTGCACCACCAGGGCTCCTTGCGTGGTTTAGGAGGGAAATTCTGGATTACAGACCATGACAATGGTAATGTGAAGTGTGCCCTCTACTGGTAACTGCTGAATGTTGCAGAGAACACAAAGGTCAACTCACACATTAGCCCACCCTCCTCAAACCTAAAGTGCTGATTTCTGTTCCCAGGGCAAGAGTTAGCTTTTTTTTTTATTATTATTACAGACAGGTGGCAATGTGAGGGGAAAATAGGGTAGAAACAGGAAACTTTCTGGGCCTGTGACAGAAGGAGGTTGTCATTTGATTCCGAAAAATAGGAATTCAGTCAGTTTTCCTCCTCCCTACCCCACCTCCACAAAACCTGAAAACCCAGGACTACTTGTTTCCCCTGAGGCTGAGGGGTTTGCCGGGACACAAGGCTCTCAGTGCTAAAACTAGGCAAACCGAGGTGCTTGGTCATCCTCATTCCAGTATCCTCGCTTTCCTAGGAATGATAAACCAAACCAAACCCATGATTCTGACTCATGGAGACCCTACATATTTCAGAGTAGAATTTGTGCCCTAGGGTTTTCAATGAATGTAATCTTACGGAAGTAGTCGTCGTGGTGCAGTGGCTAACCGCTTGGGCTCGGCCGCTGACCAAAGGGTGAGCAGCTGGAACCTACCAGTTGCTCTGCAGAAGAAAGACATGGCAGTCTGCTTCTGTAAAGATTAAAAGGAAACCCTATGGGGCAGCTCTTACGTGTCCTATAGGGTTGCTATGAGTTGACTTGATGGCAACGGGTTTGTTTGTTTGTTTTGTCATCTTCCAGAAGTAGATGGCCTGGCCTTTCTTCCAGGTGCCTCTGGGTGGATTCAAACCACCAGCCTTTCTGTTAGTAGTCGAATGCAAACCGTTTGCACCACCCAGCAACCTTTCATAATAATGGATGACACTTACTTAGCACTTCCTCTGAGTTCTACATGTATTACCTCATTATAATCCTCACACCAGTTTAGGAGGTAGGTATCTGTGATATAATAAAAAGTATTAGGCTGGCAGAGTTCACAGATCTCCCTCCCCTAAAGAGAATCCTGCAGTCACAACACCCCCCTGCCGTCTCCACCCTCACGCACACTCCTAGTCATAAGGAGTCTGTACTATTTGCCACATCAACGTCTAGACTTTTCTGATACAGAATTAGAGTGAGAAGGACTGTACCAATCTGAATGGATTCTGAGAGGAAACAGGGAAAGTTCTAAATAAAAGAGATAAAATCAATTTATACCAGAGGTTCTTAAACTTCAGGGTCCATCAGAATCACCTGGAAAGCAGACTGCTGGGCCCCACCCCTGGAGTTTCTGACTCAATAGGTCTGGGTGAGGCCCCAAAACTCATATTTCTAACAGGTTTCCAGGTAATGCTTAGGCTGCTGCCCCATGGGCCACACTTTGAGAACCACTTTGAGTTGGAAGAGGACGGGCTAGACAGGAGAGAAGAAAGGAAAGAGTGTAAAAGTCTGTCTACACTGGAAGTTGACAGGACTGAGATTTGGTGAGGGGTTTTACATGTGGAGGGAGGTGTGGGGAGGGCTTTAGAAAGTGTGGGATTTAGAAACAGAGAAAAGGAAATCCAAGAAATATTGCCACACTCTAATAAATCCCTTTTACATTACTGCAAGAAAAACAAGGAAATTATTGCCATTTTTTCCTTCTTTTTTGAAGTCACACTTTAAATGCAATTCTTGGTCTGAACCACATGGTCACAAATCAATAGGGGTACACACTGCTCACTCTCATTTTTAAAATGGAGCAAAATGAGGCTCAGGAAATTTTAAGTAACTTCCCAAGGTCACACCAGGTAGTCAATGGAAGGGTTGGGATTAAACCTAAATTAATGTGACTAAGAAACCTATGGAAACCCTGGAGGCATAGTGGTTAAGTGCTATGGCTGCTAACTAAAAGTGTGGCTGTTCAAATCCACCAGGTGCTCCTTGGGAACTCTATGGGCCAGTTCAACTGTCCTATAGGGTCGCTATGAGTTGGAATTGACTTAATAGCAGTGGGTTTGGTTTGGTTTTTTGGAAGAAATCTATATATGTAACCACTGCCCTACTCTGCCTCCCCTGGAGAAGATGTTTGGATTGTAACTAGGTGAGAAAAAAAAGGAGAAATTAGATGGGAGAAAGGGCCTGAGGTAAGGACCATGGAAGGTTTGAGGGGTGAGACACAGCAGTGTGACTCATGAATTCCTCTTCTTGCATAGATCTATACCTTTAAACACATTTGGCAAGCATCCTTCCCCCCGCTTCTGGGAGGAAATCCTGGTGGCGTACTGGTTAAGTGCTATAGCTGCTAACCAGAAAGCTGGCAGCTCAAATCCACCAGGCGTTCCTTGGAAACTCTATGGGGCAGTTCCACTCTGTCCTATAGCCTCACCATGAGTTGGAACTGATTTGACGGCAATGGGTTTGGTTTTCCAGTTTGGGTCTCTGGGAGACAATGTAGTATAGGTAGATGGAGAAAATGCTTTCGAGCTTGGAGTTTGAGGTTGGCCTTCTCCTCTTGGGAAAATTGTTTCATCTCTCTGGGCCTCATTCTTCTTATCTGTGAAAGAGGGGTGATAATTCTTATTCCACATGATTTTATGAGAACAAAATGTGGTAACGTATGTAAAGGGATTACACTGTGAATAGCAAAGACTAGAGTAAGTGAAACCTAAATGGTAGCTAGGAGCTCCGGGGAAACCCTGGTGGCGCTGTGGTTAAGAGCTCGGCTGCTAACTAAAAGGTGGGCAGCTGGAACTCACCAGCCACCCCGTGGAAGAAAGGTGTAGCAGTCGCTTCTGTAAAGATTTACAGCCTTGGAAACCCTATGGGGCAGTTCAACTCTGTCCTGTAGGATTGCTACGAGTAGAAATTGACTTGATGGCAACGGGTTTTTTGGGTTTTATTTTGATTATAGTTATTATCTTTGCTATAAGCTCTTGAAGAAGAAGCAAACAGGTGCAAAAAAAAAAAAAAAAAAAAAAGCCTGTGTGTGTGTGTGTATTTTTTCCTTTAATGTGTACCTCAAAAAAGTGAGGAAGGAAAAAAGTTTTTCCATTTCTCTACCTCAGTGTCCCAAAGTCCACTTTTCTACAAGCTTCCTTCCTCTGTACTTCCCCACCCCGCCCCCAAATCAGTTTTGCAAGGCCTTAACTGCTGGAATTATCTTTTTACATTTACTAAGCAGTGGAAGAAATCTTTTTAATTCAAGTTCTAAGATGATTCATGTAATGATTTAGTGATACGGCTTGATAGCTGTGTGTTCTATGATTTAAGCTGCCTATTTCTAATACTTCTGTCTTTGCAGCTTAATTCTTTCCCCTTTTATAATTCCCATGATTAATTATGGAGCCCTGGTGGCGCAGTGGTTAAGAGTTTGACTGCTAACCAAAAGTCAGCGGTTCGAATCTACCAGCCCCTCCTTGGAGACCCTATGGGACAGCCCTACTCTGTCCTATAGGGTCACTATGCTTAATCACAATCGATGCCCCCTCCTCTGCTCCCACTAGTTGCTGTTTGAATTTCAGGAAGCTGTAGAAAACCTCAAAAAACATTTAAAGTTCAGTATCTCTTAGTAATTTTGGAGCCCTGGTGTACAGTGTTTAAGAGCTCAACTGCTAACCTAAAGGTCAGTAGTTCGAATCCACCAGCCACTCCTTGGAAACCCTATGCGGTAGTTCTACTCTGTCCTGTAGGGTTGTTTATGAGTCAGAATTGACTCAACAGCAATTTTTTTTTTTTTTATGGGTTAATGATTTTGGCAATGGGAACAAAGTTTTGCTGAATTCCTCCACTGAAATCATGTCTCCCCACCCCCTCCCCTCAAAGAGAAAATAAGCCCTAAAAGCAGTCCTGTGCACAAGACAGCTGCAGTAACTTTCTCTGTTTTCCATCTCGGGTTCTAATCCTCTGAATTTTCATGTAAGACAAGAGACTTTAATATGTGTTTTCATCTGAAAGCCATCAAAATCCAAAAAATTCTGGCTGTCAAAGGAAGAGACAAATAACAACTTACAGGCAGAATTGCTTATTTAATTCCAATCACTAGTTAGTAGGTCTTTGGAAGAATCTTTTTCAACACTCTCACTGAGCCCTGAACTCAAGGTACCAGCAAATTAGGTGGTATTAATGCTTTCTCCTAACGTTTGAGAAATCTAGTTAAAATCTCATTTAATTGTTGGGTTTTTTGTTTTGTTTTAAATTGTTGGATTTTCATCTTAAGTACAGAAACAAGTATACCTTTTCTGAGAATTCAACTCAGATTATGATGAAGAAAAATAGGATGTACGAAAAAAAGAAGATACTATATCTGAAAGTCTTTTTTATTATTATTTAAGAGAGCGTTCATGCCACTAAAAATATGCAACTACTTACCAAATGAAACTATACATGAATTGAGATTAAGTAGCACAGAAAAATTTGCACATATCTGAAATTCCAGTCTTCCTCTCATTCAAAGTAAATTTGGTTATTTTTTTTTTTGTCTGATAACCTATTTGGTATTTTAAAAATAATTGTTTCATTTACAGTATTTGACTACTTTTATTTCTGGCATAGGGTAGATTAGGTATCTGTTACTGACTGGATTGTGTCTCCCAAAAACATGTGTTGAAAATCCTAACCCTTATACCTGTGGTTACAATCTCATTTGGGAATAAATTTTCTTTGTTATGTTATGTTAATGAGACAGTATTAGTGTAGGGTGTGTCTTGACCCAATCTTTTTTGAGATATAAAAGGAGAAGATTAAGCAAGCAGAGAGGTAGCAAGATGGATGCCATGTCACATGATGGTCACCCAGGAGCCAAGAAACAAAGACCTTCCCCCAAAACATTTAGACAGACAAAGTCTACCCCTAGAGCCAGCACCATAAATTGGGACTTCTAGCCTCCTCAACTGTGAGAAAATAAATTTCTGTTTGTTAAAGCCACCCACTTGTGGTATTTCCGTTATAGCAGCACTAGAGAACTAAGACAGTCTCCTACACAACTCACCTGGAACTAAACACCTAAAGATGCTCGAAAAATACCTGAAAAATATTTTAAATTACATGCCTGAGTGGGTAAAGAAAAGTAAAGGAAATCTTTAGATGCCAAAAAAATAAGGATAAAGCAGAAATACAGAAACATAAGTCATCTCTGAAGCCAATGGTTATCCTCAGGGATTCATGGTGCCCTAGAGCTTAATTCCTGAGGTGCCATGAGTGGACGATACTAGTACAAGTTGGATCAGGGAACCCTGCATAAAGCTGACCTACCACAAAGCAATGATTTCAATGGGGAAAATCAAAAGTACTGCTTCACTTCCTACAACCCAATCCTACCTCCCCAACCCCTCACCCATTAGGAATAAGGAAATGTCCTGTCTCAACCCTGGATCTGCGTAAAGGAGCAAAAAGAAGTCACCTGAGAATTCCTAGGTGAGCTTACAATCACTTGGGTTTAGGATCAGAATCCACACTGGCTAGAATTGGATGGCTAGAAAAATCTGAGAATTTAGTGATCCTGGGTTGATAGCTACCCTAAGCAACAGGCAAAATGAAATATAAATTCTCTCTGTGGGAATAAATCATCAACTCATGCCTCAAAACATTTCCACAAATAATGTTGCATGCTTTCACAAAGCACATGTTTTTAACAAAGCACCATGAGTGAAAGAGTCCTCAGGGAAACAAAACAAAAAACAAAATCTGGCCTGCAAAATTACAGATATGAGAATAATTAGATATAGAATATAAACTAAAAGTTTAATACTTTTAAAAAAGGAAAATAGGGCTTTTGAATTACAACTAAAGAAAAAGAGATTAGAAACCAGGAAGACTTGAAAAAGAATGAATTAGAACTTTTAGAAATTAAAAAAAAATTACAGTAATAGTAATTTCTATAGTAATAGAAATTAGAAACTCAGTGGATGGGTTAAATAACACATAGACGAAGGGAAAACTATTAAACTAGAATATATGTCTGAAAAAATTACCCAGAATGCAGCACACACAAAGAGATGAAAAACATTAAAGAGAGGTTGAGAAACAGACTAAAAAGTAGCTCTTATCAGAGTTACAGAAGAAGGGATGGGAACAGAGGTAATGCCTGGATAGGGAAGGAACTAATAATTTTCCATCATTGATAAAATAGATGAATCATAAAATTCAAGAAACCCAGTGAATCCTGAACAAGCTAAAAAGAAATCCACATTTGGAAAGTCAAAGTAAAACTGCTTAAACCAAAGCCAAAGAGAATCTTAAAACCAGCCAAACAGAAAACACAGATTAACCTACATATAAATGAAAAATCTGGCCGTTGAATTCTCAACAGTAACAATGGAAAAAAGTGGAATTATATCTTCAAATATTAAGTCAAAATAATTGTCTACTTATAATTGGTGGTGGCTCAGTGGAAACCCTGGTGGCATAGTGGTTAAGTGCTGCAGCTGCTAACCAAGAGGTCGGCAGTTCGAATCTGCCAGGTGCTTCTTAAAAACTCTATCGGGCCGTTCTACTCTGTCCCATAGGGTCACTATGAGTTGGAATCAACTCAATGGCAGTGGGTTTGGATTTTTGGTTTTTGGTGGCTCAGTGGTTAAGAGATCAGCTGCTAACTAAAAGGTCAGCAGTTCAAATCTACCAGCTGCTCCTTGGGAACCCTATGGGGCAGTTCTACTCTGTCCTGTGGGGTGCCGTGAGTTGGAATCAACTCAATAGCAATGAGTTTGGGTTTTTTGTTTTGTTTTTAATAATTGTATATACATCTTTTAAAAACAAGCACAGAATAAAGATATTACTTGGAAGAAGAAAAGTAATCTTAAGTGAAAAGAACTGAGATACAAAATAGAATAGCAAGGGGAAAAATAGGTAAACAATGACAGTAAATAATAATGGTAATAATAGTTATAATAATAATACTTGTGGAGCTACAATTTGTGGGACTAAAAATCTAATTTGTGGTACTAAAAATAAAACAGAATAAAAATAAAGTAATAACATAGGCCAAAAAAGGAGTTATTAGTGTTAAAACAACTTAGATTCTTATATAGTTCAGAAAAAGAGTAGACATTGATTAATTTTATGTATTAAGTTAAATATACGTTAGAATTTCTACAGTAACCATTAAACAATCCAAAAAATGTGTAACTTCAAATTTAGTAGAGTGGAAAAATTGAATCATGAAAAACAAAATTCAATTCAAAAAAAGACAAAAAAGAAGAAAAACTACATGTACGTACAAGAAAAATGGGAAAACTTGTATGTACAAAACAGATGTTACAAATGAGTTCTAAATTTAGGAATAAACCTTACAAAGAATGTTAAAAGACCTTTATGGATCAAATACTTTACTTTCTTTACTGAAGGACATTAATGATGGGTTAAATAAAAGGAGAGATATACCATGTTCAACAACATGAAGACTCAATGTTACAAAGTTGCCCACTTTCCTCAAGCTAATCTACAGATTCAATGCAATTTCAATAAACTTCCCAATAAGCATATATATGTATGTGTATAACCTGATGAGTTAATTCTAAAATATATACAGAACAACAAAGAATTAAAAAAAAAAATCACCAGACACTCTTGAAAAAGAAGAGCAAGCTAAGAAACTCACCAACAAGATCTCAAGACATATTTATAAAAATGGAGTAATTAAGAAAGTGTTTTATTGGTGCAGAAGCAAACAAGAAGGCAGATAGAACAGAGGAGAGAACCCAGAAACAAACCACACAAATATAGATACCTGATATGACAGACAGAGGTAACACTGTAGATCAATAGGGAAATAAGATATTACTAAATAAAAATATTAAAAAACATGTTTCCAGATAGAAAATGAAATTGGTCCCAAATCGCAAGACACAAAAAAATCTACTCTAGATGTTTTAAGAACTTAAATGTGAATGCCAAAATATTGAAATTTTGGAAGTAAAGGGCAATGCATTTTTTTCCTCTAGGTGGACAGATTTCAAAACTCTTTCAAAATCCATGGGTCATACAAGATCCTACCCACTTTTTGTGCCTCTGGAGTTCTTTGGAAAGGAGGTTTCCCGATTTTAATGCATTTTGCCTCAAGGTGGGAGCCTTTGGAAATGATTGTAACTCAAGAACCCTGAGTTGGAGCCTCATTTTTGTGTAGACTGAGCATTGTCTTGGGTGATGCCTCCTGTATGTGTGAACATTTTCTAAAGCTTTGACAGGCTTGCCTTTATTTGTGTGAGATAAGCCTCCTCACTATTTTTCCCAGTTACTATTTTTTGGATGTTCTCGTAAGAATGTACTTACAGAGAGAAGAAGCTATTTGCCAGCCTTCATTCAGTCGTAGCGGCCATGTTCTCCTTGAGACCATTCATTGATTCCAGGTGTTACTGGTTCCCTTCTTTTCTGGCTTCTGAACAGCAAATATTGCCTTTGAAACAAGAAATAATGCATTGCAGCGGTACTTTTCAAGAGACTGGAACTCCTGTAAGTCATCCTCACCCTATATTCAATCTTAGGGCCCCATTACTGCTTCCATGTGTGGCAGGTGGAATGCGCCACTGCGAGCAGTTCTGCAGAATTCCAGGGCAGCTGTTTCTACTTCTTAGCTGTTAGTACTGCTTTTGTTATAATGAAGACTACATAGCAGTGGTAATTTTCCTGAGATTCAAGTTCCTTTCATTTTATTTACTTGGCCTATAGGTACTGCTTTAGTAGTAAGGAAGAATGCATTGTACCATGTTTTGAAAATTTTCATGAAAAATAATAAAAAGGCTAAGAAGAAGAAGACTAGAATAAAATGTATGTACAGTCATTTCCAGGTCCCTTAAGGTTTTGCAAATTTTCAAAAAATAAAATAAAAAAATCGATTTTGTCATTGATGTATACTGGCAGAATTTATATTATCCAGGGTCCACTGGGACATACATTATCCCAGATAACAGGTATCAAAATCTGTAACTCATAACAAAAATTCTGAATTGGTCCTTTAATCAGCATGCCTTCATTAATGAAAACACTTCATATCAAAAAAAATTCAAAGGAGAAAATAATTGGGTCTTGAATTAATAAGACCTCAAAAGTACAAATCATTTAGTAAAAGCTTGATAAATTTGACTATGTTAAAATAAGGACTCTTTATCAAATGACCATATAAAGACAAACCAAAAACTGGGGGGAAGGTACCTGCAACATAAATAATCAACAAAAGATTATGATCCAGAATATATAAAGAACAAAAAATAAACTATAAAAAGTCAATCAAATTAATAGGTAAATGAGCAAAAGGTATGAGTTTCATTGTAGACAAAAACTCAAGTGGCCAATAAACACATGAAAAGGTGCTCAACTTCATTAGTAATCAGAAAATACAAATCAGTAGTAATGCGATACTTTTACATCTAGCCGACTGATCAAAAGAGAAACAAGGATTCTGATACCACCACAATACTAAGTGTTACGAAGTGGAGCAATGAGGACTCACACACTGCTAGTGGGACTGTAAACTGCTACAACTACTTTGGAAAGCAATTTAATATTATCTATCTACTTCCAAAAGTAGGCAAACCATGGCACTTCAATTAAGAACTCGGCATTTACAATGTTAACAGCCCACTGTCTACAATGACATCAGCATAGTGGCATACTATGCACCTGGATGGTGCAAATGGTTAACACATTTGGCTGCTAACTAAAAGACTGGTGATTCAAATCCACCCAGAGCCTCCTTGGATGAAAGGCCTGGCTGGAGATCTACTTCCAAAAAGTCTGCCATTGAAAACACTATGGAGCACAGTTCTACTGTGAGATACTTGGGGTTGCCATGAGTTGGAATTGACTTGAATGGTCAGTGGAGGTAGAAATAAAAGTTGAAGATGGAAATCTATCTACATTCTAGCAATTATGCTTCTAGGATATATTCTGGAGAAACTCCCGCACATGTGTACAAGGAAAAATCCTTGAGAATGTTTATAGCTGTACCAATTGTTATGGGGCAGGTGAGATAACACAGATGCTTATCTCCACGAAAATGGATAAACTGTGGTATATCCATTTAATGAAATGCTATATTCAGCTGAAGATTTAGAGAACTATAACTGTATTCCTGAACATGGCTAAATCTCATACAAACACAATATTTTGTGGAAAAATGGGTGACAGAAGAATACCTACAATATGATCCCATTTATGTAAAGATTGAAAAGCATGCAAAGCAATTGGCCAAATAAGCTTTAACTGTTACTGTACAATTTGTACTTTGTAATATCTGGTAGTTGTATGGTTCGTTAAGCTTCAAGCTAACAGAAAATTAAGCATTAACTATGGTGCTGGGTTAAAAAAAAATCTCCCAAATCAAAACCTTTAAAATTCATCTATAGAATGTTAGTAAAGATCTACGTAGGAAATTAGAAAGATCATCTTAGGCTACCCTTAAAATGCCATCGATAAGTCACACTTCATCCTAAGTTCCTGTGCTTCTTCAGGCTAGCTGAGCAGGAAATGCTGTCACCTACCCACATTAGCTGGCTGTAGCGCTTGTCCAAGTGTTATTTGTCTGCTCCATGCCTAGACCACCAAGGCGTTCTCTCTGCTTGGACAGTGTCACTGGAGAAGGCTGAGCGACATGTCCAGGGCACAGATCTCGGCTCTGGTGTTTGGTGTCGGAGGGTTTGGAGCTCTTGTTGCTGCAACAACATCCAATGAGTGGAAAGTCACCACCCGAGCATCATCGGTGATAACTGCCACTTGGGTTTACCAGGGTCTGTGGATGAACTGCGCAGGTAACGCGTTGGGTTCTTTCCATTGCCGACCACATTTTACTATCTTCAAAGTAGAAGGTAAATATAACAGCTTTGTTGGGGGTGGAAGTATGGCACTATGTGGATGTCATTGTGGACAGCGGGCTGTTAACACTGTAAATGCTGAGCACTTAATTCAAGTGCCACGATTTGCCTAGGATGAGAGGGGTATAAGTGTTGGCTGAATGAATCATATCATTATTTTATTTGGCAAAGGAAAGTTAGGAATGATTTTACGGATCTTTTAGAAATGCCCAGTGGGAACAATAGACTCCGAAAGAAAGGGTAGAAGTGAGTGGCCTATTTTTAAAGCCAGTTTAAATTTGCCTTTAACCACAGAGGAATCTTGATGGGTTGTTAGAGCTCTCAATGATTTAAACTTTATCAGAAATACATATTCAGTTGATAGAAGCATATGACAAGAAGGACAACATTGAGCAAGGAAAGAGGTTTGATTTTCTAGGGAGTTTTCCATCTTTCATTTCTATTACCATGTTTAGTGAAAATATAACAGAGCAAGAAAATTTAAAAGGTAGTTAAGAAAAAGCTAATACCATGGACTTTCCTTTTTGGTCATTTGGGTTTATTTTTTTAAAAAATATGTGGAGAAGCTTTCATCATTATGCATATTAGATATTCCAAGTATACATATCTTAAAGAGGGAAAATGTAAAAAATAAATTCTCATACCTCAGGATACCTCCAGAGAAACAATTAACCTGCTTTTATGTCATTGTAAGAATCACTAACTCCCTCAGCTTTCTGCCTATTTGATATTTTTACAAATCTGCCACAGGTAATGAGTTTATTACATTAAAAATTGTCACTGTTTTTTAATAATATGAAGACTTTTCACAATCAAATGGTAAAACTTAACTTTGGCCCCAGTGAAGAAAATGAAATAAAATTTTAACTAGGAAGTGACTAAAGCATACTAGTTTACAGGATTTTGTGTCAAGTGTGCATGTCATTAGTCTACAGTAAGTGCCAAGGGATAAATTTTAGTGAAAAAATAACAGCAAGAAAATTTAAAAGGTGGCTAAAGCCAGATTTCCAAAGACAATCAAAAGGAAATGCTCAGGCTTGGATACATGTACTTTCTTAAATATCCCTTTGAGCCATCAATGCTATGTCTCTCTTCAGTCCCAAGTTCTAAACTTATTTTGGGGTATTTCAAAACTGTTCCTTCTACTATAGAAGATGTCCCTGGGAACAAGGGAAAATTTGAAAAGGAAGAGTGTCATGGAGGCACTACTGTCCCCCTGCATGTCTCTTATGGTTCTTCTTTCTCCATGGCCCCCTCTTGGCCCATTTCCATCTTGGGCAACAAGTAGAAGATATGGCATGTGGGTAAGTCTGGTTCTTTGGTCTTTACTGGGCACGTCTTTTTAATATATATATATATATATATATATATATATATATATAGTCTTATTACCTACCCTTCATTCTATATGTCTTGGTAGAGTACAGTTATTGTGAAAAATATGTATTCAACTTTCCAAATTAGGCTAAAGGACCTTGGTAGATTTCTGTATGACTTCAATGGCTACCTCTCCAAATGTACCTTGGAAAACACAGAGTGAGAAATTGTATTACCAAATAATGTTGATGGTGGTCCAAATACCTCTTCCACCCTGAAAACGTCTCCTCAATTTTGCATCTTGCTCCTCAATAGTGGGGAAAAAAATGTGTATCTGTCATACACCCTGTATATAAGAGGTACATTGAAAAATCTTGTCTACTGACAGTGCTTAGGTTAGAATAAAAAAAAAAATACGTAAAGTTAATTTAACATAATCTTTCTGCTTTCTTCATCCTGCATCAGAATCTTTATAAAAGATAGTTTACCACATAAATCTATTTTCAACATCAGGAACACTGATTCATATTTCCAGAGGAAATGGGTGCTCACAAATTTGGATTTCCTTATTCACGCAGAGCCACTGCTGATGTGGCTAGTCACTTTTCCTTTATTCATATTTGAGAGTATAACAATGGGCTTTGGGAAAGCTGTGCTCTCATACAGCACAGTAATTCCAAATCAAGAAAAGAACCCAGAAGCCAACGAGAAATGAAAACGGTTATATCGCATTTCAAAATAATAAACGATTTAAGCCTGTATTGTCAATTTGAGACAAATCTTCTTAGTCTTAGGCCAGATTAAGCGTTCTCTGAGAAAGAAAAACAGAAAAGCTTTTTAAGCTGCCAGGATTTTTTCCTACTAGTTACATAACTTCGTTGCTAGAGTAATACCTTCTTCTTGCTAACCCTGTTAAAAGCCCCGTGATAACCACAGATTTTAGGGAATCATTTGGATCAACAGTGACTGCACCCTTTAAAGCTTTGCTGTAAACGAGCACCTCTTTGGGCAAGCGGCATTTACAGTTGCTGTGGAAAACACAGGCCACTTTGAGCTACAGTTCTGTGAAATCCATTTCAGGAAAACTTCAAACAGACACTGACAATTTGATTCTCGTTGTTGCCTGAAAGCTTCTTGATTCAACTTCAGAACCAATTCACTGTCTTCAGACCCAGTGTCCCTCACAGGCTGTACCTCCTGCTTTGTTTTTCTCTCGTGTCAATATTAACACTAGTTACCAGTTGCCATGGAGTTGATTCCAAATCATGGCGGCCCCATGTGTGTCACAGTGGAACTGTGCTCCACAGGGTTTTCAGTGGCTGATTCTCAGACGTAGATCTCCAGGCTGAGGCATGTTTAACTATGAAAGCAAATCATCTCTCAGATGGAGAGAAGCAGTTCCTTCTGATCGGGGAATGCTGGCTCTAGAACGGAGGGACTAACGTTAAATTGTAACCACCTTACGGGCAGGGGCCTGATCTGCTATGGTCACTTGTGTTCCTGGCATCTAACATATAGAGAGCTCTTGACATACGTTTGCAAAGTAACTGAATGGATAAATGATGGGAGAGACTTACAGATAGTTTGCCACAGGGGCAAACTGTCTTCTTGGGGGAAGGCTGGGAGTCTCCTGAACTAAGGACTGATATAGGAAAAGTATTTGGACAACACAAAGGAATATCACTGGGTTACAATTAAGAAAGTCAATTTCAAGTTCTGACTTTTATTAGCTAGCTGCAAGACCTTGACTTTGGCAATGAAACTCTCCATGCCTCCACCATAAATTTCCTCATCCATAAATTAAAAGAGCTGGGTTCCAAAAGTCCCTTAAAGCATCTTTCAACCTAAAGTTCAACTCTAGAGCATCACAATACTTCACCACATGGCAATAATTCACCAAAGAATTAGAGCTGAAAAGGCCCCTCTGTTATAACTGTTCATGGGATTAGGCCCGTCTTTTTTCCCCCTTATCTACTATCTCGGCTGGCTTCCTGTGTTCCCAACTATTTAGGATCTTATCTGCTTCTGGGTGGAGATAGGATTAAATGACCTCAAATGACCACATGGCCCAAGTAAAGGTGCCAGGTTTCCTTGGAATGAAACCAAACATAAGTCTGGAGGCCAACAGTTAGGTGATGCCAGCTTTCTATAGGAATATGATCCCTCTTCTCTCCTCACAACCCAATGCCGCACCTCTCTCTCCCCACTCTCTCATCAGCCACACCATAAGAGTAGGGGTAAAGGAAAGACATTTGCTAGATAAAGGGGTTTCTCTGTGTGTGTTTATTCACGTACAGGGAATAGCTGGAAGCCATCTGATGTGCCTTGGTAAATGATCAAATAACAGTGGCAAATAAATCTCCAATAACAATAATAATGAAAATTAATTACAGTGTAATGAGGGAAAATTATTAGCAACTTTAGATACTTTTTTTTTTTTAGATACTTAAAAGATATTAACACTTTTGATGGGTATCTATACTCTTGGATGACCTTTACTTTTAGTCTCAGTAGAAATTTCCCTTCTCTAAGATCCTGACTTTCATGCCATGAGCAGTACTGCTTTCTGAGGTTTAGTTTCATTACATAAACTTAAGATTAATTTTGATTTCAGATTTTTTTTTTTTGCTCTGTACCAAACGCATACAAAGCTATTAAAAACCAGATAGAAAAATCCCAAGTTTCTCACACCCAAGTCTAAGAAGTAGTTGACATGACCTTGTCCCAACAAATGATGGCACAATTTTATATATGTACTGACATAAGCAATGCCCCAAGGTAGGTTAATTGTATTTTTACAGCAGAATCTGGACAAGATGAACTGTCAGACAATTGTCTATGCTAATAAAGCTGGAGCTTGAAATGCTGAAATGTACCCATGGCTTGTGGTGGTGAAGATGGTCTAGAGCTACCAGAGTGACCCTGCAGTGGGCTCACTGAGCCACGGAGCAAGAGAGCTGAGCAACTTTGGGCATGAGGCTTCCTGCAGAGTGGGATGCCTCTGGGCACTTGACAGGGGAGCCAAAAGAACTGTTACACTTGGCCAAGCAGGGCCCCAGGGCAGAGGCCAGGCCCAAGCAGGGGCCCGTGGTAGAGGCTCGAGGGAGGCCCTGGCCTGCAGGTAGAATCGAGAAGCATGGTCTTCCTGTGGGCACAGCTGAGGAGCTGAGAGCTCTCTTGGTTGGAAGCTGTCCTAATGGACCAACTGTATCCTGTCTCTTGAGATGTTCCTGTTACTTCCAAGTTGATTCCGTATTCCAAGGTGTAGCCTGTTGCCTCCCTAATCGACCACATAATCCTGAGTATGGTCTGTGAGTTCTGTGTGGCCATTGCAATGAATGATCGAACCCAGCAGAGAACTAAAGAGTGCCATGAGGAAGACAACTGGTGTCAGAAATGCTAAAAATGGTTGGAGAGTGGAGGTATGTCTGACCTCCACCTCACAGGAGTCAGCTCTGGGCTGATCCTAATGGTGATTCTGATGCTATTAGACTACAGCTTGTTTGTTGTGCCAATCCTGAAGGGAGGCCCTGGCACATACATGTTGCATTTGCAGGGGACGGAGAGAAAGGGCCTCCTTCAGGCTCTTTAGAGGGAGACAGGGCTCTAGTGTTCCTAGGACAGTGTTCATGTGCTGGACAGCCAAAAAGGAATAAAATGTCTACTCCAATGAATACTCCTTACCCTGAGGGTGGGAAAAACTTGTAACAGTTCAATATATTGGCTTGGATTGCAGATCTGCACAGCTTTAGCAAATAAGTTAACCTCTCAAAGGTTCAATCTTCTCATCTGTAAATGGGAATAAGCAAGAGGCCTCTTTAAATTGTTAAAAAGCAAAGATGTCACCTTGAAGACTAAGATGTGCCTGACCCAAGTCACGGTGTTTTCGATTGCCTCATATGCATGGGAAAGCTGGGCAGTGAATAAGGAAGATTGAAGAAGAACAAATACCTTTGAATTATGGTGTTGGTGAAGAATGTTGAATATACCACGGGCTGCCAGAAGAACGAACAAATCTCTCTTGGAAGAAGTAAACCCAGATCGCTCGTTAGAAGTAAGGATGGTGAAACTTTGTCCCACATAGTTTGGACATGTTATCAGGAGGGACCAGTCCCTGCAAAAGGACATCATGCTTGGTAAAATAGAGGGTCATCGAAAAGGGGGAAGACCCTCAATGAGATGGATTCACAAAGTGTCTGCAACAACAGGCTCAAATATAGCAACGATTGTGAGGATGGCGCAGGATCGGGCAGTGTTTTGTTCTGTTGTACACAGGGTTGCTATGAGTCGGAATTGACTTGATGGACCTAACGACAACAACAAATGGGGATAATACCTACATCATAGAGTTGTTGTGAGGTTTAAATAAAATAATAATAAAGCCATGTTCTGGCACATAAAGCAGCCACAAGTTAGTGTGACTGGGTTAAGAATGATGACCTGCTATCATGTAAAATGATGCTGCTGGTTCAAACGATTTTTTTTAAAACATTTTGTACTGCTTTTATTTATTAATTTTTTCAAATTTCATTGTGTTTTAGGTGAAAGTTTACAGCACAAATTAGTTTTTCATTCAAAAATTTATACACAAATTGTTTTGTGACATTGGTTTCAATCCCCGCAATGTGTCATCACTCTCCCCATTTCCCTTTCCACCCTGAGCTCCCTGTGTCCATTTGTCCAGTTTTCCTGTCCCTTCCTGCCTCCTTGTCCCTCCTTTTGGGCAAGTGTTGCCCATTTGGTCTCGTACACTTGACTGAACTAAGAAGCACGTTCTTCATGCGTGTTATTGTTTGTGTTATAGGCCCGTCTAATCTTTGGGGGCTGGGAATCTTTGGCTGAAGGGTGAACTTCGGGAGTGGCTTCTGTATTGCATTAAAAGGTATCTGGGGGCCATACTCTCGGGGTTTCTCCAGTCTCTGTCAGACCAGTAAGTCTGGTCTTTTTCAGATGATTTTTAAGACACATGTGTACTGCACTTTACATTTGAGAAAGTGCTTTCATATACGCTATCATATTTATCTAAAAAACAGGTAATTGGGATATTCGGTAGTTTCCATTTTACACACAAAGCAACTGAGGCTCACAGGGGAATGTATTTATAACTCTGCGTGGTTTTCTATAGTAGTAGCTCTGCTACTACTGATAATTTCTGTGCAACCTTGGACAATTTGCTTAAGGTCACGTTGTTTCTCTTTCTTTCTGGAGGATAATAACGATGATGACAATGGTGATAATGATGATATCTAGTTACATACTTCACAAGTTCATGGGAAAGTGCAAGTAAATGAACCCTATTACATTAAATAGACTAGTATGGATACTGGGGCCCTGGTGGTATAGTGGTTAAGAGCTTGGCTGCTAACCAAAAGGTTGGCAGTTGGAATCTCCAGCTACTCCTTGGAAATCCTATGGGGCTGTTCTACTCTGTCCTATAGGGTCACTATGAGTCGGAGTCGACCCAATGGCAATGGGTTAGGCGGATACTAGCTCTCTTGGTGTTGTCGCATAGATAAGCCAGCAAGGTTAAGAGCTCTGCTGTTGTGCCTTTCCTTTAGGACTTCACATGTTCACCTGATTCTCAGCGTCATTTTCTCCTGGTAAATATCTTGTGTAGAAACGGTTTGGGTTTCTTTTGCACAGGGTTCTCTACTTCTCTGTACCCATTGCCCATCTGACCACCCATGTGGCAAGTTGGAACTATTGATTCTCCCCCGCAGAGGTTCTATTACCCACTCGTACTAAACCTCATCCTAAAGGAGACTTACTCAAAGAACATCTGAACCAACAGTACACTGGGCTTAGTAATTTTAAACCTTCCTGCCACTGTGCACATATAGGTAACTCCAGAGCATTTCAGAAAGCCACACAGCTCCTGAATGAACTTGTTAAAATTGACCTGATTTACAAGAGCCAGCTGCCCTATGATTAAGATTTTGCCAGATTTTTGCATGTATTACAAGAAGAACTGATGACCAAAGGTTGACCTGTTGGTAAATTGCTCTGATGCCATGTTCCAGATTCAAAGAAAAAAAAAAAAAAGAACCCTGTAAATCTCCAATTCATTCTAAGCGATTCATTACTTAGTCCTTTCACAAACAGCATTCATTAGATTCCAGGCACCAAAACAGGTTCTGGGGACTCAGTGAGGGATGGAACACAGGCCTCCCTCAGAGCATGTGCAGCTTAGGAGTGCAACCATTTAGCAGACTATTAGCCTAGAAGGATAAGTGGTATCCAAAGGTTAAGTTCAAAGGGTGGGCAGACTTCACAGAAGAGCTGGAGTTTGAATTGTCTTGACAGATTGGTGGAAGTTTGCCAAGAAGAATGGCTAAGGGGCTCGTTCAGCTCTACAACTTATTAACTGTGTGGTTTGAGCAGGATGCTCATCATTTAAGCTCTCCCGTCGGTAAAATCAATATTCTCTGCCAACACAGTAATTCAAAGGCGTCAATTCTTCTTTGGTCTTCCTTATTCATTGTCCAGCTTTCACATACATGTGAGGTGATTGAAAATCCCATGGCTTGGGTCAGGTGTACCTTAGTCCTCAAAGTGACATCTTTGCTTTTTAAACTCTTTAAAGAAGTCTTTTGCAGCAGATTTGCCAATGTAATACGTCACTTAATTTTTTGACTTCTGTTCCATGGGCATTGATTGTGGATCCAAGTAAAATGAAACCCTTGACAACTTCTATATTTTTCCATTTATCATGATGTTGGTGAAGAATATTGAATATACCATGGACTGCTACAAGAACGAGCAAACTTGTCTTAGAAAAAGTACAGCCAAAATGCTCCTTGGAAGCAAGGCAGGTGAGACTTCACCTCACAAACTTTGTACATATTATCAGGAGGGACCAGTCCCTGGAGAAGGACATCATGCTTGGTAAAGTAGAGGGTCAGCAAAAAAGAGGAAGACCCTCAACGAAATGGATTGACACAGTGGCTACAACAATGGGCTCAAGTATAACAAGGATTGTGAGGACGGTGCAGGACTGGGCAGTGTTTGGTTCTGTTGTACATGGAGTTGCTATGAGTTGAAACTGACTCGATGGCACCTTACAACAACAATAACAACATTGGTAAAATGGGAATAATACTCTACCTCTCATGGTGGAGTTGAAGATTAAATGAGTTTATTTGTGTACAGCAGCTGGCACAATGTGGGTACATATGAGCAAAGGTCTAAAAGCACGAGGGAGCTACGTGCATTCAGAGAACAGCCAGCAGCTTGGCATGGCTGAAACACAAGACATCTACAGGGGAATGTTATAGTTGGGACTGCAGACGTAGTAAAGGGGATCTCCTAACAGGGCCTTTCAGATTTATGAAGGGATTTAGATTTTTGTCTTAAAAGAAGCTAGGAAGCTATGGAAACATTTCAAGCAGCAAATAACTGATGTGACTTGCATTTCAGAAGGATCCCTCTGGCCACAGTGTGGAGAATACCCTGGAGAAGGAAGGCCGTAGTATTTCATGTCAGAACCTGAACCAAGTGAATAAAAGTGGGGACAGAGAAGATGTTAAGAAGTAGAATTAATAAGACTCGGTGACATGGCGACTCATGAAGGATAAGAGGAGTCAAGGATGCCTCTGAGGACTCCAGCCTGGAGACTGTGTGGCAACAAGATAGAGGAAGCTATTTAAAGAGCAGGTCCCAATATATGTTCCCGTCTCTTCTCCTAATAAAGGATTTTCCAATA
Organism: Loxodonta africana; assembly: GCF_030014295.1. Lineage (NCBI taxonomy): Eukaryota > Metazoa > Chordata > Mammalia > Proboscidea > Elephantidae > Loxodonta > Loxodonta africana. Next base: position 10,098,489 of record NC_087358.1, on the reverse strand, counting down.
CATACCAACATTTCAAGCAAATCAGATTCCTAATGTTTGACTTTAAAAAAATCATTTGGATGGGTTAACACTGCCAGCCTTTTGGTTAACAGCTGTGTGCAAACCATCTGCACCACCTAGGGACCTGTGAGAGAGCAGCTTGACTGTACTTAATTTTTTTTTTTTAATGAGCTTTCTAGATTTTTTAAAAAACAACAATAAAATATAGCAGCCATAAAGATTAATGTAATCTTAAAAAAAAAATAATAGCATAAGAATAACAAAATTAGGAGGACCACTACTCTGGGGTCAAACAAATGATTCTAGTCCTGGCCACCAGACATAAACCACATCCATTGAGTCTAGAGGAGGGTGACTAAGACAGTGAGAAGGCTTGAAATAACTTCCCATGGGCAACTGTTTCACCTGGAAAAACAGGAAAAGTGTGTGGTGGGGTAGAGTGGTCAGTAGACAAGTATGGCCATTGGGCAGACATTACTAAATCAAACCTGTTTCCGTTGAGTCAATTCTGACTCATAGCTATAGGACAGAGCAAAACTGCCCCGTAGGGTTTCCAAACAGCAGTCAGTGGATTCAAACTACTGACCTTTTGGTTAGCAGCCAAGCTCTTAACCACCGCACCACCAGGGCTCCAGACATCACTAGGGAGTCAGATTTAGGATAACCATGAAGAAAAAATTTCTGTCAGAGTTGACAAACAATGGAAGAGGCCTCCTCACAAAGTACTTGCTAGAATTATCCAGTGGAGACTGGCAATCACCAGCTGAAATGTTGTAGAAATAACTCTCATATCAACTGGGAAGGCAGACTAGGTGATCTCTAAGTTTATTTCTAGTTTGAGAGATATGAGACTCTGTGGATGTGTTAAACGAAAAAAAAGAGAGAGAAAAGAAAAATGTTTAATAAATCTATATTCTTGATTCGTATAGTGATTTAAATATTTTTGAACAACTACTGGGCTCCCTGCTGGGCACTTGAGGATACATTATTTAAAAGACCTTATCCCTGCCCTAGAGATGTTCACAGCCTAGAAAGGACCATGACTTAAAGTAATAAAGATTATACATGTTAAATTAATGTTATTGTATTTAAACCTATACAGTAGTACATGTTAGAATTAATATGAGTACATAATTATAATTATATTGTAAAGAGTCCTCAGCAAACCAAGAAAGTGTACCACTGAACTGTTGCCAGGGGAAGGATATCTACCGCTTCTAAATGCCAGGCACAGCACTGAGTAGTGGTGGAAGGGGTGGGGATAAAGGGAGGGGGTACAAGAGGCCAAGCTCTGCCTTTGACTGAATCTCTTTGGGTCAACTGTTGACTTATATGTATCAAATATAGTCCGTGCACAATAAGACCAGTCATCACATTGGAAGACCGATCTTCTCCAGGATACTCTATATGGATTTTTGGCAACGTGGGTGGAAGAAACAGAAATTTATCTTCTCCCTATCTAATTTTAGCCACGTGTTCTCATTTATTTCCACCAGCAAGCCTTGAGCCAGTCATATGGATATTTCACCTGTTCTGTAAGATGCATACAAATGTTCGCACCAAACTCATCCTCTTGTAGTGGTTGAGACCTTTCCTTGACACTGTGCCTTGGCTCCGAGCTGTGGCTTCTGCTTTCCAGTTCCTGGAGGTCAGCTGACACCCACTCCCCTGTTTGAACCTGGACCTCAGACCTCTCATTCTACTCTGTCAGCTGATGTCTGGGTTTCAAGTGGTAGAAGTGGCTATGACCATTCTGTCCCCTTATTACAGCCTGCTGGGTCACTCAGGCTTGGCCCCACGCTCATTCTGAGCCCTAGACTTGACTGTCTTGCCTGATCTGAAACCCATTTCCTCTGCCCCTCCCCCATCAGCTCCCTCACTAGAACTTGTTCTTCTGTGCTGTGCCTTGAGAACTACTGGAGCATGCCATCAAGCTGTGAGAATCTAGGGGGAAATGAGGTGGGGGTGGGAAAGAATGTAGCAGGAATCACATCCATGGCCAAGGTGACAAACGGGAATTCAGTCAGTCATCTCCTTAGTAGGAGATGGAGTCCCAAAAAGAAGCCTGAAAACACTACTATAGATTATCCGGGATCAATTTATACCTTCTGGACAAACACCCATGTTATCCTAATGACTCTTTCGATCCCAGACTCAGGTCAAGGGTGCCAGTGACAGGAGTGGGAGGCGTTGAGCCTCAGAGAAGAGAGCACCCTCCCTAGGAATCTTCCCATCCCAGCTGCAATTCCAAAGCGATCCTTTAGAGGGCCCCTGAGGTTCTTGGGGGATGTGGGAATGTGGCCTCTCCCATATGCTGTTTCTGCCTCTTCCTCCTATGCCTTCAGTGACCCTTACTGGGAAGGATGCAGGGTGCTCTGCCTTTACCCAGAGTGGTGAGTCACTCAGCCTGTCCTCCATTTCCATCTAGAATTATAAAACAAATTCACACTCACCACACACACACACACACACACACTATGCAGGTTCTACACCTAACTACATATACACACGTTGACACACAAAGACCCACATTTATCATGCAGGCTACACAAACACGTACACACACAGATTCAGACTGGATGCTGTCAGGAATCAAGGATGATTCTTAAGATTGGATATCTTAATAAATCTTATTTAGAAGGAAGGACGGTGTGACCATTAAGGTTGTGTGTCAACTTGGCTGGGCCATGATTCTCAGTAGTTTGATAGTCCTACAATGTTGTAATCACTTCCATGATGAGATTTGATATTATGTGATCACCTCCATGATGGGATCTGCCGTGACCAGCCAACCAGTTGAAAGCGAGTTTCCTTGGGCGTGCAGCCTGCATTCAATATAAGTGGATAGTCTGGCAAGTCTTGTGGGTTTTTGCTCATTCTGGGTCCTGCAGCTGGCCCCTGTCCATCTGACTTCCGGTTCTTGGGACTTGAGCTAGCAGTTTACCTTCGGTCTTACCTGCCAATCCTGGGATTCGTTGATCTTCACAGGCTGTGAGTAATAGCCGTGCTCTCCAACCTGCTGATCTTGTGTTTGCCAGCCCCTTTGTCTACGTGAATCAGAAGCCTCCATCTGATCCAGGGACTTGGGACATTTCAGCCTCTACAATCACATGAGTCATTTCCTTGATATAAATCTTTCTATATATGTATTTATACGTTTTACTGGTTTTGCTTCTCTAGAGAACCCAGCCTAAGACAGACTGTGTTATGCATCGAATTGTGCTCCCCCAAAATGTGTATCAACTTGGCTAGGCCATGATTCCCAGTATTGTATGGTTATCCACCATTTTGTGATCTGAAGTAATCATCCTATACGTTGTAAATCCTAACCTCTATGATGTTAAAGAGGCAGGATTAGAGGCAGTTATGTTAATGAGGCAGTACTCAATCTATGGGAGTAGGTTGTATCTTGAGTCAATCTCTTTTGAGATATAAAAGAGAGAATGAAGCAGAGAGGAGAGGGACCTCAGTACCACCAACCAAGAAGTGCCAGGAGCACAGCACATCCTTTGGATCTGGGGACCCTGTGCTAAGAAACTCCTAGGCCCAGGGGAAGACTGATGCCAAGACCTTCCCCCAGAGCTGACAGAGAGAGAAAGCTATCCTCTGGAACTAGCACCCTGAATTCAGAGTTCTAGCTTCCTAAAATGTGAGGGGATAAATTTCTGTTTGTTAAATCTGTCCACTTGTGGTATTTCTGTTATAGCAGCATTAGAGAACTAAGTAGTTGGTACTTAGATCAAGAGGCAGTGGTTTGAACAGAACAAGGAGATATTGCATGATTTAAAGTTAAGAAAGTTGTGCATCAGGGCTATATCCTTTTGCCATACTTATTCAATCAGTATGTTGAACGAATAATCAGAGAAGTTGGACTATGCGAAGAAGAACAGGGCATCAGGATTGGAGAAAGACTCATAAACAACCTCCGATGTGCAGGTGACACAACCTTGCTTGCTGATAGTGAAGAGGACTTAAAGCACCTACTAATGAAGATCGAAGATCCTAGTCTTCAATATGGATTACACCTCAACTTAAAGAAAACAAAAATCTTCACAACTGGACCAATAAGCAACATCATGATAAATGAAAAAAAGACTAAAGTTGTAAAGGATTTCATTTTACTTGGATCCACAATCAACACCCATGAAAGCAGCAGTCAAAAAATCAAAAGACGTGTTGCATCGCACAAATGTGCCGCAAAAGACCTCTTGAAAGTGTTAAAAAGCAAAGATGTCACTTTAAGGACTAAAGTGCGCCTCACCCAAGTCATGGTGTTTTCAATTGCCTCATGTGCAAGTGAAAGCTGGACAATGAATAAGGAAGATCAAAGAAGAATTGATGCCTTTGAATTACACTGTTGGTGAAGAATATTGAATACACCATGGACTGCCATAAGAATGAACAAATCTGTCTTGGAAGAAGTACAGCCAGAATGCTCATTAGAAGCAAGGACGGCAAGACTTCGTCTCATGTACTTTGGACATGTTATCAAGAGGGATCAGTCCCTGGAGAAGGACATCATGCTTGATAAAGTAGAGGGTCAGCGAAAAAGAGGGAGACCCTCAACGAGATGGACTGACACAGTGGCTGCAACAATGAGCTCAAACATAGTAACAATCGTGAAGATGGCACAGGACTGGGCAGTGTTTAGTTCTGCTGTACGTGGGGTCGCTATGAGTTGGAACCAACTTGACAGCACCTAACGACAACAACAGAGAACTAAGACAGAAGGCTAGACTGAGGTTAAAGCTCTAATTGGTAAAGAAAAGCAGTCACTATTCTTAGCCAAGACTGGGGAATGCTTGGTCATTTTGTGATTTGGACAATATTCAGGTTTTTGTCTGAGGATAGACATGATTACAGAGTGGTTGTATTTTTGTCTTGATCCATCATGGTCACATGCCTGATGTTGATGCTCTGTGAAACTGTATCACCATGAGGCCACACACATACACACACACACTTACCATGTAGTCATCACATATGCTTTACAGACAAATACACACATAGACACTCAGAGACCCATATTCACCACGGAGGCACCACCATGTAGAAACCCACAGACCCATACACAGTTATACAGGCCCACGCCTAACACATACCACTCACCATGTAGACACTTCACACATATCACACACAACCAAGAGAAAGACAGGCTTAGAGACCAAAGTTTACACAGACAGGATGTGAAATGTGGACCCTAGACAGAAATTCTTGGAAAACTGCTGCTCATCAGCACGAAGTAAGAAGTAATTTATGTGGGAGCAAGGGTCAGAGAGAAAACTCAGTTCCCTGCCTGAGCCTCAAAGGCAACTCACTGATCTGTAGAGTGCCTAGAAGTGACTTTCTATCATATCGTCAAATTTAGGGTCCATATTTGTCTACTAGGAAACCCTGGTGGCATAGCGGTTAAGAGCCATGGCTGCTAACCAAAAGATCGGCAGTTCAAATCCACCAGGCGGTCCTTGGAAACTCTATGGGACAGTTCAACTCTGTTCTATAGGGCCACTATGCGTCGATATCAACTCGATGGCAATGGGCAGTGGGGATGGATGTTGGCACCATCCATCTGGTCACCAGGCTGCAAACTCAGACTCAGATAATGCCTCCTGAGACTCCATACTAAAAAAAGTCACTGTCAAATCCTGTAGAACCTGCCTGCTTATCCTTCCCACCTTCCCCAACTGGGAGGCTGGCCTTGTCTCTAACTCAGGCTATTGCTGCAGCGTCCTTCCTGGGCTCAGCCTCCAGGACCCCAGGGTTTGGGACCAAATATTACACAGAAAGATTTCCTGTTCTTCTGCTTGATCTAATCAAGACTATTCAACACTGCCAAGTAAAACTTCCTGAAGCAGAGCTTCCTGCAGTTAATTTCTGGGCTTTTAACATAAAGAGAGCTGCACTCAGAGAGCATTTAGTCCATGTCAGCTACCTCTATATGTAAGCTCACTTCATCCCCAGAGTGACCCTTTGATTTAGGTACTAAATCATGTGCCTTTTATGCGTCAGGTAACTAGAGTTTGAAGAGGTAACATAACTTGCTGCTCAATTTCGTGGCTAAGGTGGTGACCAAGGCAGGGTTCAAATGCAAGACCATATGACTCCTGAGCCCAATCACTCTACTCCCACACTACGGAGTCCCTGAGTGGCGCAAATGGTTAAACACTCTGCTACTAACCCAAAGGGTGGCATTTGAACCTACTCAGAAGTGCCTTGGAAGAAAAGCCTGGCGATCTGCTTCTGAAAGGTCACAGCCATGAAAATGCTATGGAGGGCAGTTCTACTCTGCATACATGGGGTCTCTGTGAATTGAAATCAACCTGATGGCACCCGGAAAAACTGGAACCCACCCAGGGCTCCTGATGGCGTACCTAGTGAGGAGTTAATTCCCAGCAGGAAAAATGTGTCCTATCTAGCCCTGCCATTTCTTTCTCGTCCTCTCTGCTTTACTCAAACTGAACTCTGGACTTAACTTTTCCTGACTCTGTGCCATTTCTACTGCCCCAAACACCTTTCCTCATCATTTCCCATCTCTCTCTTTCTTCAAACTCTACCTTAAATGCCCTCTCTCAGGCAAAACCTTTTTAAATTTCTTACAAGATAGGACCTTCCCCTTTGTCAATTCCCAATGGCACTTAGTACCTTTCTTATTGCAATTTTGTTACTCTGGCTTTTATTATAGTTACTTGTCTTCTTGTCCTTCTCCACCACTAAATTATAAACTCTGAGACAGCAAGGATTCAAAATTTTTATCCCTTGCCGAGAAGGGGGCCTGCATAAAATGCAAGCCTTATAAGTGTGTGCTGGATTAGTGAATAACCATTTGTTGAGTTGAACAAATGGGACCAGGGCATAGAGAATTCAGCCTCCTTGGTGCCATGACTGAATCAACTGGATGTGTCCCCACTGTTACCAGGCTCATGTTTCTTCTTCTTTCCTAAAGCATATCATGATAGACGTTACAAAGCATCATAGCAAACTTATCAGAAGAGAAAGTAAGGCTCACACGGCATTTCTTGCTCTTAGGGAATCATGCTGGCTCTCGAGGGAACCTCTTTCTTTTCTAAGGGCTCAAGAACTACCTCTTTAATAATCGATTCTAGAATTTATCTGGAATTATCTACCAAATTTATCAATAGTAAATTGTACCCTTTCGAAATTTGAAACATTTCTTGACCCCTAGTCTTTTCCCTGCTCTTGATTTTCTTCATTCTGAGATCACATCTGGTCCTTTCATTCAGGCGTTCACTTGATGAAGAATCTCAAGCACCACTCATAGTGTTCCGTTTGCGCAGTGGAAAACAGCCCCAGACTTGAACAAAGCAGCTGAAAAATCAGAATGTAATAAAAATGGCTCTGATTATTCGAACAGACTCGCTCTTTAAAGACTTTCCACCCTTGGAGTGATTCTAGGCTGAGTCTCTCTCTTGGTAACTAATGACTTTGAGATATAGAGGTGGTTGTTGGTCTTGTCCATAAATCATGCAGCCATGCATGACCACAGTCAGCAAAAAACAGCTCCCCGGCCCCTCATCTGCTGGATTCAGAAGAGTGGCTGGGCTGCATGGACATTTCTCTGAGGGCTCGAGTTTTTGAATCTTATGAGCAACTCAGTAAAAAAGTGCAAGGTAAACATAAAGTGTCATTCACTCACTGAAAGCAGACGAAATTATGAACCATAACCCTCTCGAGATAGCCTGGCACCATGTGGGTTATCTGTACTACAAAACCTGTCCAAAGATGATTGGTTTGCAAGTAGTTCTTTCATGTGTTTTACTTTATTTTAACTCAAATGGTTGGGATGAGAAGTTGAAATCATTTTCTATCAGTAAGTTATTTCCTTCCTGAATATTTCTCCCGTCAGGATTTTCTCTTAGGTACCCTGTTCTTAAACATCTTAAATAATTATAACTTCTTTTTATTATTAACTTAAATTTAACGGTCTCATCTTCCTATTTATAAACCTTAATTTGTCCCTTAAGCGGCATGCCATGTTTTTTACTTTTTAACCTCTCTTACATCTCAGACTTTTAATTTTATTTTTTCCTGTGCGTAAAAGTGATGTTATACACTATACCAGTCCAGGGGGACAAATGCGATCATATTTATATTTATACCTCAATTCAACTGGAATCCAGGCAGAAACTTCAAACTTTTCCAGGGTTTGCCCCCTAAATATCTCTGCATTACCCTAGCACTGCTTACAATTGCCTCTCATCACCTACCTACTATTGTCTACAGAGGATAATTCAGATTTTCTTCTTAACAGTGCTATGGTATGGCTCTAGTTTTCCCCATTCCATGCTCAAACTCTACCAGCTCTTCTTTTAAATAAACACAGTCTGAGTCAAAGCTAGAAGCTATGCAAACATTTAAAAAAAAAAATCGAGTCATCTCCAACTCATGGCGACTCCATGTGTGTCGGAGTAGAAACTGTACTCCATACGGTTTTCAATGCGGATTTTTCACAAATAAACCACCAGGCCTTTCTTTCAAGATGTCTCTGAATAGATTTGAACCTCCAACCTTTCAGTTAGCAGCCAAACTTGTTAATTGTGCTTTGCAAACATAGCTACTAGAAAAGTCCCTTAGGCACACCCTTCCCAACAACACTGGTGGGCGTGAGCTCCTCTTGCGTGGAATTCTTGTGCATCACTGCTCCCTCAGGGTCATATCCCACCAAGCTGGCCTCTGACAGCCTTGCCTCTCTTTTCTCTCTTTCTCTCCCTCCCTGTATTAATAGCAAATAAACCTTCCTAAGTGCTCCAAGGCTGGTAACAATTTCAATTCACCTACAGGAGGCCTGGTGGCATAGTGCTTAAGAGCTTGGCTGCTAATCAAAAGGTCCACAGTTTGAATCCACCAGGTGCTCCTTGAAAACCCTATCAGGCAGTTCTACTCTGACTTATAGGGTCGCTATGGGTTGGAATCCACTCAACAGCAGCAGGTTTGGTTTGGTTTTGGTACAGGCAGCCGTTTCTCACAAGATAAACCCATAGCCAGGATGGTCAACTGGGGATACATTTTAGTGTTGGTGCCATACTGGGCTAGAACCCTGCAGTCCTCCCCAACAATTGAATGAAGTCTTGATGTTGAGCCCATATCACTGATACAGGTTCCCCTCTTCTCTCTCCCCACCCTTTATGGGGTTGATCACAGGGTGGGAAGGAAAGTGTTGTTCTTTCTACACTCTGACCTCAGCCCATACCTTTGAAGTTCAAGGGGGATGATGGTGTGAGTACAAAGGAGTGAAAGCTGTATGAGAGGCGGGGTGGGAGGGGTCAGGGTCCTTGTACCTTTCAGGAAACTCCTTGACTCATATTAAAATCTGTGAATTCGAATAGACACAGGGTGAAGATACTATTCAACTCTATAGGCAACTTATGAGTTTTAAATGCAAAAGAATATTTTGGGGGAGGAGTGGTGCCTAATTCCACCACCTCATTGCCTTGATAACAAAGTCTGAATTCCAGGCCCACAAGCCCAGCCAAAAAAGGTCTTTTTACAGAAGTCCCTGGCTAACTGATTTTCCTGCTAGTGGGACTTGCTGCCTCTCTCTGTGGTTTGTTCTGTATTGCCCAGACCCTGGGGCCCCAGAAGAAAACAAACAAAACCAAAACCATACTCATTGCTGTCCAGTGGATTCCTACTCATAGTGACCCTTATATGACAAGGTAGAACCAGTAAATATTCCTGTTTCTGGAAGCTTTGATGATTTCTGGGTTTATCCCACCTTCTCATAAATTCTTCTGTGGTTCTCCCCAGCTTGTGCCCTATTCCTGGTCCCCAGGGGGTACAGCCCAGAGATAGCCTCATTATCAGTGCAGAAGGCCATTATCAGTGTAAAAGGCTTTCTCCCCCAAGGAATGGAGAAGATGGGCAAACAAAGCCAAGGGTCTCCAAGGAAACCATTCCCATGATTTCTTCTGTCTCTCCTGGTTCTCATCTGTGAAGCCTGGGATCACTACCCCCATCTCCTAGGGAATCTCTCTGCCCCACCCCCCTACTCTCTAACCCTATACAGCTCTCTTGTGACATGTATTACTTTCTAATCTGTATTATGATTTGGGACAAGGGTAAATATTTAGCAACCAGTTTTCAAAAAAAAAGTATGTATGTGTGTATACACATATATACACACACATATATAACCATATATATATTCATATGTACACATATATACATGTATAAGTTTATTGTACGCACTTTACTGATATAAAGAATGTGATATAAAGCACACAATGTATAAGCAATAATAAAATACAGAATATTTTTATCATAATTTTCCTTGGATCCAATTGATTCTCACTGAATGCTTTGATTTTTGCCAAACTTATACCCATGACCAGTCAACAGTTGTGACTGATGAACAAATATAGTTCCAACATATTGTCGGCTGATATTTAACAAGCCACATGAATGTGAAGCAACAAAGAAGTATGTTAGAACATCGCTCAGTAGCCAATGATATCAGTGGCTTCTTTGCTGAACTGGATAACAGTTTTCAAGTACTGGAGGAATTACTTCCTCATTTTTTGTGCTATTCATAATGTGATGGCTACAGGTACAGCACACTTCTAAGTTTAATCTACATTTTAAACATTTTGTCCATCACTTTCTTAAGTCTAGACAATATATAAATAAAGAAAAATAAACCAAGCCTTGACTAGTAGCATTTGCGAATTTCTGTGGCGTAAATACTCCTACCATGGCGATTTAAAGCTACCGACATAATGTCATTGAACACCGAGTTAGGAAGGGATGCTCAGCAGAACAACCCTACATAAATACAATAGACATAAAAACTTCAAGAGCGTAGATAATATTTTAGGGAGTGATGGCTTTGAGTATTTATAACCCTGGTGCTGTAGTAGTTAAGTACTACGGCTGCTAACCAAAGGGTCAGCAGTTCAAATCCTCCAGGCGCTCCTTGGAAACTCTACGGGGCAGTTCTACTCTGTCCTATAGGGTCACTATGAGTCGGAACCGACTCGACGGCACTGGGTTGTTTTTTTTTTTTTATGTTTTTAATATAATTTATTTAACTTTAAGTTTATGTACTTTACATTTAATAATGGCTGTGTTTAACAACTGACTTGCAAAATTCCTGAAAATTTAGCACTTGGCTCTTGTGAGCTAGTGTGAGCCAAGGCACATCAGCTCCGGCACACCACTGGAGACGCATGAACATGCAGCATCTTCCCTGCTAGACTGTAGGACCAGGAGGGAAGTCTCCAACCCTGAAGTGCTTTTGTTTCCCCATAGCATCTTATACATTAGATATGACATGACAATGGAAGGGATGGAGGAAGTGAGAAAGGAAATGTTTCTTCCTTTGAATCTACTTCATAAGTTATCATCCTTTTTGTATGGCTCTAACCTCACGCTTCTTCATGTCTCACTCATCTGTACATTTGTTTCATTTTTCTTATTACGGATAAGCTTCTTGTGGCTGAGAACTCAGTCTCACTCATGGTCCTCAGCTCCTGGGAGTGATAGAGTATACTAGAACCCTCTCCCTACTCCTTAGCCTCTGTCAAGTCACAACTCACCTCACTTACTACTGCTCTCTGTAACTCCCTATCCAGAAATCCTGCTTGTGTTATTTTTCATATTTGGGATGAGTCAGTTTCCTTCTCTTATCTTTCCTCAGAATCTTCTTTTAAAACCAAGATCATGTGCTTTTTGAGAGCTGGTACCTTATCCTTATCATCTTCATAGCCTCAATAAGTAGCAGAGTACCAGGTAAATGAGAAATATTTGGTTCAAGAGGATGGATGGGTGGATAAGCGGAAGGAAGGAAGGAGGCAAGGAGGGAGGGAGGGAGGGGAGGGAGGGAGGGAGGGGAGGGGAGGAAGGAAGGAAGGAAGGAAGGCAGGCAGGCAGGCAGGAAGGAAGGAAGGAAGGAAGGAAGGATGGATCAGGCACTGGATCGAGCCTTTCTTTTATCTAATGCAGGAGGAACATTCATTCATTCTACAGATATTTGTTTGGCACTTCCTATGTGTTAGCCATTGTTCTAGGCACTGGAGGCACCGCAGAAAACAAGACAAAAGCCTTGCCCTCATAGAGCTTAGGTTCTAGTGGAAGCAGATGGAAATGAGGTTAGGATGATGGCAACAACCCTGAAATGCTTCCTTATATGTAATACTCATCTTTCTGTCTAAATGTTCATCTGCCTCACCTCCCTTCACTTTTCAGTAACACTTTAGCATGGCATTTCCGTTGCTTTCCATACTTTGTTTCATTGGATAGTCAAGAACCATAGTTTGACAAACTAGGAGCCAAAGTTGGGACATGGATGGATTAAATGAAGATTTTCCTCAATATATTTCAGAACTATGTTAACTTTTGGTCCTACTTGTCAACTGGCATTTGCTAAAGATAATTTCTTTCTAAAGCTACATAATCTCATGGCAATGCCCAAAGAAAAAAACACACCTGATATAGTGCACTAAAGGGTTATTTCTTACAGCCACTAATGGGAGGATACATTTTAAGATGATTCTCCACGCAGCCCACTGGCTAGTGACCACAAGATCCAGCCAACTCACTCCTATTCTATCCAGTGATACAATGTGATTTTGTTAATCTGTTCCAACTCAGAATGTTCAGCATCTTCTTAGAGATGTAAGGAAACTGTTCATGGTTTATTTCCTTATGAAGATTTTTATTGGATTAAAACATTGTCTTAGGGTGGGTTCTCTAGAGAAGCAAAACCAGTAAAGTGTATAAATAGGAATATATAGAGATTCATATCAAGGAAATGGCTCACGTACTTGTAGAGGCTGGAACTTCCCAAGTCTGTGGATCAGGAAAGAGGCTTCTCCTGATTCACATAGTCACTGGCACTGGCGAACCCAAGATCGGCAGGTCGGCGAGCAGGGCTCTTGCTCACAGGCTGTGAAGATTGACGAATCCCAAGATCGGCAGGCAAGACTGAAAGGCTTCTCCTGATTCACGTAGCTGCAGGAGCTGGTGAACCCAAGATCAGCAGGTAGGAGAGCAGGACTCTTGCTCACAGGCTATGAAAATTGACGAATCCCAAGTTCAGCAGGTAAGCTACTAGCTCAAGTCCCAGGAACCAGCAGCCAGATGAACAGGAGGAGCCAGCTGCAGGATCCAGAGTAAGCAAAAAGCCAGAACGTGTGCTTATATTTGGATGCAGCCACATCCCCAACAAACTCCCTTTCAAATGATGGCTACTCATAACAGATCCCATCATGGGAGTGATCACATATAAACACTAAGAATCATGGCCCAGCCAAGTTGACACACAATCTTAACCAATCACAAACACTAATATAAACTACAATTTGAACTGTCCAAAGGCAGATTTTTTTTAAATAACAAATTAAACTAAATTCTAAGCTCCTGGATAATAGGAACCATGGCTTATACTTCTCTCTGTATTGCACCGTACTTACCTAGCACGAAAAAAAAAAAAAAAAAAAGCACAAAGCATGGTAAAAATAAGGGCTCCGTAAGTTTGTTGCATGAATGAATTTATTTATTCATGAATAAATTCTTTATTCACAAGTGAACTTATTTATTCACTTATTACTTTTCTTCCTCCCCTTGCATTCTATCTGCCACTTTCTTTATTCTTTAGATTCAGTAACACTTTTTCATGTCATTTTCCATAAAAGGGTAGAACACTGCCTATTGACCTAAACTGGAAAGAGAAACAGAAACACACAGAAAATCTTTAGCGAACTGGACCAAAATCTCCCAGTAAGTTGCAGATTAATCCAGTGAAATGTTCTGGTTGTTTTGGATGAAGGAATCCTATCCCAGACAGGTCACGCTCCCTCCCTAACCTGGGGTCTGGCTGAAGGAAGATTCCCTAATCCGAAACATCCTGCGACTTTAATTTAATTATGAAACAACATGTTGTGCAAGTTGGACTTCACGATGACTTAGCAGAAACGCTCCACTTTGATAATGAAAACAGGTACCTCCTGACGCGATAAAAACGGCTGCATCAGGCCAGAGACTAGTGCAAACAAGGTGGAGAAGGCTTTTATTTCACATGATGGCAGGGGCAATAAAATTGTGAGTCATTTGGGGTTAAACTTTAATTTCAGTTCTTTAAATATAAAACTACAGTTGCTATCTGCACACCAAATAGATTACCTAGTCAGCCTTCCTGCCTTTTTAAAAAAATATTTTGTGTTTTGGGTGAAAGTTTACTTTACTCAGCAAATAAGGCTCCCCTTTAATAATTTTTATATAGGTTGTTCCATGATATTGGGTACTATTTTTACAATGTGTCAGCATTCTTATTATTTCCATTCTGTTTGTTCTGTTTCCATTGATTCCCTGCTCCTCCTTGCTTTCTCATCTTTGCTTTTGGGTAAATGCTGACTGTTTGGTCTCATATAGTTGATTGTTTAGGGGAGCACATTACTCATGGGTGATATTGTTTATTTTATAAGCCAATCTATTATTTGGCTAAAAGGTGACCTCTGGGAGTGGCTTCAGTTCCAAGTTCATAGTATCTTAGGGTGATAGTCTTGGGGGTTCTTCCAGTTTCTACCAGTCCAGTAAGGCTGGCCTTTTTTAGGAATTTGAATTTTGTCTACATTTTTCTCCCATTCTATCTGACAGCTTTTATTGTGTCCCTGGCAGAATGGGCAGTAGTGGTAGCTGGGCACCATCTAGTTCTTCTGGTCTCAGGTTAGAAGAGGCTGTGGTTCATGGGGGCTACTACTCCTGTGGACTAGTTTCTTCTTAGAGCCATTGGTTTCCTTCATTCTCTTTTGTTCCAGACAAGTAGCGGTGAATAGTTGTATCTTAGATGGCTGCTTGCCATCTAAGACCCTAGACACTGTTATCAAACAAGGATGTAGAAATTATCTTTATGAATTATATTATACCAATTGACTGAGTTGTCACATGAGACTATGGTCCTAAGAATTTTAACCCAGTAAACCAAATACATGAGGTGTTTGGATATGTCTAGGAAGTCTCCATAACTGTGCCCCCATGTGCTTTATTATATATATATGAGTTTATATGCAGCACACTCAAACACATATATACATATGCCTATACATGCACACACCTATACATGAACACACATGTACTAACATATGCCTTCCTAAACATACACCCACTTATTACTTACCAACACAGGTTCCACAGACCAGACTGTTATGCAAAAATTGGCATTATGTGAAAATGGAGGATGACCATATCATATCACAAAATAGAGGATGACTATATCATTACATAGCAGCCAAATTACATCATTACATAACTACCAAACCACTAAGAATCACAGTCCACCCACACTGACATATAACCATAACCATTACAGCATTACTCTCGGCTCACAACTCGGCCTTCATTACACCAGGTATACATTGTTAATGCGCAAAATAGTTGGACAGTAGATTTTTTACGATTGTCGTAAATGTGAAACATTGGAAAACAAAATAGTTGATAAGTGAGGAGTAGGTGTATACACAGATACATAAACCTATGTAATCCCAGTCATATATTTTGGTTGTTATTACTGTTGTGGCAAAATTGTGTATGTTACAGCATTGACCAAAATTGTTCCTTATTCTTGTGTACTTCTTAGTGTCCTCATTTGCCTTGGTCAAGTTTTGCAGACTTCACCTCTATTGGGTATTACCTTTCCCATCACCAATAATAACAAGTGTCTACTATCTACTATCAATCAAGATGCATTGATAAATAATGGTGATTGGAATGCAAAAGTTGGAAACACAGAAGGATTGGTAGTTGGAAAATATGGCCTTGGTGACCAGAAACGACACCAAAGATCACACGATAGAATTTTGCAAGACCGATGACTTACTCAAACTCATTGCAAATACCTTTTCAATAACATAAATGGTGACTATACACATGGATCTCGCTAGATGGTATAGGCAGGAATCAAATCAACTACATCTGTGGAAGGAGATGATGGAAAAGCTCAATATCATCAGTCAGAACAAGGCCAGGGGCCAACTGTGGAATGGGCTATCAATTGCTCCTATGCAAGTTCAAGTTAAATCTGAAGAAAATTAAAACAAGTCCATGACAGCCAAAGTAAGACCTTGAGTATATCCCACACGAATTTAGAAACCATCTTAAGAATAGATTTGACTCATTGAACACTGATGACCGAAGACCAGATGCATTGTATAGTTACATCAAGGACATCATACATGAAGAAAGCAAAAGGTCACTGTGATGGTTAAGATTGTGTGTCAACTTAGCTGGGCCATGATTCTCAGCATTTTGGCAGTTGTATAATGTTGTGATCACTTCCCTTCATATGTGTTGAGATTTGATATGTGATCACCCCCATGATGGGATATGCTGTGAGTAGCCAATCAGTTGAAAGGGAGTTTTCTTGGGTGTGTGGCCTGCATCCGAATATAAGCAGATGTTCTGGCAAGGTACAGGGGCTTTTGCTTGTTCTGGATTCTGCAGCTGGCTCCTGTTTATCTGACCTCCAGTTCTTGGGACCTGAGCTAGCAGTTTACTTGTGGTCTTGCCTGCCGATTTTGGGATTCACAGATCTTCACAGCCTGTGAGCAAGAGCCTTGCTCTCTGACCTGCTGATCTTGGGTTCTCCAGCCCCTGCAAATGTGTGAATCAGGAAAAGCCACTCTCCTGATCCACAGACTTGGGATGTTCCAGCTTCTAAAACTACATGGGCCATTTCCTTGATATAAATCTCTGTATATATATATTTATATGCTTTACTGGTGTTGCCTCTCTATAGAACCCAGCCTAAGACAATTGCTTTCTAAAACGAACACATATTATTTAAACTGTACTTTAAAAGTAAAAGACAGGAAAAAAGCCTACCTATGCTGAGGCAAGGAAGGGAGAGGCAAAGATAGGAGGACAAGTCCTACCCATGGATCTATGCTACTGCAGAAAGAATGTTAGGATCTGAAGCAAACTGATAAGAGACACAAGCATCTCCAACCTCTATTATAATTAAAAGTAAAAAAGCTAAAAATGCAGAAGTTATTAGTAATTCATTGAAAGTTATATCTTAGAAAATATATTAAGTTATGCTTGCACTGAATTCTTTCTAATTTTGATAAAAGGAAGGGCTAAAAAGGGGGAAGGAAGGAAGCACAAGGCATCTAAAAAAGGGGGGAGGTGTATGAGAAGTAACACGGTGGTTCACAAAACAAAGTTGAAAGCCACAATTTGTCAGAGGCAAACAAGAGTTTCATGGATTGAATCGTGTCCCCCCAAAGTATGTGTCAACTTGGCTAGGCCATGATTCCCAGTTTTATTGCGTGAATTGTCCACCATTTCATCATCGGATCTGATTTTCCCATGTGTTGTAAATTCTGTTTCTATGATGTGATAAGATGGGATTAGCAGTGGTTAGGTAATGAGGCAGGACTCAATCTACAATATTAGGTAGCATCTTAAGCCAATCTCTTCTGAGATATAAAAGAGAGAAGTGAGCAGAGAGACAAGAGGACTTCATACCACCAAGAACAAGAGTTAGGAAAATAGCATGTCCTTTGGATCCAGGGTGCCTGCTCTGAGAAGCTCCTAGACCAGGGGAAGACTGATGACAAGGACCTTTCACCAGAGTTGACAGAGAACAGAAAACCTTCCCCTGGAGCTGATGCCCTGAATTTGGACTTGTAGCCTACTAGACTGTGAGAGAATAAACTTCTGTTTGTTGAATCCATCCACTTGTGGTATTTGTTTATAGCAGCACTAAATGACTAAGACAGTCATTAAAACAGGCAGAAAAGACCAAAATGGATGTCAGAAGAAACTCCGAAACTTGCTCTTGAAGGTAAAATAGCTAAATCGAATGAAAGAAATGATAAAGTGAAAGAGCTGAATAGAAGATTTCAAAGGGCGGCTTGAAAAAACAAAGGAAAGTATTATAATGAAATGTGCAAAGACCTGGAGTTAGAAAACCAAAAAGTAAGAATATGATTGGCATTTCTGAAGCTGAAAACTGGAGAAAAATTCAGACCTTGAGTTGCAATATTAAAGGATCCTACAGGGAAAATACTGAATGACACAGGAAGCATTAAAAGAAGATGGAAGGAATACACAGAGTAACTACCAAAAAGAATTTGTGGTCATTCAACCATTTCAAGAACTGATGGTATTGAAGGAAGAAGTCCAAGCTGCAGTGAAGATGTTGATGACAAACAAGGCTCCAGGAATTGATGGAATATCAACTGAGATGTTTCAACAAATGGATGCAACGCTGGAAGCGCTCACTCGTCTATGCCAAGAAATTTGGAAGACAGCTATCTGGCCAACTGACTGGAAGAGATTCATATTTGTGCCCATTTAAAAGAAAAGTGATCCAACAGAATGCGGAAATATCATTAATATCACACACAAGTAAAATTTTGCTGATGATAACTCAAGAACAGTTGCAGCAGTACCTCGACAGGGAACTGCCAGAAATTCAAGCTGGATTCAGGAGAGGATGTGGAATGAGGGATATCGTTGCTGATGTCAGATGGATCTTGGCTGAAAGCAGAAAATACCAGAAAGATGTTTACCTGTGTTATATTGACTATGCAAAGGCATTTGACTGTGTGGATCATAACAAAATATGGATAACATTGCAAAGAATGGGGATCCCAGAACACTTAATTGTGCTCATGCAGAACCTATACATAGATCAAGAGGCAGTCGTTCAAACAGAACAAGGAGACACTTTGGGGTTTAAAAGCAGAAAAGGTGTGTGTCAGGGCTGTATTCTTTCACCATACTTGTTCAATCTGTGTGCTGAGCAACATAATCTGAGAAGTCAGACTATATGAAGAACTCAGCCTCAGGATCGGTGGAGACTCATTAATACCCTACAATATGCAGATGACACAGCCTTCCTTGCTGAAAGTGAAGAGGACTTGAAGCACTTACTGATGAAGATCAGAGACTACAGCCTTCAGTATGGATTACACCTCAACATAAAAAAAAAAAAAATCCTCACAGCTGGACCAATAAGCAACATCATGATAAATGAAGGAAAGATTGAAGTTGTCATGGATTTCATTTTACTTGTATCCACTATCAATGACCACGCAACAGTCAAGAAATCAAAGCATTACACTGGGCAAATCTGCTGCAAAAGATCTCTTTACAGTGTTCAAAAGCAAAGATGTCATTCTGAGGACTAAAGTGCACCTGACCCAAACCATGGTGGTTTCCATCACCTCATATGCATGTGAAAGCTGAACAATGAATAAGGAAGACTGAAGAAGAACTGATGCCTTTGAAGTACGGTGTTGGTGAAGAATATTGGCTATACCGTGGGTTGCCAGAAGAATGAACAAATCTGTCTTGGAAGCAAGGATGGCGAGACCTCGTTTCACATTGGACATGTTTTTAGAAGGGACCAGTCCCTGGAGAAGGACATCATGCTTGGTAAAATAGAGGGTCAGCAAAAAAGAGGAAGACCCTCAACAAGATGAAATGACACAGCGGCTGCAACAACGGGCTCAAACATACCAACGACTGTGAAGATGGAGCAGGACCAGGCAGTGTTTCATTCTGTTGTACCCAGGGTCACTATAAGTCAGAACTTACTCAACAGCACCTAACAACAACACACTAAAAAGGAATGGGTTTTGACTGGTACCTTAAAAATATAAGTCTAATGTAGAACTAGGCATTTGAAAACTAAAAGCATTTGCTTGTAAAAAAAATATATATATATTATGGGAATAATAGTGCAGAGGAAATAGCATAATAAACCCCCATGTTCTGATCCTGTATTCGTCAACCACTGTTAATACATGACTAGTTTTGTTTCATCTATGCCCCCTCTACTTCTCCTCCTTAATACCACCCCTGCTGAATTATTTTGAAGAAAATGCCAGGCATCAAAAACATTTTATTCATAAATATTTCAGTATATACCTTTAAAAAATAAGGATTTTAGTATACACCTTTAAAAAATAAGAACAGTGACACAATGTGAAGTGTATAACCATTGTCAGCAAACTGTACATGTAAAAATTGTTGAATGGGTATGTTTTCTTGTGTATATTTTCATCAAAAATTAAAAAATAAGGATTTTTAAAGCACAGCTACATAAACATCATTGTACCCCCCAAATTAAAAATAATTCCATAATACCATAAAATATCCAAGAAAATGTCTCAAATAGCCCTGATTGTTTCATAATTTTTTATTGTTGGTTTAAGTCAAGATCCAAATAAGGCCCATACATTGCATTTGGTTGATATACGTCTTAGTTATCTAGTGCTGCTCGAACAGAAACAACACAAGTGGGTGGCTTTAACCAACAGATATTTATTTTCTCATGGTTTAGGAATTCAGGGCAAAGGCTCTAGGGGAAGGCTTTTCCTCTCCTTTGGCTCTTGGGGAAGGTTCTTGTCTCTTCAGCTTCTATTCTATGGCGTCTTGGTGATCTTCATGTGGTGTGCCATCTCTCTTCCTCCGTCACTGCTTACTCACTTACTTGTTTAATTTCTTTTATATTTCAAAAGAGGTTGATTTCAGACATACCCTATACTAATAGTGTCTCATTAACATAACAAAGAAAACCCATTGGGAAATCAGATTATAATCACAGGTTAGAATTTACAACACATTTTGGGGGGACACAATTCAATCCATAACATGTTTCTTAAATCTGTTTTAATTTATAGGTTACCCCCTCCCTCTTTCCCTTTTTTTTTCCTTGTAATTTATTTGTTGAAAGACAGTACTTTCTATAGGCTATGGAACTTCCCATACTGTTTTTTGTTGATTACATCCTGTGGTGTTGCATTTCTTATAAACTGATGGTTAGACCTAGAGGTGTGTTTGGTCAGATTCAGGTTTAGGTTTTTTTAGTTGTTGTTGTTTTATTTTGAGGGGGTGGGAGGCAAGAATATGTCATAGGTGCTGTTGTGTGTTTCTTACTGTATCACATCAGGAGGTTCATGAGCTTGGCTGTCTTTTTTTACCATGTCCAGAGTCATCAGTAGATTCAAGTATCATAGCCTGGTCTATTCATTATAAAATTCCCCACCAATGTTTCACCTAGTCCTTTAGCAACCACTGAAAACCATTTGCCTTGGCCCATGATTCCATTAACCAAATATCAAACCCACTGCCGCCAAGTTGATTTCGACTCAGAGCAACCCTATATAGGACAGAGTAGAACTGTCCCTAGAGTTTCCAAGGAGCGCCTGGTGGATTCAAACTTCCAACCTTTTGGTTAGCAGCCATGGCTCTTAACCACTATTTCACCAAGGTTTCCTATTATTTCATTATTAGAGGCTGTAAAATAGTGATATTCAAATTCTATTATCTTCTCTGCATTTATTAGGTCAAATTCCTCTAAAAGAAGAAATTTACTTCTTAAACTATTTAATTACCCTTTAATAGCAATTTTTTAATAGCAATCTCTGTAGAGGAAAGGCAAAATAATTGTTCCTTTCTTTCTCTTTATTATCCGGTTTTAAGAATAATATGTTGGATCCCTAGCTGCTGTTTTTTTTTTTTTTCCTTTTCTTCGTTATTTATTTATTTGTTTTTATTATACTTTAGATGAAGGTTTACAGAACAAATTAGTTTCTCATTAAACAGTTAGTACATATACTGTTTTATGACATTGGTTACCAACCCCACAACATGTCAACACTCTCCCTTCTCCACCTTGGGTTCCCTATTACCAGCTTTCCTGTCCCCTCCTGCCTTTTAGTGCTTGCCCCTGGGCTGGTGTGCCCCTTTAGTCTCGTTTTGTTTTGTGGGCATGTCTAACCTTTGGCTGAAGGGTGAACCTCAGGAGTGACTTCATTACTGAGCTGAAAGAGTGTCCGAGGGCCTAGCTTTTTCACAGGTATGCGTGTGTTTTAATCGCTGATAATAATCTATGAATGCATAGCTTTTTAACATATTCAATGTGCTTCAATCCTGTGCAATTATTATTCTTTTTGGTGCTGAAATTGCCTTATCCCTGGCCAATGAGCTTTTCATCTTGGTGCCTAAATTTTTGGGCATGATCTTGTGGTCTTGTAGAAATTCTTGCTTTCTGGCATAAGACATTCCAGACTCATCCCTTACCTTAAATCATTTCTCAAAGGGCCTCTAGTTTTTTTTTTAATGGGAAATGGTATTTAGAAACCACAATGTGGATACTAAGGACGCTCATTGTTACTCGGTTTGTCAAGGTATATAGGCCTTTTCGACAGAAAGAACGAGGAAGACTGTTTTTTTAAAAAACAGAAAATATACCATATGCTTATTTCTGATTCAAATTTAGGATACAAGGTTTTTACTTAACTTCACTGATTTGAAATTTATATCTCTTTTTACTTGCACTGAAAGTCTTCATTCCTAATGAAAAAACAAACCTAGTTATTTTATTTTGCTCGGCTAAATATGTTATCATTTCATAATAACTACCATATAATCAGAAAATATCCTATCAGGAAAAGAATCATACTAAAAAGATAATTACTGAAAGCCAGTTCAGATTTCTTGGCAATGTTGTTGTTGTTGTTTTGTCCTTGGGATATACCCAACTAGGAATGTACAGTCCAGTTAGTGTGGTTTAAAAATAGAAGCATTTAAAAAGTACACATTCATTTCCCAGCCAGGGAGTTTCAGCCAACTTTGGAGGCTGAAATGGCATGCCCTGGAGAGGCTGTGATCTGTAGCCAACTATTCATTAACTCAAGTTTCTGCTAATTCAGGGAAGGAGATGCAGATAGTTATATTTATAATATTTATTTTAACTTGAGCATCTATATTTAGCACGAGTTACATCTCTGGTAATG
Organism: Loxodonta africana; assembly: GCF_030014295.1. Lineage (NCBI taxonomy): Eukaryota > Metazoa > Chordata > Mammalia > Proboscidea > Elephantidae > Loxodonta > Loxodonta africana. The sequence goes on along the minus strand of NC_087358.1, from coordinate 10,075,726 downwards.
ATCACTTACTTAACTGGCCACAAGGTCATTTCACTCACTAAGCTTTGGTCTTCAGGAGGGAAGTGCAAAGTCCCAGAGTCAGAGAGAATCAGAGCAGTACTGGACCTCAGAGGTCATCTTTTAATCCCCCCAGTTTACAGAGGAGGAAATGAAGATCCAGATGAGTTTAATTACTTAATTACCTGCCTAAAATCCCACAGCTAGTCAGTGGCAGGGGCACGACGGGAAACCAATCTGCTGTCTACCTTCCACTCATCTGGCTCTCCCTTCTTGCTCTCCTTGTGTAAATGCTAAAGAAATCATTTTAAGGAGCCCTCGTGGCACAGTGGTTAAAGTGCTCAGCTGCTAATCAAAAGGTCGTTAGTTCGAACCCATCTGCTACTTGGCAAGAGAAAGATACGGCAGTCTGTTTCTGTAAAGATTTACAGCCTTGGAAACCCTATGGGACAGTTCTACTCTGTCCTATAGGGTGGCTATGAGTCGGAACTGTCTCAACAACAGTGGGTTTTTTTGGTGGTGCTACGGTTAAGTGCTCAAACCCACCCAATAACTCCACAAAAGAAAGATCTGGCAATCTGCTCCTGTAAAGATTAGAGCCTAGAAAGCCTACAAGGAAGTTCTACGCAGCCACATGGAGTCACTATGAGTCGGGATTGACTCAATAGCACCTAAGAATAACAAACTGTCAATTTGCAGTGAGCAAAGGAAGCCCATTCTGAAAGTTAAGTTCAAGGCTTAGGATATTCAACAAATGTTTATGAGAATCTGCTTGGTCATGTGGTAAATATTTAGTGACTGGCCTGAGGTGTATGCCAAGACAGGCTTTACTGTCTAATTTTTTGTTGTTGTTACGTGTCCAGGTAACAAATTGAAGAGAATATATATCTAGTACAGTGTGAAAGCTAAATATTTCAAACACTGAAGACAATATTCCTGCCAACTTTTATTTTAAAACAACACAACATTTGCTGTGGTTAGCTGCTGTCAGTTCCACCCCTGACTCTTGAGAATCCCATGCACAATAGGATTGGACTATTGTGATCGATAGGGTTTTCATTGTGATTTTCAGAAGTAGGTCGCCAGGCCTCCTTCCCAGTCTGTTTTAGTCTGGAAGCCCTACATCACAGCAACATGCAAGCCTCCACTGACAGGTAGTCACTGCACAGGAGGTGCACTGGCTGGGAATTGAACCTGGATCTTCAACCTGGATCACCACTGCCCTCTTACACATTACTTTAAAATAATTTCTATCTTGATTGTAAATGTTATCTTTCATTTATCTAGTTCTATAAACCTCTCCCATGTACACGGCACTGGGATCTTCCAGTAATTAGAACTCTCCAAAGATGGAATTCACTGCCTCATAAACCAGTGAAGTAGGGAAATGCAGCCTGGCGAGTTCTTATCTGAAATCTGCAGAGGGAATTCATGCAGAGGTCAAAGGATAGGATTTCTGACATCCAATGTCCTTATTAGGGAGCCCTGGTGGTGCAGTGGTTAAGCGTTAGGCTGCTAACCAAAAACTCGGTAGATCGAATTCACCAGCTGCTCTTTGGAAACCCTATAGGGCCGTTCTACTCTGTCCTATACGGTCATTATGAGTCAGAATTGACTGGACAGCAATGAGTTTGGTTTTTTGTTTGTTTGTGTGGTGGAGACAGTAGCAGCCATTTACACAAAGATGCATAATATGCTCTTCCCTCCCCTTTTTCGTCCAAGTTCAAGTTCAGTGTCTATATACAGTTTTGCCTACAGACGCTCCAAGTGTCAGAGAATAAGCCAAAGAGTAAGCCTTTTGGGAAAGTCTTCATGGCGTGTCCATCTTAGGGACCCCTCTCCACAAATGAACAAACAAGCTTTGTGGGAGTCACAGCAACTTCCTGTTGGCCATGCACTTTCTGAGCTGCCAGCTCCTCTTCTTCCTTGTCATTCTGCTGTCCTCTGTTTAGATCATAAACTTGTCTTGTCTACTGATATCTCCCTCCCATCCCGGCTATATTACCAGTTCAGTTCTTAATCCAAGGATGAAAGAGAAGCAAATGGACAAATGAGGGATTTGGGAGGCTATTCATCTAAACCCCCTGTACTGGCTCATTCAAAGTCATCCAACAAATACTTGAACCCCTACCATAGGCCAGGCTCTGAGTTAGGTGCTGGGAGAAGGAGACACAGTTCCTGCTCTTTCAGGCTAAGGAGTGAAGGGAGATAATAAAGGATCCATTACAGGAAAATTGATGAGTATGAGGACAGAGAAGAGTAGGGTCCTAGCCTCATCTGAAGTAGGTGCTTCCCTGGGAAAGATGCATGTCTCTTAAGATCTGAAGGATAAATAAGAGTTAATCAGAGAAGGGAGGGGAATCTCCCAGGAGGAGGGCCACAAGTGCAAGGTCCAAAGCAAATGAGAGTTTGGTGAATTCGAAGAACTGAAAGAGGTTAAGACTTGTTGGAGTATAGGCTGGAGTGACAGAATGCCAAGAGATGAAGGGAAAGAGGAAGGCAAACGACCAACAGTGGAGGAGCTTGTCCTAGCATCCTCTAGAAGTGTTCACACTATTTCAAATTTGGCCTTTGAATATGTTCTTCAGTCCTGAAGGACTTATTTTCCAGCTTCTTAAAATGGCCTATCAGAGTTTTTCATTTAGTAGTCAAAAACCAGAGTTCCTGGTGGTACAAATGGTTAACCCACTCAGCTGCTAACCAAAAAGTTGGAGGTTAAAGTCCACCCAGAGACATCATGGAAGAAAGGCCTGGCGATCCACTTTTGAAAGATCAGCCATTGAAAACCATGGAGCACAATTCTACTCTGATACACATGGGATCGCCATGAGTCTAAGTCGACTCCACAGTAACTGGTTTCCAGTAGCCGAAAACCAACATTTGTTGAGCATCTACTAGCTGCAGGCAAGGTACTAGGCTGTCATGGACTGGACTATGCCCCCAGAATACCTGTCAACATGGCTAGGCCATGATTCCCGGTACTGTGTAATTGTCCACCATTTTGTCATCTGATGTGATTTTCCTATATGCTGTAAATCCTACTTCTTATGTGTTAATGAGGTGGGATTAGAGGCAGTTATGTTAATGAGGCAGGACTCAACCTACAAGATTACGTTGTGTCTTAAGCCAATCTCTTTTGAGATATAAAAGAGAGAAGTGAGCAGAGAGACATGGGACGTCATAACACCAAGAAAGTAATTCCAGGAGCAGAGTGTGTCCTTTGGACTTTGGGTCCCTGTGCTGAGAAACCCCTAGTCCAGGGAATGGTTGATGACAAGGACCTTCCTCCAGAGCCAACAGAGAGAGAGAGCCTTCCCCTCAGGCTGACACCCTGAATTCAGACTTCCAGTCTACTAGACTGTGAGACAATAAACTTCTGTTTGTTGAAGCCATCCACTTGTGGTATTTCCATTATAGCAAAACTAGATAACTAAGACATAGGCCATAGAAGAAAAAACATTAACAACAAACAGCCCTAACATTAAAGAGCTTATTAGCTAATGTTCTGTTTGAAATATTTGTAGGAACTACAAATACAAGAACCAAGGGACAAAAATTAAGGCTAAAAAGAACACACCATCACCTCCTTTAGAATACAGTTTAAAGTAAATGTAGAATCAGATACTGGTCACTACTGGCAAAATGGAAACTCTAAGGTAATGGGGCTGTGACTCCCTTGGCAAATGTTTTTAGTTTGGGAGTGTGGAATGATAAACCTGGTGACCATGACCACGGAGTTCAGCCTGGGTGTACCAACCATGGTGTTTAGACTCAAGGGCTCTCTCTGGGGATTGGATTTTTCCTTAGGATCCTTTTGAGACATTCTGTGTATATTAACAACACTCTCAGAAGCAGGGGGAATTGCATGAGTAGAGAAATGCTGAGAAGAGTTGGTAACCAGCACCCTAGGCAGTCTGAATGCCTAATGATGGGGATAGGGGAGCCAAAAGAGAGCTCCACCCTCAGACTACCACCACTGCTATGATTATTCAGTCTAGGCTGAATGGTAATATTGAATTACATTCATACTACATTTCTTTAATTTCTCATTTGTTTAACTCAGCTGGTCTCTAATTTCAGCGTGCATCTGAATCACCTAGAGGCCTTACAGAAACTCATATTGCTGGGTCCCACCCCCAGAGTGTCTGATTCAGCAGGGCTGGGGTGGAGCCAAGAATTTACATTTCTAACAAACTCCCAAATAATGCTAATGCTGCTGGTCCAGGGATCACACTTTGAGAACCGGTGGTATAACCCATTCCACAAAGCATGATCAAGTGTCTACTCTGTGCCAGACTGTTAAACTTTTAAGGACACAGATCTCTGGCCTCAAGGGGCTCACCCACTAGTGTAGGAAACAGAAATAAAAATAAGGTATTATACTACAGTACAACATAACAAGGGCTCTAATGGAGGTTGGGAGAAGTTGCTATGAGCAAAGAGAAGAGGCCTACCTCAGTTGGGGGCAGGTAAGAACAGGTTACACTCGGCTTCTGTCAGGGAGGCACACTGGAGCAAGTCTAGGAAGAGGGAGTCATGGGTTCAGACAAGGCAGGGAGGCCCCAAGGGCAATTCAGGTTTAGAGAATGGCTTGTGTCTCAATGGAACTGGGGAGGAAAAGGCATGTAGATTAGAAAGTGACCAGGGATAAGAAGTAAGAGCAGAGCAGAGGCTGATAAAGGGTTCTGCACAGTGGTGAGGCCTACTTTGGATTTGCCATTTGGGAAGATCATTCTTGGGGCAGGTAGGAGAAAGATGGGGGTGAGTGTAGTGGAGTGGAAAAAGACTGGTCTGCAGGCTGTTCAGTGGTACAGATGAGTTCCTGAGCTGGAGAGGTGTTGGTGGCTCAGTGATAGAGCTCTCACCTTCTACGCAGAAGACCCAGGTTTGATTCCCAGCCAATGCACCTCATGTGCAGTCAACACCCATTTGTCAGTGGAGGCTCATGTGTAACCATAATGCTGAACAGTTTCCAGTGGAACTTCCAGGCTAAGATGGACTAAGAAGAAAGCTTGGTGATCTATGTCTGAAAATCAACCAATAAAAAACCTACAAATCACAATCAATCATGGGGATGGCACAGGACCTGGTAGTGTTTCATTCCACTGTGCATCGTTCCATTGTGCATCAGGTCGCCATGAGAGGGGAGCCAACTGGACAACAGCTCACAACAAAAATGAGCAAACGGGGGCAGAGCCAACATGACACAACAGACAGAAGCACCACGTTGCCCCTCCACAGCAAAACCTGGAAAACTAAGTAACATAGAGACAAGCATCAATCCTGGAAACTTCAGCATCAAATGAAGAAATAAAAAACTCAACCAAGCACTGAATGGAATAAGAAACTGACAGAAAACAGACAGCGCAGAGATACGAGCAGAGGTCCTCTATCAGCTAACACAGAACAGATACGCCATCTTGGACTCCTGTTGGAGATCAGTGAACAGGGAGTATGGGAAAGCAGCTTCATGGAGATCCCATCAGGAGACAGAGAACCTGGTAACCAGTGATACAAGCTTTCCCACCCCCATTCTTCCTCCCCCTGCTCGGCCTCCACCGCTTCCCAGCTGGCCGCACTCATTTGGCCAGGAGGCACCGGCTCCATGACTCTCAGATTCACCCTGCCCACACCAACTGGCTCCTTCAGTACCATTTTTTTTGTTGCTGGTGTTGCTTTTTTCAGCTTCTTTTGGTTTCTTCCCTGCTTCTCACTTCCTCCCCCTCCTTTCTCTCAAACACTTATCTCTGTGTACCATCTTTGCTTCTTCTTGACAGGCTGTGAAGTGCCACTTGGCTGAGGAACTGTTTCCTCAGTACTCACCACCATGCTGGTGGATCTCTAGAGCCTTTTTTGTTTTGTTTTCTCTTTTTTTTTCCTTTTGGTTTTTCTTCATTTCTCAGTTTCTCATCTCTCTCTCCTTACCTTCTTTCCCTGTCTCCTGAATTCCTGGTACTGTGCTAACTTGGCCTCCCGTAGCCAGGCTGTACTGTGTGGCTTGGGAGCTACTTCCGAGTCTGTGAGCCTCACCAGTGGGATCCCGGGGGGCCTTTCTTTCCCCCTCCCCCTTTTTTAATATTATTATTATTATTTCTTTTTCCCTTTTTGTTTTTCTTCGTTTCTCAGTTTCTCATCTCTCTCTACTTTCCTTCTTTTCCTGTCTACTGTATACCCAGTGCTGTATGCCATCTCAGCCCCTTCTAGACAAGCAATGCCCCAAGGCCTGGGAGCCACTTCTCCAGTCACAGGTAGGATACCTGAAGGCATTTCTTTCTTTAATTCTTATTTATTTTTTTCTCTTTTTATTTTTCTTCATTTCTCAGGTTCTTGTCTCTCCACTCCAACAGCAGACTCCCTCAGCAATTTTTGTTTTTGGCACCTATTTCTCTCTCCTCTCTTTCTTCTTTCCCATACCCAACTTAGATACACACATCACAACCTCTCGCCTCCCTCCTGCCTATCTCCACCATGCACTGAACATTGCAGCCCCAAGCAGCACAGGCACAGCCTACCAGAACCTGTGCTGCACTGACCCCTGGCCTGCTCTTTTGGCCACAGTACATATCACAAACAACCCATCTCAGACCATCCCCTTCAGCTGGACCTGCCCTGCTGCACCATAGCCAAGTGATTTAGTCCTGCCCATTGGCAAGAAGGTAAAAAGTATCATGCCCACAGATAACCAAACCACAAAGAGTGCACAGACCACCTGCTCAGGCATAACCAAATAAAACAAATAGTACGATGAAACAAACAAATCTACAAATGAAGAAAATAACTACTGGATATCCTGAAGACAGCAGACAATATCAAAACACATTAATAAAAACAGGACAGGATGGTTCCAGTATGTGTTCCAAAAAAAACACCAGATGATGTTCCAGTAGAAGAAAAAGCATAGGAACTAACTGATAGGGAATTCAAATCTCTAATATTCAGAGTTATGCAAGAGTTAAAGCAAAAAGCAGATAAAAATGAGGGAAAAATAGACAAATCCATGGAAAATACAGACAAAATGGAAGAATTCAGGAAAATATACAGGAACAAAATGTCAAAATAAATTCACAACTAGAAATCATACAATAAACAACACTTAGAAATCTGAAAGACAAACAACAAGATTTCAGAAATGGACAGTATCATAAAAGTTCTGAGGAGCTGCTTTGAAACAATGGAAGACAGGATCAGTGCAACTGAAGACAAATACTTAGATACCATTTTGTTTGAGAAAAATCAGACAAAAGAACGAAGAAAAATGAAGAAACCCTGAGAATTATGTGGAATACAATCAAAAGCAAAAATTTTCGAGTGATCAGAGTTCCAGAACAGGGGGAGAAAATGGAAAACACAGAGAGGATCACTGAAGAATTGCTGACAGAAAACTTCCCTAACATCATGAAAGATGAAAAACCGACCACCCAAGAAGCTTAACGAATCTCATATAGGATAGACCCCAAAAGAATCACCAAGGTATATCATAATCACACTTGCTAAAACCGAAGACAAAGAAAGAATCCTGAGAGCAGCTCAAGAAAAACAAAAAGTCACATACAGAGGGGAAACAATAAGACTAAGCTCTGATTACTCAGCAGGAACCGTGCAGGCAAGAAGGCAGTAGGATGACACAAATAAAACCTTGAAAAAAACAAACTGCCATCCAAGAATAATATATCCTGCAAAACTCTCATTCAAATATGATGGTGAAATTAGAACATTTCCAGATAAACAGAAATTAAGGGACTATATAAAAATCAAACCTAACTTACAAGAATTCTTAAATGGAGTCCTTTAGTTTGAGAGCAAACAACATCAGACCACAGCTTGAATGTAGGACACAGGATTGTACTAGCCAGATACCAACCTAGGGAATGAACTCCCAAGGACTATTCAAAATGAAAAGGTTTACAAAAGGGAATCAGAAAGGTTAATCTGTAAATGACAACAATGTCAGAACAATAAAAGAGGTAATAGACAGTATAGGTATAGAATTTTCTGATGGAGAGGAAAGCAAGGTGATACCAACTAATAATATACTGGTTCAAACCTAGGAAGATAAGGGTAAATTGCGAGATAACCAAAAAGACAGTTAAGAAACCAACTCATCAAAATAAAGAAGAGAAAAAAAACTCAGTAAAACAAAATCTACAAAAACAAAAGAAATGAAAACAAAATCACAAACAAAAGGAATTCAGCACAGGATAGTAAAAGGAACAAAGAAAACATCAGCACCACCAAAAAAGGCACTACAAAATGACAGCAATAAACTGATACCTATTAATAATCACACTGAATGTAATGGCCTAAATGTACCCATGAAGAGACAGAGAGTGACAAAATGGATTAAAAAAAAAAAAAAAGGATCCATCAATTTGCTTTTTATAAGAGACACATCTTAGAAACAAAGATGTAAATTTATTAGAAATCAAAGAATGGAAAAAATATATCAGGCAAACAGCTACCAAAAAACAGCAGGAGTGGCAATACTTATCTTACATAGAATAGACTTTAAAACAAAATCCACCATAAATGACAAAGAATGGCACTATATAATGATTAAAGGGACCATCCATCATGAAGACATAAATATCTACGCACTCAATGACAAGGCTCCAAAACATAAATGTTAAAAGCACTGAAAAGAGAAACTGACAGTTCCAAAATAATAGAAGAAGACTTCAACACACCACTCTTGGTAAGGAACAGAACATCTGGAAACAAACTCAACAAAGATACGGAAGATCTAAAAGGCACAATCAGCCAACTTGAACTTACAGACATATATAGAACATGTCACCCAACAGCTACAATGTACACATTCTTTGCAATGCACATGGAATGTTTTCCAGAATAGACCACATCTTAGGCCAAAAAGCAACCCTCAACAAAACCCAAAACATTGAGATAATACAAAGTATCTTCTCTGATCACAATGCCATCAAAGTAGAAATTAACAACAGGAAGAGCAAGGGAAAAAAATCAATTACATGGAAACTGAATAACACCTTGCTTAAAAACCCCTGGTAACAGAAGAAATCAAAGATGGAATCAAAAAATTTCTAGAATCAAACAAGAATGAAAACACATCATACCAAAACCAGTGGGACACAGCAAAGGCAGTCCTCAGAGGTCAATTTATGGCAATAGATGCACACATCAAAAAAGAAGAAAGGGACAAAATCAAAACATTGGCTATATAACACAAATGAATAGAAGGAGAACAGCAAAAGAATCCCACAGCCACCAGAAGAAAGAAATAATAAAGATCAGAGCAGAAATAAATGAAATAGAGAACAGAAAAACAAGAGAAAGAATCAACAAAACCAAAAGTTGGTTCTCTGAGAGGATCAAAAAAATTGAAAAGCCACTGGCCAAACTGACAAAAGAAAAATAGGAGAGGACACAAATAACCCCAATAAGAACGAAATGGGGGACATTACAACAGACCCAACTGAAATAAAAAGGATCGTAACAGAGTATTATGAACAACTATACTTCAACAAATTTGAAAACCTAGAGGAAACAGACAAATTTCTAGAAACATACTACCTACCCAAACTAACACAAAATGATGTTGCAAATCTGAACAGACCCACAACAAGAGAAGAGATTGAAAAGGTAATAAAACTAACCCCCCCAAAAGCCCTGGCCCAGATGGCTTCACTGAAGAATTTTACCAAACATACACAGAAGAACTTACACCAGTAGTACTCAAACTATTTCAGAACATAGAAAAGGAAGCAATACCTATGAATTCATTCTATGAAGCCAGCATAACCCTGATACCAAAGCCAGGCAAAGGCACCACAAAAAAGAAAACTACAGACCAATATCTCTCATGAATATAGATGCAAAAATTCTAGCCAATAGAATTCAGCACCATATCAAAAAAATAACGAAGCAGGATTCATACCAGGTATGCAAGGATGGTTCAACATTAGAAAATCAGTGTAATCCACCACATAAATAAAAGAATCATATAATCATCTCAATCAACACAGAAAAGGCATTCGACCAAGTCCAACACCCATTCCTGATAAAAACTCTCAATAAAATAGGTATAGAAGGGAAATTCCTCAACATAATAAGGGCGTCTATACAAAAGTGTCGAAAAGCAAGGATGTTACCTTGAGGACTAAGGTGCGCCTCACCCAAGCCGTGGTGTTTTCAGTTGCCTCATATGCATGTGAAAGCTGGACAAGGAATACGAAAGAAATAGGAAGAATTTGACGCTTTTGAATTGTGGCATTGGTGAAGAATATTAAATATACCATGGAGTGCCAAAAGAACGAACAAATCTGTCTTGGAAGAAGTACAGCCAGAATGCTCCTTAGAAGCAAGGATGGTGAGACTACATCTCACATACTCGGGACACGTTGTCAGGAGGGGTCAATTCCTGGAGAAGGACATCATGTTTGGTAAAGTACAGGGTCAGTGAAAAAGAGGAAGACCCTCAACGAGATTGATTGACACTGTGGCTGCAACGATGGGTTCAAGCATAGCAACAATTGTGAGGATGGTGCAGGACAAGGCAGTGTTTTGTTCTGTTGTGCGTAGGGTTGCTGTGAGTCGGAACCAACTGATGGCACCTAACAACAACAATATACAAAACCAAGAGCCAACAACATTTTTAACAGAGAGAGGCTGAAAACACTGAACAGGAACAAGATAAGGATGACCTTTATCATCACTCCTATTTTTTTCTTTATTTAACACTGTGCTGGAAGTCCTAGCTAGAGCAATAAGGAAAGAAAAAGAAATAAAGGTAATCCAAATTGGTAATGAAGAAGTAAAACTGTCCCTATTTGCTAATGATATGATACTATACCCAAAAGACTCCATGAGAAAACTACTGGAACTAATAGAAAGATTCAGTGGAGAAGCAGGATACAAGATAAACATACAAAAACCAGTTGGATTCCTATATACCAAAAAAGAATGACGAAAGGGAAATCAGGAAAACAATACCATTTATAATAGCCCCTAAAAAAATAAAATACTTAGGAATAAATCTAACCAGGGATGTAACAGAAAACTACAAAACACTACTGCAAGAAACCAGAAAAGACCTGCATAAATGGGAAAACATACTATGCTCATGGATAGGTAGACTCAACTTTGTGAACATGTCAATTCTTCCCAAAGCAATCTACAAATATAATGCAACCCCAATCCAAATACCAACAACATTCTTTAAAGAGATGAAAAAATTAGTCATTATATGGAAAGGGAAGAGGCCCAGGTAAGTAAAGCACTATCGAAAAATAAAGTAGGAGGTCTCGCACTACCTGACCTCAGTACCTGCTATATAGCTACGGTAGTCAAACAGCCTGGTACTGGTACAATGAAAGCTACATTGACCAATGGAACAGAATTGAGAATCCAAATGTAAATCCATCCACCTACAGTTACCTGATCTTTGACAAGGGTCCAGAGTCCATCAAATGGGAAAAGACAGTCTTTTTAACAAATGGTGCTGGCAAAAGAGGATGTCCATCTGCCAAAAAAAAAAAAAAAAAACAGGACCCATACCTCACACCATACACAAAAACTAATTCAAAGTGGATCAAAACTATAAAGATCATAGAAGAAAAAATAAGATCAATGCTAGAGGCCCTAATACACAACAATAACAGGATATAAACCATTACTACCAACACACAAACTCCAGGAGATAAGCTAGATAACTGGGATCATCTAAAAATTAAACACTTACGCCCATGAAAAGGCTTCACAAAAAGAGTAAAAAGAAAACCTCCACACTGGGAAAAAAATTTTGGCTGTGACAAATCTGACAAAGGTCTCATCCGTAAAATCTACAGGAAAATCCAACACCTCTACAACAAAAAGACAAATAATCCAATTAAAAAATGGGGAGAGGAAATGAACAGACACTTCACAAAAGAAGACATTCAAGTGGCTAACAAATACATGAGGAAGTGCTTGAAATCACTAGCCATTAGAGAAATGCAAATCAAAACCACAATGAGATACCGTCTCACCCCGGCATTACTGGCACGAATCAAAAAAACAAGAAATAACAAATGTTGGAGAGGCTGTGGGGAGACTGGGACTCTTATGCACTGCTGGTGGGCATCCAAAATGGTACACCATTTTGGAAAACAATATAGCACTTCCTTAGATAGCTGGAAATAGAAATACCATATGATCCAGCAATCCCACTCTTAGGTATATATCCTAGATAAATAAAAGTGATCACACGAATAGACATATGCACACCCATGTTCACTGTAGCATTGTTCACGATAACAAAAAGGTGGAAACAACCTAGATGCCCATCAACAGATGAATGGATAAGCAAACTATGACACATACGTACGATGTAGTACTATGCAACAATAAAGAACAATAATGAATCTGCAAAGCATCTCACAACTTGAATGAATCTGGAGGGCATTATGCTCAGTGAAGTAAGTCAGTCACAAAAGGACAAGTATTGTACGAGACTACTACTATAAAAACTCATGAAAAGGTTTCCACACAAAAAGCAACAATCTTTGATGATTACGAAGGAGGGGAGAGGTGGGGATGGACAAACACTAAATAGATAATAGATAAGTGGTAACTTTGGTGAAGGGTAAGACAATACACAATACTGGGGAAGCCAGCACAACTTGTACAAGGCAGGTCATGGAAGCTCCATAGACTCATCCAAACTCCCTGAGGGACTGAATTGCGGGATTGAGGGAACACCTAGCTCAACTGCATTAACATAGTTTATAGACAGTATGTTCTACATTCTACTTTGGTGAGTAGCAGTCTGGGGTCTTAAAAGCCTGTGAGCAGCCATCTAAGATACTCCACTGGTCTAACCCCTTCGGGACCAAGGGAGAATAAAGAAAACTAAAGATTCAAAGGAAAGATTAGTCCAAAGGACTAATGGACCACAACTATCACAGCCTCCACCAGACTGAGTCCAGTGCAACTAGATGGTGCCCGGCTACCACCACTGACTGCTCCGACAGGGATCACAATAGAGGGTCCCGGACAGAACTGGAGAAAAATGTAGAACAAAATTCTAACTCACAGAAAAGACCAGACTTACTGGCCTAACAGAGACTGGAGAAAGCCTGAGGGTATGGCCTCCATATACTCTTTTAGCTCAGTAATGATGTCAGTTCGAGGTTCACCCTTCAGCCAAAGATTAGACATGCCCATAAAACAAAACGAGACTAAAGGGGCACACCAGCCCAGGGGCAAGGACTAGAAGGCAGGAGGGGACAGGAAAGATAGTACTAGGGAACCCATGGTCGATAAGGGAGAGTGTTGACATGTTGTGGGGTTGTTAACCAATGTCATAAAACAATATGTGTACTAACTGTTTAATGAGAAGCTAGCTTGTTCTGTAAACCTTCATCTAAAGTACAAGAAAAAAATGGAAAATGGATGAGGCTGAAAGTATCTCGGTGATACATTGGTATAAATCACAGGTTTGGGAAGAGAGAGAGAGAGAAAAAAAAAGAGAACCTGTGGCTATGGAGTAGATTCCAACTGCCCCTCCAAAGAGCAGTTGGTGGATTCGAACTGCCAACCTTCTGGTTAGCACCCAAATGTTTATCCACTAGGCAACCAGGCTCCATCGTGGTAGAGAAGGGAGTTAAAAATATTGCAAGCTAAAAACTGGATGTTTTAATTGGAGCCTCTCTGCAAAGGGATCAGGAACATACACCACTAGCGCCACACAGCGGTGAGAAACATGTAAGCAGGGAAGTGGTGAGGCACACTCAACATTCATTCAGCAGCTGTTGTACCTGCAGCTTACATGGGGCAGCGGCAGCATGGCCAACGTTGAAGGAAAGAGCCCACCCCAGACAGGGGTCACTGAACATCCATGGGCTTACGGATGCTCCCAGCAGGGAGAAGTGGTCTGGTTAGAAAAGGGGAGTCCAGAGCCCCACGGTTGGCACAGCCTGCTCTGGGGAACTATCCAGACCTGCTGAGCCAGCTCTCAGCTAAGCAACTAACGGGGGGAGGAGCCCCCATCACACCTGCAGCCATTTGCTGAGACAGGGCCAATACTTACCTGTGCCAGCCCCAGCCCCATCACAGTTGCCCCTCCTGAGGTCCCAGCACCTGTGGGCTTCTCTGCTCCTTCCGTCCCTAGGCCAGGGAAGTGGTCAGTAGGGTTTGAAAGACTTTGGGTAATCTTTGCTCAGAGGATTTCTTGGGCCCCTGGTGAGGGTGCCCAGACTGGAGTTCCATGAAGGTAGCCAAGGCCTCCTTTCCTACCCTGTGCCCCCTGCTCCATTTCTCTGCATAGGGTCTCAGTTATAATACACTGGGATCTATCTTCTTATGTTCCCACAATCCCAAGCCCACTACAGAGCCCCCTGGCTCTCTCTCTCTCTCTGTCTGGCTAGAAAGCCACGACCCTGCTGAGACCTGACTTAAGACTGATGCTGCCTCCCCGAGGCTGCTGTGTGGTCATCTATGCCCATCCTAACTTGTCCAGCACCACCATCCACACCAGCACCCCACTAGAGCACCTCTTCTCTCCCCGTGTGCTGCTCCCCTTCTGAGAGCTAACGGTGGGGGGTGGAGCTGGTTTGGAAGTTGCCAAGAAACGAAAAACTTTATTTCTGATGTGTGAAGTGCAACACGTGGGCGGGTCAACAAGACAGAGATGTACTGTAGGCACCTGGAAGGACATATCTGGAACCCAAGAGAGAAGTCTGAGCTGGGGATAAAGGTTTGAAGGCTCTGGAGTAGACTGGATCTCCCAGGCAATGTGTGTAGGGCAAGACTGGAATCCCGGGCAATAAGAATCCAGTGTGCATTAGAGTCACCTGGAGACCTTGTCAGAGGCTTATCCTGGTGGAGGGTAAGATAATACACAATGCTGACACATAAAAGACTGAGAGAAAAAAGGAGGATGTTACTGTGCTGGTGAAAAGGGGTCTGAACGTGTGTCATCTCACTTGGTCCTCACAGTGAAATTATGGGATAAATTAAACAGGTGGAGTCACTTGCCCAAGTTCTCATGGTTTGTAGGTGACAGAGCCAGGTATCAAACTCCAAGCTCAGAGCTTTTCTCATTACATTTGTTCATTTATTCTTTCAACAATTATTGACTGAGCTCGTGTATATGGTTTTTTCTTCTCCCCTTGGGCAGCATGGTGGGGACACCAGAGGGAGTGGGATGAGAGGCAGGATGCAAGAGTTGGAAACTTGCCACTCTTCTCATCCCAGCAGGGAAAGCAGAAAACAGACACAATACAACTAGAGAACAAATGCAGAGGACACCCTTGCTCCATTTTGGCAGGAAGCTTTTCTCTGCAGCTAACTCCCAGGGCTGGATTTAGGCCACATGATGAGAAGCGCTTGTGAGGCATTGGCAATTCAGTTGTAGAATTTTCACCTTCCATGCAGGAGACGAGGGTTTGATCCTGGCCAGTGCAGCCACCAGCTGTCTGTTAGTGGAGGCTTGAGTGTTACTATGATGCACTGAAGATTTCAGAGTAAGACACACTAGGAAGAAAGGCCTGGCCATCTACTTCCACACGGGAAGAAACACAGGATGATATGCTATAAACCTTGCTACCCAAGTATCGTCCACGTTAGCACTGTTAGCATCGCCTGGGAACGTGTTAGAAACACAGAATCTCAAGGCCCACCTAAGAGCTACGGAATCAGATTCTGCACTGTAACACGCCCCCAGGTGCTGTGTGTATACACTAAAATATGAGAGGTGCCAACATAAATTGCAGACTAACCTATGGACAGGTGGAAGAGAAGAACGTATGATTAGATAGGGGAGCTTCTCGGAAGAGGCCTCTCGTCTTACTCATCTACTGCAGCTATGACAGAAATACCGCCAGCCGATGGCTTTAACCAACAGAAATTTACTCTCTCACAGACTAGGAGGCTAGAAGTCTGAATTTGGGGTGCCAGCTCCAGGAGAAGGCTTTCTCTCTCTGTCAGCTCTGCAGGAAGGTCCTTGTCATCAATCTTGCACTGGTCTAGGAGCTTCTCAGTGCCAGGACCCCAGGTCGAAAGGACACACTCCACTCCTGGCTCTTCTCTCTTGGCGGTAGGAGGTCCCTGTCCTCTCTGCTTTGTTCTCTCTTTTACATCTCAGAATACAAACTAATCCTGTAGATTGTGCCCCGTCTCCTTAACATAACTGCCTCTAATCCTGTCTCATTAACATCACAGAGTTTAGGATTTACAACACCCAGGACAATTACATCAGATGACAAAACAGTGGACAACCAAACAATACTGGGAATCACAACCTAGCCAAGTTGACTCATACTTTGGGGGGATACAGTTCAATCCATAACACCACTATCAAAAAGAGAGAGAGAGAGAAAAAAAAAGGCAGCAGCCATTTGTAAAGAAATGGAAGCTTTTGCCTAAAGAAGTGGTTCTTGAACTTGGCTACAATTCAGAATCACCTGTGGTATTTTACAAAAAAAATAGTTTATCTTAATAAGTGTGTCTGCCTTGAGCATCATACTCTTATAAAGAATTATCTATGTGAGACCAAATGGACAACAGCAGCTCGAAAGGTCAGATGAGCAGCTTAGAGGGCAGTGAGTCTGAGTTGGAGAAGGACTGTGAGAGTGTTTGCACGACCTGACGTAATCCGTGTCACTGAGTCGTACATGTAGAAATTGCTGAAATGGTGTATGACTGTGTATATTTTCACCAAAAAATAAAAAGTCTTGATTCCTGTCTCCCACCTGCAAACGTTCTGACTTAACTGGCCTGGGATAAGGCCTCAGCACCAGGGTTTTACACAGCCCTCAGGTGATTCAAGTGTGCAGCCAAGTTAGAGAACCACTGGCCCAAAGCAGTATATAAGGCATAAGACACTGTACCTGGGTCAGGGAACAGAGTAAACAGAGAGCAGGTGATCGGCCAGCAGGGATGGAAGGTGCCTTTCCGTGCGTGGAGGGCCGGTGAACACCGAGGTGAGGCTAGGTCCCACATCCTGTCTTCCCTTGCCGGGTCTCTCTCTGGAGCCTTTCCGTGCTTCTCACATGGGTCCTCGGAGTCTTCTGCCCCCTAGTGGTTGCTTGCAGTAATGCACAGCTGTGGCCTGGAGGTTTTATTTAACCCTGTTTCTCATAAGGAAACCGTAAGGGAGCCCCAAGAGGTGGGCTTGACAGGTGGGATTACCCATAGAAACACATACAGGGAGAAAAGTGGCCGTGTGAGCTGCTACTTCACAGGGAAGCTCAGTGAGTTAGAGACCACCAGCCTGGAACTGTTCAGCCACAGGGCTGTAACTGGAGACTAAGTGGTTTCCTGTGTCTGCTGGAGGTGTGAGGAAATTCCTTTTATCAGCCAGTGGAAAGCGCCTGTGACATTAAGTGTCAGAGAGTGCAGTGGTATAAGACAACCTTCATACGAAACAGTAGCCACCACTGGTTCAGATCTCTGTGGCAGGGGTGTGTTTTACTTCATTATCACGTTTTACTCTGACATCAGCCAAGAAGGTGTTAGGATGCTCCTCTTACGGAAAAGAAACTTGGAGAGCTTAAGTAACTTGGTCAAGGCTGTACACCTAGTAAGTGATCGATGTAGGACTTGAACCCAAACCCACTGGACTCCAAAGTCTGTACCAGCTCCTCGAATGTCCACTGCAGGACCTCAGGAGGTCTCCTCTGTACAAGGATTTGTACACTGACTTCAGGTGACCCTGGAGCACCACCACAAGGGGACTGAATCTGTATGGTCCCTCCAGGCTCCCACAGTTCCTTCTGCTCCTTATTTCACACTGACTTAGATACTTCCTCCTGCAGAGCAGCCCTGAACCCTGAAAATCCCACATTTGGAAAGAGGACATCCTTGCTCCATTCTGGCAGAAAGTTTTTCTCTGCAGCTAATTCCTAAAGCTGGGTTTGTCGTTGTTAGTTGTTAGGTTCCATCGAGTCAGTTCCAACTCATAGCAACGCTATGTACAACAGAACGAAACACTGCCTGGTCCTCGGCCATCCTCACAATCCTTGTTATGCTTGAGCCCATTGTTGCAGCCACTGTGTCCATCTATCTCGTTGAGGGTTTTCTTCTTTTTCACTGACTCTGTACTTTACCAAGCATGATGTCCTTCTCCAGGGACTGATCTCTCCTGATAACATGCCCAAAGTATGTAAGATGAAGTCTCACCATCCTTGCTTCTAAAGGAGCATTCTGGTTGTACTTCTTCCAAGACAGGTTTGTTTGTTCTTTTGGAAGTCCACGGTATATTCAATATTCTTCGCCAACACCACAATTCAAAGGCGTCAATTCTTCGTTCTTCCTTTTTCATTGTCCAGCTTTCGCATGCATATGATGGGATTGAAAATACCATGGCTTGGGTTAGGTGCATCTTAGTCTTCAAGTTGACATCTTTGCTTTTCAATGCTTTAAAGAGGTCCTTTGCAGCAGATTTGCCCAATGCAATGTGTCTTTTGATGTCTTGACTGCTGCTTCCATCGGTGTTGATTGTGGATCCAAGGAAAACGAAATCCTTGACAACTTCAATCTTTTCGGCATTTATAATCATGTTGCTTATTGGTCCAGTTGTGAGGATTTTTGTTTTCTTTATGTTGAGGTGTAATCCATACTGAAGGCTATGATCTTTGATCTTCATCAGTAAGTGCTTCAAGTCCTCTTCACTTTCAGCAAGCAAGGTTGTGTCATCCGCATAGTGCAGGTTGTTAACGACTCTTCCTCCAATCCTGATGCCCTGTTCGTCTTTATATAGTCCAGCTTCTCGAGTTATTTGCTCAGCATACAGACTGAATAGGTATGGTGAAAGGATGCAACCCTGAGGCACACATTTCCTGACTTTAAACTACGCAGTATCCCACAAAGAATCCTCAAGAAAACTATGGGAACTAATAGAAGAGTTCAACAAAGTATCAGGATACAAGATAACAACAACAACAACAAAAAAAAAAACAGTTGGATTTCTCTACACCAACAAAGAGAACATCGAAGAGGAAATCACCAAATCAATACAATTTACAATAGCCCCCAAGAAGATAAAATACTTAGGAATAAATCTAACCAGAGACATAAAAGACCTATACAAAGAAAACTACAAGACACTACTGCAAGAAACCAAAAGAGACCTATATAAGTGGAACAACATACCTTGCTCATGAATAGGAAGACTCAACATTATGAAAATGTCTACCCTAACCAAAGCGACCTATAGATACAATGCAATCCCGATCTGAATTTCAATGGCATTTTTAAATGAGATGAAGAAACAAATCACCAACTTCATATAGAAAGGGAAGAGGCCCCGGATAAGAAAGCATTGCTGAAAAAGGAACAAAGTGGGAGGCCTCACGTTACCTGATTTTAGAACCTATTATACCACCCTTGGTATTTCCAACCCTATCGTATGCATGCAAAAGCTGGATGATGAATAAGGAAGACCAAAGAAGAATTGATGTCTTTGAATTGTGCTGCTGGTGAAGAATATTGAATATACCGTGGACTGCCAGAAGAATGAACAAATCTGTCTTGGAAGAAGTACAGCCAGAATGCTCCTTAGAAGCAAGGACGACGAGACTTTGTCTCATACTTTGGAGTTATCACATACTTGGTTGTTATCAGGAGGGATCAATCTCTGGAGGAGGGCATCATGCTTGGTAAACTAAAGGGTCAGTGAAAAAGAGGAAGACCCTCAATGAGATGGATTGACACAATGTCTGCAACAGTGGGCTCAAGCCTAACGATTGTGAGGATGGCCCAAGACCGTGCTTCATTCTATTGTACACAGGGTCACTATAAGTTGGAACCAACTTGAGGGCACCTAATAAAAACAACAATTTTCATGGGAGCAGATTACCAGGACTTTTCTCCCACAGGGCCATTGAGTAGGTTTGTACCATCACCATTTGTTTAGCAGCCAAATGTTTAATAACCACTGGACCATCAGGACTCCTTCTAGGAGTAGTGGTGTTCTACGAAGCCCATGTTCATCTCTATGACAAAAAGATCTAGAAACTCATTGAGTCAAAACTTTTGGAGGCAGATGGGTCTTCCAGCTGTTCATCAAATCGTATCTTCTCAGGCTACTGGTGGTCCAGGGCAGGGAGTTTAAGTCCAGTTCACTCTGCCATACTGAATCTTATCTCAGATTCAGTCCCAGGACTATCTGGATTTACTTTATTGTCATGATGAATGTATCCAGTTTGGATTGTAAATGAACAAATCTGTTGAACATACCCACAAATTTATTTTTAGGCAGAAATTCTTACAGGTTGTTATGGACTGAATTGTGCTCTCCAAAAATATCTGTTGGAATCCTAGCCCCTATACTTGTGGATATAATCCCATAGGCAAATAGGATTGTCTTTGTTATATTAATGAGGCCGGTCTTCCTTATTCATTGCCCAGCTTTCACATGCATATGATGGGATTGAAAATACCATGGCTTGGGTCAGGCGCACCTTAATCTTCAGGGTGACATCTTTGCTCTTTAACACTTTGAAGAGGCCCTTTGCAGCAGATTTGCCCAATGCAACGCGTCTTTTGATTTCTTGACTGCTGCTTCCATGGCTGTTGATTGTGGATCCAATAAGGAAGACCGAAGAAGAGCTGACGCCTTTGAATTGTGGTATTGGCGAAGAATACTGAATATATCATGGACTGCCAAAAGAACGAACAAATCTGTCTTGGAAGAAGTGCAGCCAGAATGCTCCTTAGAGGCAAGGATGATGAGACTGCGGCTTACATACTTTGGACACGTTGTCAGGAGGGATCAGTCTCTGGAGAAGGACATCATGCTTGGCAGAGTAGAGTCAGCAGAAAAGAATAAGACCCTCAATGAGGTGGATTGACACAGTGGCTACAACAATGAGCTCAAGGATAACAACAATTGTAAGGATGGCGCAGGACCAGGTAGTGTTTCGTTCTGTTGTGCATAGGGTCGCTATGAGTCGGAACCGACTCGACGGCACCTAACAACAACAGCATCAGTGTAGGGTGTGTTTTAGACCTAATCACTCTGGAGACAGAAAAAGAGCCGATTAGGCACAGAAAGAAGCAAACACAAACAAGGGAAAGATAGAAGCCACATGGAAATCTCCAAGGAAATGCCAAGAAGAACGCTAGAGAAGCTGAGACAAGGACTTTCCCCCAGAGCAGACACAGAGCACCTTCCCCCAGAGCTGGTGCCCCGAATTAGGGCTTCTATCCTCCTAAACTGTGAGAAAATAAATTTCTGTTCTTTAAAACCACGCATTTGTGGTGTTTTTGTTATAGCAGCACTAGATAACTAGTAGAATAAATGAACTAAATTAATCTGTTAAACATATCCATAAATTTATTTTGAGGTAGAAATTCTTACTGGTTATATTCAGGGGATTTTTTTTCCCCCAGTGTGAAAATTACCTAGCTTCTCATTATTCAAGTTTCCTTCTCTTTCCCTCACTGCCCATCTCTTAATCTTTTCACTATCACAGGTCTTGTTTCCTGGGAAGGAGACTCTTAAATGGTGTTTAATTCAGGAGTGCCCTTGGGATCCCTGTACGTGGAAGGTAGCGGAAGGAAGCAGGGGTGGGCAGAGGAAGAGGCTGCAAAGCCGCGTAGACCCAGCGACAGCCTCGGCTGACCTCACGGGGCGCTCTGGAGCTAGAATGGCCTTCCAGAGTTATCCTGAGCATGGCTGAGATGGCCAAGCCTTCTTACTCCTGCATCCACCAGTCAGTGGATGGAAACTGCTCCAGGAAGGGGTATGCCCCTGAACGACCTTGCTCTGCAGCTGGGATGATTGCTGAGGGGCCTGAAAGCTACAGACTTACTGCCCAGCACCCACAGCAAGCCATCCTCCACGTTCTCCTGAGCAGCACATCACAGTACCTACTACACGCTGCTCATCTGTACTTGTACGAGGGGTATCACTCCATCCGGATAGTTTCCTGACTGGTCTTCCGAACTCTAGTTTATTCCACCTAAAATCTATCCTGAACACCACCTCCAGAATAGTGTTTCTCTAAGAATAATATCTGCAAAATGCAAACTTCAATGCCACTCGCCTGAAAGCTCCCAATTTCTTTAGAGCCTGGCAGGAAATGTAAGTGTGTATCAATTCCAACTCCTGGCGACCCTGTGTTTTCCAGAGTAGAACTGTGTTCCACAGGGTTCTCAAGGCTGTGACCTTTCAGAAGCAGAGTGCCAAATCTTTCTTGCCAGACATCTCTGGGTGGGTTTGAACCTCCAACCTCTAGGTTAGTAGTCCAGTGCTTAACTGTTTGTGCTACCCAAGGACTGTGGTTGTTGTATGCCATTGAGTAGATTCCAACCCATAGCAATCCTATAGGACAAAGTAGAACCGCCTCACGGGGTTTCCTAGGCTGTAATCTTTATGGGAGCAGATCCCCAGGTCTTTTCTTCCAGGGAGCTACTGGTAGGTTTGAACTGCTGAACTTTTGGTTAACAGCTGAGCACTTAACCATTGTGCCACCAGGGCTCCTTTCTCAGGGACTAGAATATGTGGAAACCAAACCAGTGTCAGAATCTAATCACATTGTGTGTGGCAGAGCAAATTCCATCTACTTTGGGACTGTGGCTTACTGTTATCTTTAGTTTCCTAGGTTGTCAGGTGCACCTTTTCCTAAACACTCATGACTATATTTTTGAAATAGTATGTTTGGATTAGTAAAAAATAATACAATGCTAATTATAAAAATTCTGATAATACAGACAAGTACAAAGAAAAATGTTAAAAATCATCCACTGTCATCCATCTATGGAAACCCTGGTGGCACAGTGGTTAAGAGCTATGGCTGCTAACCAAAAGGCCGGCAGTTCGAATTCACCAGGCACTTCATGGAAACCCTGTGGGGCCATTCTACTCTGTCCTATAAAGTTGCTACGAGTTGGAATCGACTGGATGGCGACGGTTTGGCATATTTTTATTGTTCATCTATAAAAACCTTCATTACTAGGTGAACCTCACTCCCGTTCTCTCTCTACACATATATGCAGATAGAAGGTTATGTAAATAGCTAAGATATATATATTTATAACAAAAAATGTTAAAATGATAATGTATAAAAATATTAAAATTTATTGTATTTGTGTTTAACAGTAGAAAAAATGGATTAAAATGAAAATAAAATAATTCCTAGATTTCTGAAAAAAAAGAAATGTAAGTGTGTAAAGCAGCAGAACACACAGTAGCCCCTCATCTTCGGTTTCGCTCTCCGAGGCTTCAGTTACCTGCAGTCAACCGCGGTTGGAAAACGAATACGTAGCATGATGAAATCTCACACTGTCCTACTCTGCCATTTTAAATATAAATGTAAAGAACATCACTTTAATTACAGTATATTAATTGTTCTATTTTATTATTAGTTACTGTTGTTAATCTCTTGCTGTCTTAATTTATAAATTAAACTTTACCACACCTATGTATGTACAGGACAAATCATAGTATATATAGGGTTCGGTACTATCTGAGGTTTCAGGCATTCACAGGAGGTCTTGGAATGTATACCCCACAGGTAAGGGAAAACTACTGTAATACAATGTAGTATGGTGGGGTCTTTGGCCAAATTGGTGCGTTCATACCCTGTTCAAATCATTCAAAATTATTTTAAACTCTGAGCTGGCCAAACAAAACCCTGCTATTTGTCATCACTAGCTTTCAACCCTTGGCCTGCCCAGAGAAGTACAAATCCCTTAGAACAGCAGGAAATCATCATCAGGCCCCAGCCATGCCCTTCCAGCCTCCATGATGCTGGCTACACTCTAGCCGGAGTTACTCATACTCACTGGACATATCTTGCCCTTCCAAGCCTCCATGTCTTTGCTCATTCTTTTTCCCCCAGACACAGACTAGAAATTCTGGTCATCTTTGGAAGCTAATTCAAATGTAATCTCCTCTGGGAAAACCTTTCTGGGCATCTCATGTGTCTTAGTCATCTAGTGCTGCTATAACAGAAATGCCATAAATGTATGCCTTTAACAAAGAGAAATTTATTCTCTCACAGTCTAGGAGACTACAAGTCCGAATTCAGGGCACCAGCTCTAGGGGAAGGCTTTCTCTGTCAGCTCTCGGGGAAGGTCCTTGTTATCAATCTTCCCCTGGTCTAGGAGCTTCTCAGCACAGGGACCCAGCTCTTCTTTCTTGATGGTAGGAGGTCCTCCTCCTCTCTGCTCTCTTTCCTCTTTTATATCTCAAAGGATATTGACTCATATCCTTTATATGATATAAATCCCATATATAATATATATGATATCCCATAAATATATATCATATCATATCCCATAAAAAAAATAAATCCCATATATAATATATATGATATCCCATAAATATATATATCATATCCCATATATGATATAAATCCCATAGAGTCCTGTCTTATTAACATAACTGCCTCTAATCCTGCCTCATTAACATCATAGAGGTTAGGATTTACAACACACAGGAAAACCACATCAGATCGCAAAATCAAGGGCAACCACACAATGCTGGGGATCATGGCCTAGCCAAGTTGACAATTTTTTGTTTTCTTTTTAGTCACTGTGAATCAGAATCAATAGAGTTGGCAACAGTGGGTTTTGCCTGTCCTTTGTTCTTCTCCGTCCTATAGGGTCACTGTGAGTCGGAATTGAGTCAAAGGCAATGGGTTTGGTTTTTGGTTTGGTATGCTTTATGTGGGGCCCTGCTAGCGCAGTGGTCGAGAGCTCAGCTGCTAACCAAAATGTTGGCAGTCTGAATCTACCAGCCACTCCTTGGAAACCCTGTGGGGCAGTTCTGCTGTATCCTACAGGGTCATTATGAGTCAGAATCAACTTGATGGCAACGGTTTTTGGTATAGTTCACCTAAGGAGCCTTGGTGGTGCCTGACTGCTAACCAAAAGGTCAGTGGTTCAAACCCACCAGCGGTTTCTCTGTGGGAGAAAGATGTGGCAGTCTGCTTCTGTAAAGATTAAAACCCTCCTTGGAAACTCTATGGGGCAGTTCTACGCTGTCCTATAGGGTCGCTATGAGTCGACTGTAAAGAGTACAGCCTTGGAAACCCTATGGGGCAGTTCCACATTGTCCTACAGGGTCACTATGAGTCAGAATCGACTCGACAGCAACAAGTTTTATACTTCATCTTCAGAAATATAGGGTGTTTTTTAAATTTCCTCTGCAATTTCCTTAGTTTATTTCTTCTGTCATTTAGAAGTTATCATGGTCACACCTTATCTCCCCTTTTAGGCTCAAAGTTTGCTTAGGAAAAGTTTTTATTATTATTATTATTTATTTTTAAAAAATTTGTTATTGTTGAGAATATACACAGAAAAACACCTACCAATTCAACAGCTTCTGCATGTACAATTCAGTGACACTGATTACATTCTTCAAGTTGTCCAGCCATTCCTACCCTTCTTTTCTGCGTTGTCCCTTCCCCATTAACACAAACTCACTGCCCCCTAAGGTTCCTATCTAATCTTTTGAGTTGCTGTTGTCAATTTGATCCCAAAGAGGTAGCTCTTAAAAGAGCATAATGCTCAAGGCAGACTTTTTTTTTACTAGTCAAACTAAACTATTCTTTGGTTTTAAGAAGACCTCAGGGATATTAATTTTCTAAATTATTATAGAGAATTTTAAATACATACAAAAATACGGAAAATGGTTTGATTAAACCATCAGGTACTCAGGACCAATCTTGTCATATGTGTACCCCTATCCACTTTTCCATGATCCTAAAGTTATTTTGGAAACCCTGGTAGTGCTGTGGTTAAGAGCTACGGCTGCTAACCAAAAGGTCCACAGTTTGAATCTACCAGGCGCCCCTTGGAAACCATATGGGACAGTTCTACTCTGTCCTACAGGGTCGCTATGAGTTGGAATTGACTTCACGACAAGGGGTTTGGTTTTGGTTTTTTTGTTTAATGTCATTTTGGAACAAGTTCCACATATCATTTAATTTCATCTCAAAATATTTTACTATATATCTCTAAAAGATAAGGACATTTTTAACGTAGTCACAATGCCATTACTACACCTAAAAAAATTCCTTAATATCATCAAGTGCCCTTTTGGTGTTCAAGTTTCTAATTACTTTATAAAAGATAGATTTGCCACTGTTCTTGATTACAGAATCCCTGTCTAATCTGTCCTTTTATCCCTTCCCAACTTGCCATTGTAGCTCACTATCTTGCACAGCAGATGTTATCATATTACATTTCATCAATAGATGGCGCTAATAATCATGACATTTGCTAAATCCACTTGGCATTTACACAAGAGAAAACATTACTTACAGTTTGCAATTACAGGTGAATATATGAACACAGAAGGCGCCCTGGAGGCGCAGTGGTTAACCACTCGGCTGCAAACCAAAAGGTCGGTGGTTCGAAACCACCAGCAGCTCTGCAGGAGAAAAGACCTGGCAATCTGCTTCCATGAAGATTATAGCATTGGAAACCCTATGGGGCAGTTCCACTCTATCTTATAGGGTTGCTATGAGTCAAAAGTGACTTGAGGGCAATGGTTAACCGTTATATGAACACAGAAATTGAAAATAGACTGCTCTGTGTAACATAATAAAACCTCAACACATTCCAATTCAAAGGAAAACTTACTGATGTCAGACAAATTTTCAACTTGTTTTAAATGAAAAGAGCACAGGAAGCCCATTTTTCTATATTGAGATCTGCCTCTACGATGCCAGCATTTCAGGGTTAAATCATTGAGGCCACTTAGGTTTATACAGTCCTCTACTTAATGAAAGGAAAACCAAGTTGAACCTATTTGTACAATCGATCTAGGGGTAAATACCCATTAGAAATTTATTGTCTGAATTGTATTAAGTGTGCTTACCTCTGAATAAGAACCTGAATAAAGGAGTCCCTGGATGGTGCAAACAGGTCACTTTCAGCTGCTAACTGAAAGGCTGGTGGTTTGAGTCCTCCCAGAGCAACCTGGGAAGAAAGTCCGGATGACCTACTTCTGAAAAACCAGCCACTGACAATCCCTGCGGAGCACAGTTCTACTCTGACAGACTTGGGGTCACCACGAGTCAGAACTGACTCAATGGCAACTGGCACCCCTGAATAAAACAGTCCCTTCAGTGCTATGTCAGCTCTGTTTCTTCTCCAAGCTTCCTCTAGTGTGTTAGACTCTTAGGAGGTTAGATCTGATCTTGGGATGTTAAGTCTGGATGGAATCCTTCAGGCCGCCTAGTCTAGCCGCTCTTCTGGCAGCTGAGCAGGTGTGAAATCTCATCATGAGATCACGCAGCAATCTGACGACTTCTGTGCGTACTTACCTTCCTACCAGCCATCTCCCCTTCTTCCCTTCACTCCTGCCCTGCTACAAGCGTATAACCAAAACCAAAACAGTTGCTGTGAGTCGATTCTGAATTACGGTGAACCCATGTGTGTCAGAGTAGAACCACGCTCTACACATAGGGTATTCAAGGCTGTGATCTTTCAGAAGCAGGTCGCCAGTGCTTTGTTCCAAGGCATCTCTGCATGGATGTGAACCGCCAACCTTTTGGTTTGTAGTTGAGCACTAAAGCGCGTGTACTACCCAAGGACGACTACAACAAACATACACTGTTAAAAAATATCTAACTACTCGGCAGTTACTAACATTTTTTAGGACACAAAGCCCAAATTGTGTGATTAATCTTCCCCTTTCTGTCCTTTCCATATATTCAGCAAACATTTATCAGGTACAGCTATGGCCAAGAGGAGCCCTGGTGGCACAGTGGTTAAGAGCTCAGGCTGCTAACCAACAGGTCAACAATTCAAATCCACCCGGTGCTCCTTGGAAATCCCATACAGCAGTTCTACTCTGTCCTTAGGGTCACTATGAGTCAGCATTGACTCAACGGCAACAGGTTTGGTTTTGGTTTACTATGGCCAAGCAATATCTTCTTGTTCTCTTGCTCAACAGAGACTTTTATTTCAGCTCACATCTTGTAATTCCCCAGGAAGAAATTAAGACAACTTTAGGAAATCAGCCTGTATTGAATTTCTAACGGGCAGAATATATGGTATTCTCCAGCTCAGATGACACAATAATTTTTGGTCGTTTGTTATTCTATCCCTCCTATTTAAATTAACACATAATACCGAAGGTCCTCTCTGTTCTTAAAACAAATTGTCTGTCCAGGGCAGGCTCTCATCTTTGTTCTTAAAAGTTACTTCCCAGAAAAAGAACAGTTTCCTTATATCTTCCCCAAGGTCCCTGGGTGACACATTTGCACTCAACCCTGCTGGCTGAGTGGTTAAGAGCTTGGCTGCTAACCAAAACGTTGGCAGTTCAAATCCACCAGCTGCTCCTTGGAAACCCTATAGGGCAGTTCTACTCTGTCCTACAGGGTCGCTATGAGTTGGAATCGACTCGACAGCAATGGTTTTTTGTTTGCTTGCTTTTTAACTAACCTAAAGGTTGACAATTCGAACCCACCCAGCAGCACCACAGAAGAAAGGCCTGGTGATCTCCTTCCATAAGATTACAGCCACGAAAACCCTAGGGAGCAGTTCTACTCTGTAACATACGGGGTCACCCTGAGTTGGAACTGACTTGATGGAAACAGGTTTGGTTTTTTTTTGGTTTTGTTTTGTTTTATCAGATCTCCAGGCATACCCGGACTCTCCTCCTGGCAATGCCACTCACCATTTCCTTGGACACCACCCTCCTGCTGTGTCTTTCTCAAGCTCTGCCCTCATTGCTTCTCTCCTCTCGGATCATTGGCATCACTAGGGTTGGTGTTACCCAGAGCCGTAATCAAGGTGTCACTCCCCCCACAGACCTCCTCTCGCACCAGGCCACACAGAATCCTTACACGGGCCTCCTCCCACACCAGGCCACACAGAATCCTTACACGGGCCTCCTCCCGTACCAGGCCACACAGAATCCTTACACGGGCCTCCTCCCGCACCAGGCCACACAGAATCCTTACACGGGCCTCCTCCCGCACCAGGCCACACAGAATCCTTACACGGGCCTCCTCCCGTACCAGGCCACACAGAATCCTTACACGGGCCTCCTCCCGCACCAGGCCACACAGAATCCTTACACGGGCCTCCTCCCGTACCAGGCCACACAGAATCCTTAGTAATGTTTCTTTTGTCCTAATGTTACCCATAGATCATAATTCCCATATGTCCCCAGCTGGATTCTCCAGGGAAGCAAAGCCAGTGGAGTGTATAAATATACACCTAGGGAGATTTATACCAAGGAAATGGCGCATGCAGCTGTAGAGGCTGGGAAGTCCCAGGTTCGTGGGTCAGGCTGGAGGCTTTCTCAAGGCTCACGTAGCTGCGGGGCTGGCAAATCTCAAGATCGGCAGGTAAGCTGCTAACTCGAGTTCCAAGAACCCAGAAGTCAGATAACAGGAGCCAGCTTCAGGATCCAGGGTGAGCAAAAGCCAACGAGCCTTGCCAGAAAATATTGGATGAAGGCCACACCTCCCAGGAAACTGCCTTTCAACTGATTAGTTGCTCATAACAGATCTCATCATGGAGGTGACTACATTCTATCACATCTCATTACGGAGGTGATTACATCATTAAAAAGCTCCCAAACTACATCATAATTTCAAAACCACTGAGGATCATGGCCCAGCCAAGTTGGCACACAACCGTACATCACTCCTTTTCCTTTAATTACTACTTCAGTCTCAAAAAAGTCATTGATATAAGTTCACAAATACTAATTACCATAACATTGTAGCTAAAACACCTGAAAATTTGACAAAATCAGCAACTATAAAAACGCCAGCAGCAATGAACACTGTGCATGTTTGCAGCTCATGCAGACAAAACCACTTGATTCAAGGCGTAGGTGTAATTGGGTAACAATGGCAGCTCTGGCTGAAGCGCTTTAGAAGGTTCAAAAAGTAAATTAGCATAGAGTTTAGCCTATAGGTATACTGATACATGTAAGCTGGACTTACCAAAAATGTTTTTGTTGTTGTAACTAACCACAAGGATATTTGTATAGATAGTCACTTTGGTGTCACCCCCTCCTACCATGTTACCAGGTACAGCCCGCACCCCTGACACCTCCCAGTGATTCCACTATTTCTGATCACACTGGGAAGTTACACTCCATCCTGGAAAACGAGCACACAGTCCTGCCTGAGGCATTCAATTCACTTCCACCACCATCTTCCAAGTGTGTTCTGGAAGATATTAATAGCTGTGTGTGTGTGTGTGTGTGTGTGTGTGTGTGGTGGGGGAGTCTCAGAGTCAAAAAAGTTTGAGAAGCTATTGGTTAAATTCAAACAGGTTTCTTTGCTGCAGGACTTTTCAGAACCTTTGATTTCTGAATAGGCATCGTGAGCCTTTACAATAGGGATAGAATCGTGGCATTTCCCAGATTTATTAAAGAATACTTCCTTCGTGTGTTTTTCTCATTGCATTGTCTGGTACTGTGTCCCGTGGGAGGCACCTTGAGAAACACACTGCAGTGCAGGCGCTGGGATCAGACTGTCTGAGTTAGAGAATCAAAAACAGACATCCTGAATTCAATCCCAAACCAA
Source organism: Loxodonta africana (assembly GCF_030014295.1). Classification (NCBI taxonomy): domain Eukaryota; kingdom Metazoa; phylum Chordata; class Mammalia; order Proboscidea; family Elephantidae; genus Loxodonta; species Loxodonta africana. Next base: position 10,045,268 of record NC_087358.1, on the reverse strand, counting down.
ACCAAAAAAAAAAAGGAAACCAAACCCATTGCCATCAAGTCAAGTCCAACTCATACTGACCCTATAGGACACAACAGAGCTGCCCCATGGGGTTTCCAAGGAGCGGCTGGTGTCAAACTGCCGACCTTTTGGCTAGCAGCCATTGCGTTTAAGCACTGGGCCACCAGGGCTCCTGAACTCAATCCCAGCTCCACTATTTTCTAGCTGTGGGCCTTTGGGCAAGTCTCTTCATCTGCCTGCAGCTCAGCTTCCTCATCTGATAAAATGGGATAATAATGGTACCAACCTCATAGGGTGGTTGTGAGGACTGAATGAGGTAATACACAGCACCTGACAGAGTAAGCCCCCCAAAAATGTTAGCTCTAATCAAGAAATGTAATTTTTAATCATTAATTTTATAATGGCAATCTACTTCTGAAAATAAGCCAATGAAAACCTTACGGACAATGGATTCAAACATGCTAACTATCATGAAGATGGCCCAGAACCAAACGATGTTTTCTCCCGTTATCCAGGAAACCCTATGGGGCAGTTCTATTCAGTTCTATACGCTCTATACAAGTCAGAATGGACTTGACCGCAGTGGGTTTGGTTTTTTTTTTTTTTTTTTGAGAGAGCAGTGTAAGGAGGCTAGTGGTACAACCGTTAAGCACTCAGTACTCACCAAAAGATTGGCAGTTCGAACCCAGCAAGAGGCTTCTCGGGAGAAAAGGCCTGGCGATCTGTTCCCATAGATTACAGACTATAAAACCCTACAGGGGCAGTTCTACTCTGTCATGTGGGGTCGCTATGAGTTAGAATCAACTCCACAGCACCCAACCACAACGGAGAACAATGTACCACTGACAGTAAACAGCAATAGGCGCAGATCAAACTTGTGCCAGGAATCAGAAGTGGTGTGGCTGGGTTTAAGGGAGCAGGGCCGCTGATCTCAGTGCCAAGACTCCCTGCCAACCACCACAGCCCTGGCAGGAAGCAGAGTTGTCATTCTGCAAAGGACAGACCAGCCACACAATGCGGGTGGCAGGCCTGCTATCACCCTCTGCTCCGTGTAGCCACATTTATCATAGTAAAAAAAATGCTGCTGGTGGTGTCATCTTTGAACATGCACGGCAATTAGACATCTATGTCCACCTATGTAAGAGTCCTGAGACAGTGAAACTTCAACTAAAATGTTCACTTAAATTTCAAAGGTTTAAGGGGTCCCTTTATGTACTTTTTTTTTTTTTATGTACAGCTGCTAACCAATAGGTTAGCAATTCAAATCCACCCAGCACTCTCTGTGGGGCAGTTCTACTCTGTCCTATAGGATCACTATAAGTTGGAATCGACTCGACGGCGACATGTTTGGTTTTTGGTTTGGTACGTAACTGGAAGGAGCCCTGGTGGTGTGGTGTGGTGGTTAAGCACTTGGCTGCTAACTAAAAAGTTGGCGGTTTGAACCCACCAGCCATTCCACAGGAGAAAGATGTGGTAATCTGTACAGATTTATAGTTTTACAGGAAAAGAGAGAGTCAACTGAGACAGCGGGCTGTCTCATTAGGGCAAGAGTAACTGGAAGTGTGTAGCAAGCTGTATATGGGTTTTTGTGTGAGAGACTGACTTGATTTGTAAACTTTTACGTAAAGCACAATAAAAATTATTAAAAAAAAGATTTAGTCTTAGAAACTCTATGGGGCAGTTCTGTTCTGTCCTGTAGAGTTGCTATGTGTGGGAATAGACTCAATGGCAATGGGTTTTTTTTGGTTTATACCTTCCAGTTAAAGGAGTCCTGGTGGTGCGGTCGTTATGTGCTTGGCTGCTAACTGAAAGGTTGGTGGTTGGAATCCACCACCCACTCCTCAGGAGAAAAATGGTGGCAGGCTGCTTCTGTAAAGATTTACAGGTTTGGAAACCCTATGGGGCAGCTCTACTCTGTCCTTTAGGGTCTCTATGAACCAGAATTGGCTCGATAGCAATGGGTTTTGTTTTGTTTTATGTAACTGGCAAGGGATTAATGCCAGCCTGGAAATCCAAGTGCTTAAAACCTGCTCAGCATTTCTGCAGCCAAAGAGTAAGTTGCCAAACACTTTCCTCTCAAAAGAAAGCAGGCCACTGAATACCAGAAGGGGAAATTCTGGGAAACCAAAGAAAAGGGAAAGAGTGTCTTAAGTAAAATGTGGTTGAACTTAAATGTTAAGAAAATCGAGAGGATAATACTGAACTTAATATACTCAGAAACCATAGCAAAGAGAGAAATGCAATACAAACTGCTTTTTAAAAGTCAGCCAAGGAAAAATTTTACAATCCATTCATGTCTAAGATGTAATGCAACAAAAATACAGACCCTTTGTTACGTGTCCCTGGAGCGCTCAGAGTTCCACGAGGGTCCTGCTGAGAATTTAGCTAAAGGGCCACATCATGGTCTCAAGCAAACCAGCTTTAATCTCCTAACATAATTAGCAACCCTCTAGTTATTATTTTGCTGACTTCTCACAGGATCTATAAGACCCTCCCCAGATCCCTAATACTTTAGATGCTCCTTGTCTTGGTTCTCTAGTGCAGTTGTAATAGAAATACCACAACCGGCGGCTTTAAAGAGCGAAGTTTATTTTCTCAAAGTTCATGAGGCTGAAGTCTGAATGCAGAGTGTGGCTCCACGGAGAGGTCTTTCTTTGTCTATTTCAGCTTCCTGGGAATTCCCAGGCTTGTGGATGCATCTGCCCGTCTTCAGATAGTGTCTGTCTTACCCTGTTTGTGTCTCTCTGTCTCTGTGTCTATTTGTTGTTGTTTGCCATGGAGTCAGTCCTGACTCACGTTGTTGTGAGGTGCCATCGAGTCGGTTCTATTACACAGCGACCCTGTGAATGGAACACTGCGCCATCCTCACCATTGTTGTTATGCTGGAGCCCATTGTTGCAGCCGCTGTGTCCATCCACCTTGTTGAGGTTCTTCCTCTTTTTCTCTGACTGTCTACTTTCTCAAGCATGATGTCCTTCTGCAGGGACTAATCCATCCTGATAACATGCCCAAAGTATGTGAGACAAAGTCTTGTCATCCTCGCTTCTAAGCATTTTGGCTGTACTTCTTCCAAGACAGAGTTATTAAACCCAAATAGCAACTCATAGCGACCCTGTATGACAGAGTAGAACTGCCCTAAAGGATTTTCCAAGCTGTAATCTTTATGGGAAAGGGAGCCCTGCTGGCACAACAGTTAAACGCTTGGCTGCTCACCAAAAGATTGGCAGTTCAAACCCATCCGGCAGCTCCGTGGCAGAAAGACCTGGCAATCTTCTTTCCTAAAGATTATAGCCAAGAAAACCCTATATGGCAGTTCTATTCTATCAAGTAAGATTGTTATGAGTTGAAGTCGACTTGACAGCAATAGTTCAGCTTAACTAGTAAAGAATGTCTGCCTTGAGTTTAAAAGGATAGACCTCTGCTGGCAGCCTCCCATCCAGGCCTATCTCCTCGCAGGAGACTCCTAACCTTTCACTCAGCCCCAGCCCATGGGAGGAGCCGCCTTCTGGAAAGACTTTACAGTCTGGTGGCCACATGCCCAAGATTTCAGTATCAGACCCATAGTACCAGCCGTGTCGGGAGTCACCAATCTTTCTAGGCTGTTTTCCTCATAGGTAAACTAAAATCTATGCCTTGATTTCCTTTTGGTGCCACTGAGGCTTAAATGAGACAATGTATGTGAAAAACCTTGGGCATTTAACCTGCTTTCCAAATGGTATAAGGGCCTGTTACTGTTACATGGCACAACGTACAATCATTAGAGGAAAGAGAAAACGTTGAAATCCATGTTAGATACAAGTGTGCTATCTATTGTGTTTAAGATCAGGTTGTTGGCTCCTCAGGAAGCGTCCCTGTGCCTCTCAGTTTTGTACCTCTTGTAATCAAGGCTGGTAGAGACTGCATCTTCTCAGTTACTGAGATCCCTGCCAAACACAGCCTCTGAGGGTCTCTCACCCACTCGGCCTCTCTGTAGGGACACGGCAGTTAGAGGGGCAGCTAGAAGGACTTGGATGGTGTCTTAGGCAGGGTTCTCCAGAGAAGCAAAACCAGTAAAGCATATGAATATAGAGAGAGATTTATATCAAGGAATTGGCTCTTGAGGTTATAGAGGCTGGAATGTGGGTCAGGCTGGAGGCTTCTCCTGTCTCAGGCAGCTGCAGGGGCTGATGAACCCAGTATCGGCAAGTCAGACAGCAGGGCTCTGGTTCACAGGCCGCAAAGACGGACGAATCCCAAGACAGGCAGGCAAAACAGCAGGTAAGCTGCTAACTCAAGTCCCAAGAACTGGGGGGCAGATGACCAGGGGCTAGCTGTAGGATCCGGTGTGAACAAAACCCATGAGCCTTGCCAGAAAGTCTACTTACGTTGGATATTTCCATATATTTCCACCCCCAAGGGAGCTCCCTTTCAACTGATTGGGTGCTCACAACAGATTCCATCAGGGAGGTGATCACATTATGTCAAATCTCATCACGGAGGTGATCACATCAGTATACAACTGCCAAACTACATCATAATTGCCAAACCACTCAGAATCATGGCCCAGCCAAGGTGACACACAACCTTAATGATCAAAGATGGCAAGGATGGACCCGGGAAACTCATTTGATAATAGTAACAATAATAATAGCAATAATAATAAAAAAAGAATGTCTGCCTTGAGCATTACGCTCTTTAAAAAATTGTCTATGTGGGATCAAAGCGAAAACAGCAACTTGAAAGATTAGATAGGAACCTAAGGGGACAGTGAGTTCATGTTAATGGCGGAGGAACAACTCAGAAAAGGAGGGTGAGGACGGTTGCACAGCTCAAGGAATGTAATCAATGTCACTGAACTGTACACGTAGAAGCTGCTGAATTGGTGTATGTTTTGCTGTGTATATTAACAATAACAACAACAAAATAAATAACGATAAATAAATTAACTCGACAGCACCTCGCAACAACAATCTTTGCAGGAGCAGATTGCCAGGTCTTTCTCCATGGAGCGGCTGGTGGGTTTGAACCGCCAACCTCTCAGTCAGTAGCCATGCACTTAGCCATTGTGCCACCAGGGCTCCTTTCTGTGTCTGTAAACCAAACCCACCACCATCAAGTCAATTCCAACTCATAGTGACCCTATAGGACAGAGTAGAACTGCCCCATAGAGTTTCCAAGGAGCAGCTGGTGAATTCAAACTGCCAACCTTTTGGTTAGCATCTGAGCTCTTAACCACTGTGCTACCAGGGCTTACTGCTCCCTATATCACTCAGAAGGGATTAGGTTTAGTACACACCCTACTCTGATAGGGCCTCGTGAACCCAACAAAAAAAACTTATTCCCAAATAGGATTACATCCACAGGTATAGAGGTCAGGATTCCAACACATATTTTTGGTGTGGGGTGGCGGGGCGGGGGGTGTGGGGGAGAAGGAAGGGACACAATTCAATCCATTACAAGCCTCGAGTTGAATCTGAGTAGGAAAGGTTCCAAACAGAACTTAAGCTTTCAGCACAAGTACATACGAGATATGTGTATGGGTGATAAATTCAAAGAAGTCCATGAAAATGTGCGTGTCGCGCTGAAAGGGATCTCACAAACCATGATTGGCAGGGATTACTAAACACTCCCTTTCGTTCGTGCCTCTCTGCCAGTCACTGAAAATAAGATCAAAGCGACTGAGGTCTGCAGACTGACAGGCAGGCAGACAGACGGAGACGATGATGTAGACCTTTTAGAAGCAGGCAGCCAGGCCTTACTTCCAAGGCACCTCTCGGTATGTTTGAACCGCCAACCTTTCAGTTAGTAGTCCAATGCTTAACCATTTGCACCAACCAGGGATTCTTATGCATGTTAGAAGGCACTTACAAAGCACACCCAAAGCCTATGTGTGGGAATTTTAACAGTAGTAAAGAGTTCCCCTACATAAAATATCTCCCCATCCACCTACAATTCATTTGTTTTTCAAATATGTATTGACTGCCTATACTATGTGCTGGGAGCCCAGGTGGTGCAGTGCTTAAGCACTTGGGTGCTAACCAAAAGGTCAGTGGTTTCAACCCCCCAGCTGCTCTGCGGGAGAAAGAAGTGGCTGTCTGCTTCCATAAAGATTTCCAGCCTTGGAAACCTCTGGGGTCACTATGAGTCTGAATCAACTCGACAGCAATGGGTTTGCTTTTTTGTTTCTGTTTTTATATTTTGTGCCAGGCACTGCTCTAGGATGTGGAGATACATCAGTGAGCAAAACCTACAAGGTCCTCAGTCTCATGGAATTTCCATTCAAATGGGCTGGTTATTGTTAGCTGCCATGGAGTCAGCCCCCAATTCATGGCAACCCCATGTCTAGCAGGATCAGGCTGTTGTGATTCATAGGGTTTTCGCGGGCTCATTTTTTGAAAGTAGAACACCAGGCCTTTCTTCCTAGTCTGTCTTGGTTTGGAAGCTCTGCTGAAACCTGTTTCGCATGACAGCAACACACAAGCCTCAACTGATAGACAAGTGACGGCTGTGCTTGAGGTACACTGGCTGGTAAACGAACCTGAGTCTCCTGTATGGAAGGCAAGAATTCTACCTGAACCACCACCACGGAAAAACATGCAAATAATTGAATGGGGTGATTTGAAGCAATGATGAGAGGTATGAGGGCAATAAAATAGTGATGCCTAGTGAAGGGTGGGTTGCTATATAAGGATGAGAGGTCAAGGAAGGCCTCATTGAGGAGCAGCTATCTGGCCTGAGGCCTGAATAGTTCAAAGGAGCTACCACAAAATGATCAAGGAGGAGAGCATACCTGGCAGAGGGAACAGCCAGTTCAAAGGCCCTAAACTGACATCCAGCATGGAATATTTGAGGCCAGTTTGTTGAAGTATAAAGAGGGAGGGAGAAGTGGTAGGATATAAGAGGCCAGTACATGTAGAGCTTGTAGCTGTAGAAGGATGCTTAATAAATGTGTGCAGGAAAGGAGGGTATCTCTGGCAAGTGGAAGACCTATGCACAGAAAAAAAAAACAAAACATTGCTTGTTCAGGAATGAGGAGTAATTGCTGTGAATGGAGTCTAGGATGAGTTATGGTCAGTGAGAGACAAAGCTGGATAGGTGAGTGGGGGCAAGCACGTGAAAGGCCTATAACAAGCAAGGAAGGGATCTGGACTGCATCCAGCTAATGATCAGAAACTATTAAAGGTTTTTAATTAAAGCAGTGACCCCATTTTTTGTTTCAAAATGAATTTGCAGCTGGATGGATTGAAAGGGGGGAGAGAATTCGTCCTGATGAGGAACTGGAGAGCCAAACAGAGCTAAGAAAGTGGAAGAAGAAATAAAGAGGAGATGGCATATGTGGGAGGTACTATCAAAGGCAGATTTACTTGATCTTCTTGATGAATTGACTTTTTATCCTTATGAAATGACCCTAATCATCTCCATATCTTGAAGTCTTCTTGGTCTGAAATCAAATCAGCCACATCAACTTTCTTATTATTAATGTTTGCATAGATATCTTTCCCATACTTCTACTTTCAACTTGTCTGTGTCTTTATATTTAAAGTATATCTCTTAAAAATAGCATATAATTGGATCTTGCTTTAAAAAATTAAAGCCAGTCTGATCATCTCTGTCTTTAATTGAAATGTTTGGCTCATTTACATTTAATGTAATCATTGATATGGTTATGTTTAAGTCTACATTTTGCTGCACGTTTTCTATTTGTCCTGTTATTTTCGTATGTTTTTTCTGATAATTGAATAATTTTTAGTATCTCCATTATTGACTGTTTAGCTATACCTCCTGATACTTTTTAAGTAGTTGTTTTAGTTGTATTATGATATACATCCTTAGCTTATCTACCCTAATTTATATCACCTAATGTAAAAACTTTAAAACAGCAACACTCCATTTAAATCCCCTCCCATCCCTTCTACTGCAGTATTTTACTTTGGCACATGTTACAAAGGATAGATTTACTTAGTAACTTGTTATACTTCAAGGGTGAGAAAAAATGGGGAGTTTAGCTCAACTCCTAGGTTCTTCACTTGGGAATACTATCTGTGATTTATTTAGATGAAGGAGTAAAAAAATCACCAATCTGAGATTACAGTAATACTCCAAATCTCAGTGCTTTGTTGTCCTATCTGCTTAACTACGGGAAGTCTGGTCTTTTCTTGGGATTTCCCTTCTCTCACATGTCTGAGAAGCCCCAGGGGGTGGTTATATGAGTCTGTGAATCAGCACTGTAACTCTTTTTTTAGAAATGTGCCCCTGCCTCAGCTGTCACCTACATCTTCATGCTGTGGAGCAGCTTGAGATCATGTCTGAAATGAATACGTTATGCTCAATAAAAGGTGTCCCTTAGCAAAGATGTCCTGTTTCTGCAGCCTCCACCCTTTCCAATGGACACAGTCATATGGATGAATGAGCGGATGGGAGTCTCAGTGAATTCCAGTGCTTAGTTCCGTAAGCATAAACCAAAACCAAACCCATTGCCATTGAGTCCATTCTGACTCATAGTGACCCTACAGGACAGAGTAGAACTGCCCCATATGGTTTCCAAGGAGCAGCTGGTGGATTCAAGCTGCTGACATTTTGTTTAGTAGCCTAACCACAGCACCATCAGCACTCCATATTGCCGTCTAATTTTGGGTCTCAGCCCGTAGGAGAGTTAAACTTATTGAAATGTTTCCTGTCCAGATCAGGAGAACTGGACTCAAAGGTGGAGTTTGTCTTGGGCCTGTATCTTGGGTATTTCCCCAATGAAGACATCCAAAATGCAGCTCAGCACAGAAGTCAGAGCTAAATATGTAAAAGCCACAAGAGTGGATGTGATCACCAAAGGAGAAAACTAAAGGAAGAAAAATAGAGGGCCAAAGACTACACCAGGGGAAGGCACCCAAGTTGAGGGTTAAAAGCATTAATTAAAAAACATATAAATATGAGATTCAAAAGAGTACACTTTCATATAAATCCAAAGAAAAAATTTTATAAAATAATGGGAGAAGCTGGACTATATGAAGAAGAATGCGGCATCAGGATTAGAGGAAGACTCATTAACAACCTGAGATATGCAGATGACACAACCTTGCTTGCCAAAAGTGAAGAGGACTGGAAGCACTTACTGAGGAAGATCAAAGACCACAGCCTTCAGTATGGATTATACCTCAACATAAAGAAAACAAAAAGCCTCACAGCTGGATCATTAAGCAACACCATGATAAACGGAGAGAAGATTGAAGTTGTCAAGAATTTCATTTTACTTGGATTAACAATCAATGCCCATGAAAGCAGCAGTCAAAAAATCAATCAATGTATTGCATAGGATAAATCTGCTGCAAAAGATCTCTTTGAAGTGTTAAAAAGCAAAGACGTCACTTCGATGACTAAGATGTGCCTGACCCAAGTCAGGGTACTTTCAGTACCTCATATCCATGTGAAATCTGGACAACGAGTACGGAAGACTGAAGAAGAATTGACAAATTTGAATTACGGTGTTGGTGAAGAATACTGAATAAACACCATGGACTGCCAAAAGAAAGGACAAATCTGTCTTAGAAGAAGTACAGTTAGAATGCTCCTTAGAAGGGAGGATGGCAAGACTACATCTCTCTTACTTTGCACATATTATACGGAGGGACCAATCCCTGGAGAAGGACATCATGCTTGGTAAAGTAGAGGGTCAGCGAAAAAGAGGAAGACCCTCAATGAGATGGACTGACACGGTGGCTACAACAACGGGTGCAAACATACCTACTATCGTAAGGATGGCCCAGGGGACCAGGTGTAGTTTTGTTCTATGTAAGATCACTATGAGTAGGAAGCAACTCGATGGCACCTAACAACAACGACATGGATGCTACATGGAATTACAGGAAAATGCACAACTTTAAAATTTCCTGGGTTTGGGAACAAGGAAACAGTTTGAAATGGGGAAAGGTTATTAAGGAAGCCAGTAAAACAAGTAAAGATCAGTACTGAAGAAGTCTGGCAATTAAAGGGGAGAGAAATAGCGAGAAAGCAGAATAGAATCAAGTGAGTGTTTTGTGAAGATACAGAAGACCACATTTATGGGCAGGAAAGAAGGAACAGTCTCTTTTCTCTGCCTATGTTCCTAATCCTTCCACAAACCCTCTGTATGAAACAATAATAAAATTTACCAAAACATGCATGATCTTTACACATTCTTTAAAAGCATCCATTTGTTTATCCACATAAATTACAGTTGATTATTATTGCATTGCAAATTCTTACCAAGTTCAAGGCATTAAAGATGTAAGATCAGATCTTCTGGTTCTATTTCTCTGGAAATGTGGTAGTACCCACTAGTTTCAAAAGTGGCTGTAGCAGTGTATTGACAGGGAACTGCCAGAAATTCAAGCCGGATTTAGAAGAGGACACAGAACCAGGGATATCATTGCTGATGTCAGATGGATTCTGGCTGAAAGCAGAGAATACCAGAAGGATGTTTACCTGTGTTTTATTGACTATGTGAAGGCATTCGACTGTGTGGGTCATAACAAACTATGGATAACACTGCGACGAATGGGAATTCCAGAACACTTAGTTGTGCTCATGAGGAACCTGTACATGGATCAAGAAGCTGTCGTTTGAACAGGTATTGCATGGTTTAAAGTCAGGAAAGGTGTGTATCAGGGTTGTATCCTTTCACCATACCTACTCAATCTGTATGCTGAGCAAATAATCTGAGAAGCTGGACTGTATGAAGGAGGACGGGGCATCAGAATTGGAGGAAGACTCATTAACAACCTGCGTTATGCAGATGACACAACTTTGCTTGCTGAAAGTGAAGAGGACTTGAAGCATTCACTGATGAAGATCAAAGACCATAGCCTTCAGTATGGATTACACCTCAACATAAAGAAAACAACACTCCTCACAACTGGACCAATAAACAACATCATGATAAACAGAGAAAAGATTGAAGTTGTCAAGGATTTCATTTTACTTGGATCCACAATCAACAGCCATGGAAGCAGCAGTCAAGAAATCAAAAGATGCATTGCACTGGGCAAATCTGCTGCAAAAGACCTCTTTAAAGTGTTGAAAAGCAAAAATGTCATTTGACAACTAAGGTGCGCCTGACCTAAGCCATGGTTTTTTCAGTCGCCTCATATGCACGCAAATGCTGGACAATGAATGAGGGAGACCAAAGAAGAATTGATGCCTTTGAATTGTGGTGTTGGAGAAGAATATTAATATACCATTGACTGCCAAAAGAAGGAATAAATCTGTCTTGGGAGAAGTGCAACCAGGATGCTTTAGAAGCAAGGAGGGTGAGACTACGTCTCACATACTTCGGACGTGTTATCAGGAGGAATCAGTCCCTGAGAAGGACATCATGCTTGGTGAAGTAAAGGGTCAGCAAAAAAGAGGAAGATCCTCAGTCAGGAGGATTGACACAGTGGCTGCAACAACGAGCTCAAGCATAGCAAGTATTGTGAGGACGGCACAGGACCAGGCAGTGTTTCGTTCTGTTGTGTTATGAGTCAGAACCAACTTAAACGGCACCTAAAAACATCAACTAGTTTAAAAGGCCAAGCATTACTGTAACCACGATGTTCATTCATTGACCAAATGCAGACAGCCAGACTAGGGAGATCTTGCAGTGAGCCCAGTGGGGACTCATAGTTACTGACTTGCTTTTTTCCGTGCACATGGATATTAGCTCTCATTAGTATAAATACCACGGTCTTTTCAAGTTGATTTTCGTTCCAACCCAGGCCAACAGTCTCTTTGTGGCTAATCTGAAGGGTATTTTTCGCTTCATGAGAGAAGCCAAGATAGCTGTTGGCAACAGGTAAAGTAAGTACAATTCGAAAGCTCTCATCTATTAGTCAGATTACTGCCAGAACATATTAAATGCACTCACGAGGTAATGGGCAAAGCAGGTGCTTGCAAAGTGAGGCTGACCTTTACTGACACTTGAATAAGCATAAAATAAATAAGTTTGTAACTTGGCTGTGGCAAGGCCCCTTTATTTTTGTCTTAAGCCCTAGGCTGCTAACTGAAAGGTTGGTGGTCTGAGGAAGAAAAGGCCTGGTGATCTGCTCCCATAAAGATTACAGCCTAGGAAACCCTATGGGGCAGTTCTACTCTGCCCTATAGGTTTGCTATCAGTCGGAATCGACTCAATGGCACACAACAACAATTAACCTTTGGTGAGGGGAAGAAAGGGGAAGGGAATTCAGCCTCACCATCTAATGCCTCAAAGAGTGTTCTCTGTTGCTGCCAGCCTTGGGGTCTCTGCAGTTGCTGAATGTGTGTGTGTGCATATGTGTGTGTGTGTGTGTGTGTGTGTGTGCGAGAGAGAGAGAAAGACAGAGAGACTTGAGACTTAGAGTGGAGTGGTGGGGAAATGTCCCTCAGTCCTGTGTCTACTGTTGTTAGGTGCTGTCCAGTCAATTTTCAACTCACAGCAACCACATATGACAGAGTAGAGCTCCCCCGTAGGGTTCTCTTGGCTGTAATCTTTACAAAAGCAGACTGCCAGGTCTTTCTCCCAGGGAGCTGCTGGGTGGGTTCGGACCACCAGTCTTGTGGTTAGCAGCCGAGTGATTAACTGTGGTGCCCCTGTCTCTATTAACTCTCCCCCTCCAAAAAAAAAAAACCTGTTGCTGTCAAGTTGATTCCGATTCTTAGTGACCCTATAGGACAGAGTAGATCCGTCTCGTAGGGTTTTCTTGGCTGTAATCTTTACGAAAGCAAACTGCTACATCTTTCTCCCTCGGAGCCGCTGGGGGGTTCAATCCATCAACCTTTAGGTTAACGGCCAAGAGCTTAACCACTGCGCCACTGGGGCTCCTACCCTACGAAATGAATGAAGTCTCTGTCCCTTCTCCCAAGTCCCTCCTGCCACACCAGTCTTCCCTTTCCAAGTGTTCGGTGAACTATGATAAAATTCTCTTCAGAAGGGTCAGGAAGACCTCAAAAGAACAGCCAGTCAGCCTAGAAAGAGCCAAAGGTGTAACTCCACCCCTGAAGACTTGGGCCTCCAAGTGGGAGGGTGACCCCATGGATATTTTTCTCTCACGTTCCATCTTTCTTTGAGCCCTCTCTCCATATTCATCTTATTTCTGAAATCTCAGCTTTTAAATCCTGTGTGCTGCCTCTCCCCTCAGAAAACTCCACACCCCCTCTGTTTGGGGGTTCTGCCTTCTCAGTCCCATCTGATGCTGAGCCGGCACCACTATCGACAGCTCTGACCAGGGACACAATAGAAGGTCCTGGTTAGAATGGGAGGAAAACATAGAACGAAACTCAAATTCATTAAAAAAAAAAAAAAAGCAGACTTATTGGCCTGACAGAGACAAGAGGAACCCCCGAGACTATGTCCCTTTTAACCTGGACCTGAAACCATTCCAGGAGGTTGTCTTTCATCCAAATAATAGATTGGCCTATAAAATAAACAATAGCACCCGTGAGGAATGTGCTCCTTAAAACAATCAACTATATGAGACCAAACAGTCAACATTTACACAAAAGCAATGAGGAGAAGGCAAGGAGGGGCAGGGAAGCTAGACGAACGGGGCAGGCGGGGTAGAAATGGTGAGAGTGCTGGCACATTATGGGGACTGTAACCAGTGTCCCAGAGCAATCTGTGTATGAGCTGCTGAGTGGGAATCTAATTTGCTGTGTAAACTTTCACCTACCAAACCCAAACCAACCTGTTGCTGTGGAGTGATTCTGACTCATTATGACCCTATAGGGCAAACTAGAACTGCCCCGCAGGGTTTCCAAGGAGTGGCTGATGCATTCTAACTGCTGACCTTTTGGTTAGTAGCCAAGCTCTTGACCACTGGGCTGCCAGGGCTCCAAAACACAACAAAACATTAAAAAAAAAAAAACACACTTACTAGCATGCCAATGATAATGAAGTAGAGGACTTGGGCTATCAACTCCAAGGCAAAGGAACTTTTCTTTTTTAAGTGGGAAATGGCCTAAGGAGACGACTTAAAATGAGACCTAAAGTTTGAGAAAAGGAAGTAAAAAGTGTTTCAGGCCAAAGAGTCAGGGAGTACCAAGGCATCTAAGCAGGTGAGACCTTAGGGGTCTTCTAGGACTTGTCTGCAGGTGGGGGTGGGCAGAGGGCAGGGAGTGAGGGTGACAGAAGCTGAGAAGAGTGGGAGAAGTAGTCAGGATCAGATACTACAGGCTTTGTTGGTCCAGGCAAAGAGTTTAGGTTTTCTTTTAAGAGAAATGGAAAGCCATTGGAGGGTTGTAAGCAGGTGGGTGTGCATGTGATATGACTGAATTTCTATGTTAAGGGGACTGCTCTGGCTACTGTATGGAAAATGAATTTTAAGGTGGTGGGGGTGAAAGCAGGGCCCTGGTGGTGCAGTGATTAAGAGCTTAGCTGCTAACCAAGAGGTCGGCAGTTCGAATCCACCAGGCGCTCCTTGGAAACCTTATGGGGCAGTTCTACTCTGTACTACAGAGTCGCTATGCGTCGAAATCGATATCACCTGGACTACATAGTGGTGGCACTGAATATGGAAAAAGTAAACAGATTTGAGGTGTACTGTGGAGGCAGAACTAGCAAGAGCCTTGGCTGCAATCGGCAATTACTACTAGTATCTTTCAAGGAGGAAAGACGTTACATGTAGAATGATGGTCTGTCTGCGGCGTGAATGTGAGCCTTTCCTAAGGGGCTCTTCCTACACCCCACTGCATGAAGTGAGGCTGTGAGTCAGGATCCCAGTTCCTGGGTTCTTCAAATGGTTAATGTTCTTGGCTGCTGTCCAAAAGATTAGGGGCTCAAGACCACCCAGAGGTGTCTTAGAGGAAAGGCCTAGTGATCTACTTCTGAAAAATCAGCCACTGAAAACCCAGCAGAGCACGATCCTGCTCCAACACACATGGGGTTGCCATGAATCGGAGTGGAAGTTGAAGGCACCTGGTTTACCGGTAGTAACTGAAAAGTCTTGGATTACGCTCAGAGCTTCACTTCTCTTTGCCCCACCACGTTTCTCCTTTTGGTTAGACGCATTGGGAAGTGCTGGGTGTCTGGATTTCCCCTTGTTCCACAGGGTTCAAGCTGTGTTCCTTTGACTGCAGTCCACCGATCGCTGCCCCAGGGGAAGGAGCACCACCTGCTGGAACCCTGGGCCTTGCCTGGCTTGAGAACAGGGAGTTCCCTTCTAGTCCTCGGCTGATCTTCTGCCTATTTGGCTCCAAACTGACTTGAAAGTCTACTTTCCTTTACACACCACTTTTCGGAGAGAGACTCAGGCTGTTTTTTTTTTTTTTTTCTTTAAAACATAAGCACTAAAAATTGCTAGAAAGCCCCGATACTGAGGAACTTGTAAAAATGTTGTCAGTTCCTTGATAATATAACCAAAGTTAAGAAGCCTGGGTGGCACAAACGATTAAGCGTGCAGCTGCTAACCAAAACGCTGGGGGTTCAAACCCACCCAAAGGCTCTGAGGTAGAAAGAGCTGGTGACCTGCTTCTGTAAAGATTACAGCCTAGAAAACCCTATGGGGCAGTTCTACTTTGTCCCATGGTGCAAACGTATGAGTTGGATTTGACTCAATAGCACCTAGCAAGAACAAGATAACCAAATTATTTAGTAATTTAACTTCTGTGGTCCTTAACCTTCAGGCTGCAGATGATGGGTTCAATGTTGCCATTTGACACATTTCAAAAACATTTTCCTCACTAGAAGAAACACACGTGGAAGGAGACCTGGAATTGTTCTCATTGCTGGTTTGTTCATTTATTTGTTTGGATAAGGAAAGTTTGGAAAGACTTTTTTAAAATTGTTTTTTAGGTGAAAGTTTACAGCACAAATTAGTTTTTCATTCACAAATTGTTTCATGACATTGATTGCAATCCCTGCAATGTGTCAGCACTCCCCCCTTTCTACCCTGGACTACCCGTGTCCGTTTGTCCAGTTTTCTTGTCCCTTCCTGCCTTCTCATCTTTGCTTTGGAGCAGGCGCTGCCCATTTGGTCTCGTATACTTGATTGAACTAAGAAGCACGTTCCTCACGTGTGTTACTGTTTGTTTCATAGGCCTGTCTAATCTTTGGCTGAAAAATGGACTTTAGGAGTGGCTTCAGTTCTGAATTAGTAGGGTGTCCAGGGGCCATAGTCTCTGGGGTTCTCCCAGTCTCTGTTAGACCAGCAAGTCTGGTCTTCACTTTATTTTTTTGTGAATCTGAATTTTGTTCTACATTTTTCTCCCCCTCTGTCCAGGACCCCCTATTGTGATCCCTGTCAGAGTGCTCAGTGGTGGTAGCCAGGTGCCATCTTGTTCTCGTGGGCTCAGGCTGTTGGAGGCTGTGGTTCGCGTGGTCCATTGGGAGGATTTTTGTAGTGGTGTAAGGCTTTTCCTTTCAGAAAGAACAGAAACTTTTCTAATGGTCAAATAACTCTTCTGTCAAAGAAGAACTTTTGGATGGGGAAAATGGCAGGTACCACCCAGGCTGGCTTATTTCTTAAAGCTTTTCAAAAATGCACATCTGTTTTATCATTTCAAAATAATACATGTAAAAGGACCCAAACAAATAATTGCTATAAAGGTATACCAACTAAATAGTAGAAAAGAACTAGAACTTAGAGTAACAGAGTACTTTTTCCTCTGTCTCAGCTAGGCCACAACTATGGTATCTGCACAATATTGTTACATTCTATACATCAGACAGACTGAACAGTACTATGAATAAGGAAAAAAAAAAACAAAAACACCCAAAGGCAACCCTTTGAGAACTCTGAAGATCATAGCTTGAGGCAGAAAGGATTCACAGACAAGGAGAAGTAGATTTAAGGTTTGTGTTGACTGGAGGATTTGGGTTCAGATTAGAGACATGCCTTCAAATGAATGGCTGGGTTTTGACAGCAGGTTGTTTTGGGAATGCTTGCAAGATCTGTCTTAACTTCCTCTGAAATCCAAGAGGATAATGTTTTTACGAAAAACATTGACAAGGAAATGGGAAACTTACGTAATCCCCAAAGAAAACCAATTTCCAAAAACCCTTAAAGCCCCTATTATTAGACAAACAAAGGCTTTACAGAGATTCTGGCCTCTCTGCCATTCCCAAAGACTACTTAGGGGTGGCAGTGAAACCTGCCAGCCAGCTGAGGAAATGAGCTTGGATCTCTGTATGAATAGAAGGGCACTCAGGGAGTCCTGACTACTGAGTCTTCGTAGTGAATGTAAGTTTCTAAATCCTTTTTAATATAAACCAAGAACTTATCTCTTATGAGGGGGAGGGTGTCTCTTCCTGCCAGACACAAGAGATGGTCGTGAGCCACAGGCAATATTTAGCCATACGGACACTTGTGATGAAGTCGTTCTCCATGTGAATAGTTTACTTCCTTCTTTCCTTCCGATCTTCCTTTCTCTTCCTTCCTTCCTTCCTTCTTACCTTCTGTCATGGATTGAATTATGTCCTTCCCAAATATGTGTATATCAAATTGGTTAGGCCATGATTCCCAGTATTGTATGGTTGTCCTCCAATTTATGATTGTAATTTCATGTTGAGAGGATTAGGGTGGGATTGTAACACCACCCTCACTCAGGTCACCACCCTGATCCAAGGTGAAGGAAGTTTGCCTGGGGTTTGGCCCCCGCACCACCTTTTTATCTCTCAAGAGATATAAAGGAAAGGGAAGCAAACAGAGAGTGGGGGACCTCATACCACCAAGAAAGCAGTGCCAGGAGCAGAGTGGGTCCTTTGGATCTGGGGTTCCCGTGCCTGAGAAGCTCCTCGACCAAGGGAAGACAAGGACCTTCCTCCAGAGCCGACAGAGAGAAAAAGCCTTCCCCTGGAGCTGACGCCCTGAATTTGGACTTGTAACCTACTAGACTGTGAGAAAATAAATTTCTCTTTGTTAAAGGCATCCACTTGTGGTATTTCTGTTATGGCAGCACTGGATGACTAGGACATCTTCCTTCCTTCCTTCCTTCCCTCCCTCCCTCCCTCCCTCCTTCCTTCTTTCTTTCCTTCCTTTCTTCCTCCCTCCCTTCCTTTCTTCCTTCCTTCTTTCACTCCTTCCTTTCTTTCATGGACATGTACTATGCCTTTATTCCCCGCACTGTGCTAGGAGTTGGAGACACAGACCCATGAATGAGGCAGCCCTTGCTCTCTGGGAGCCCCATCCACAGAAAAACCAATAGAGGGAGCACGATGAGAGGGATGCCTACTGAACTTGGGATCTGGCAATGCCAGAAGACTACACAGGGAGAAAGGGTGATGTCTGAAATGAATCTTAAAAGCCAAATACAAAACTGTTGGTGAGATGAGAAAAGTTGGTCCAGGCAGAAAGTAAAATATGTTCTATTTTTTCTGGTCAAATTATAAATGGGAATTATATTCATAGCTGTGCTAATCTTTTCTGGGAAGACATGAGCTATTGTAATCTTTAGCTTTGGCATTTAGACAGTATTACTAAACCAAAAAAAAACCCTAAACCTATTGCCGTCAAGTCAATTTCAACTCATAGCAATCCTACAGGACAGAGTAGAACTGCCCCATAGGGTTTCCAAGGAGCGGCTGGTGGATTTGAACTGCTGACCTTTTAGCCAGCAGCTGCAGCTCACAGTAGCTCTTAACCACTACCCTGCCAGGGCATATTAAAAATAACATTTTTAGTATTTATATTTATATACTGTCTCTTCCCAAAAGAATTTTACAAATAGCTTATAAAAATACATACAGTATAAAAGGAAAACATAAGATGAGGCAAGAAATGTAAAAAAGAAATACCATTAGGAAAGTGAAATAAAACTTACTGATTGCATGCCATAGGTCTTTCACAGCTAATGGAGTCCCTGGTGGTGCAGACAGCGGCTAACCAAAAGGGTGGAGGTTTGAGTCCACCCAGAGGTACCTGAGAAGAAAGGTCTGGCAACCCACTTCTAAAAAATCAGCCACGGAAAACCCTATGGTGCACAGTTCTACTCTGACGCACGCGGGGTTCCCACAAGTTGGAAGTGACTCCATAGCAACTGGCTTGTTTTCTGGTTTCGTTTTTGCTTGGAAGTGGCCACCAGATAACGGCTTCAATGTTCGTTCTTTCACGCCATACGGGAAACACAACCAGATATGACAGCCACAGTGCCCAGACAAATAAAATCAAGCAAGCATTTCTCCCACAGATGTTCCTGTAGTGGAATCTGCTTTTCCTGCTGCCCAGCATCCATCTACCCTTATTCTGAGAAGTAAACACAATTTTCCTTGGGGGGAGGGTGTCATCCTCTACCTCACCCACAGCCCATGTGCATCTGGTGGCCTGGGCTCCACCCCTACGTAGGGATGGAGCGTGTGACTCAGACACGTCCGTTCAATGCATTGCATTCCCCCGGCCACAGGCGTTGGTCCAGAGATAAGCACATGACCCAATCCGAGCCCATCACACTTCTTGGAATTCTGGGAAAGAGTTCCTGACCTTGAGTCCTGGAGCTGCTGCCGCGACTCAGGAATCTCCAGGGCAGAGCTCTCTGGGAACGGAGTCAAGATAAATGAAGCAGAGCTGAGAGATGGAATGAGAAAAACCAAATCCTGGTGACATCACTGAGCCTGGATCAAACAGTCCTTGAAGCACACACAGACTTTTCAATGCCAGGAGCCAATAATTTCCCATTTTGCTTTAGCCAGTTTGTGTTAGATTTTTGTCCTTTGCTCATATAACGACAGTGTGTGATGGAGCAGAAAAGCCGCTCACCGAGATCACTACAGGAAACACAAAAACAAGTTCTGTAAAACTTTCTTGTACCATGCCTCGAAGCAGATTAGTTACAAAATGCCAAAGCATAGCAAAGTCAGTTCTAAAGAGAATCAAAACAATGCAGTGTCAAATGTTGATGCAAGAATAAAATTAGAATGTCTGGAGAATATGGATATACTTCTTAGTCTTGATAACAGACTTAAAACAATCCGAGTGAGACTTTTCTGACCAGACTCTGAAGTGTTGATGTTCCTTCCCTGCTACCAATTAAGAAATTGAGCACCTGCTTTGATAAGCAGCAAATACGTTATAAAAGCTAGACAGGAGACATTCCTGGGGACTGCCTTCCAGATTTCAAATTCCATTTCTGTCACGTCCTGGTGGTTTTGGAATCCTCTGACAAGTAACATCTCTGGGCCTTGATTTCCTCACCCGAAAGCGTGATTATAAAAAAAAAGTGCCTAAATCCCGGTGGTGTAGTAGTTAAGAGCTCTGCTGCTAACCAAAATGTTGGCAGCTTTAATCCACCAGGCACTCCCTGGAAACCCTACAGGGCAGTTCTACTCCGTCCTATAGGGTAGCTGTGAGTTGGAATCAACTTGACAGCAACAGGTTTGGTTTGGCTTTTGGTTACCCACGAGGCTGTTGTGGGGACAGAATGGGTCAATGCACGTGAAGCAGTTAGAATCATGCCTGGCACACAGTTAGATAGATAGGTATTTGCCCTTGAGTCGACTTCAGCTCACGGAGACCTTATGTACTACAGAACAAAACACTGCCTGGTCCTGCGTCATCCTCATGATTGCCAGTGTGTTTGAGTCCATCCTTGTGCCACTCCATCTCACTGGCCTTCTACTTCACTAAACATGATGTCCTTCTCCAGCAATTGAGTCTTCCTGAAGATATGTCCAAAGCAAGCAAGTTGGGCAACGTTCTGTTGTGATCCGTGAGGTTTTCATTGGCTTAGTTTTGGAAGTAAGTTACCAGGCCTTTCTTCCTAGTCTTAGTCAGGAAGCTGTATAGAAATGTGTCCACCATGGGTGACCCTGATGGTATTTGAAATATTGGTGGAATAGCTTCCAGTGCCACAGCAACATGGAAGCCACCATAGTATTACAAACTGACAGATGAGTGATGGACTACATAGTTACCAAAAAACCAAACCCAGTGCCGTCGAGTCGATTCCGACTCATAGCGACCCCATAGGACAGAGTAGAACTGCCCCATAAGGTTTCCAAGGAGCGCCTGGTGGATTTGAACTGTCGACCCTTTGGTTAGCAGCCATAGCACTTAACCACTACTCCACCAGGGTTTCTGGACTACATAGTTAGCACTCAGTAAATATTTCGTAACCATTATTTGATATTATCATACCCCTAAAGAGAATTCTTGTAGGCAGTGCCAAGATTTTACTCAAACGTTTCTGGGTCCAATTTAATGCCTAAAAAAACTTGATGATCTTGGCCCAAAATTCTGCCATAGATCATATCCATGATCATTTGGGTGTGAAAACTTGCAAAACCAATTGCATTCGTTAAAGGAAAAAAAATCCATATGTAGAACATCTGATACTAGAAAGTACAACTTCCTGATGACTGCTCCAAGACAGATTACCTACAAAATAGACCCCTAGGTA
Source organism: Loxodonta africana (assembly GCF_030014295.1). Classification (NCBI taxonomy): domain Eukaryota; kingdom Metazoa; phylum Chordata; class Mammalia; order Proboscidea; family Elephantidae; genus Loxodonta; species Loxodonta africana. Next base: position 10,023,977 of record NC_087358.1, on the reverse strand, counting down.
ACTTAGTTACTTGACTTAAGCTACAGAATAGTTGGTGGGTGTCTGTCACAAAAGATATTTTTGGTTTAGGGCATGACCTTGAATCGTCTTTCCAACAGTAAATAGCTGAATTAATTGTTGAAGCCTTCTTGAATATTCGACCTTTATCAGCAAAGCCATGTGACCTTGGGTAAATTGCTTAATCTTTCAGCACCTCACTATCCCGTAGGAGGGCTCTCCTGGGGATTAAATAACATATGGAAGGTGTTTAGCATAGCGCCAGACACAAAATAAAAGTTCACTAGAGGTATGTTAGTTAGGGATTGAGTTTATTTGCACATTGCACATAACAGAAATCCAGGGTAAAAGTAGCTAAAACATCTGAGGTTTAGTTTTCTCTCACCAAACAAGTAATCTGAAGGTAGGTGGCCCAGTGCTGGTGCAGGGGGCTGAGAAGGCAGATGCAAGGTCTCTGGACTCTCTGGGCCTTTCTCTCACGTCTGGCCTCAAGATGGCTCCTTCAGCCACAACATTCATGTTAAATGTTAAAATCTGGGGTCTGTAAGTTTTTAAAAAGAGAAAGGATATAGCAATCTTTGCTGCAGTTGGCTATTATTTACGCAGCATTTCCTCGCACCAGATCTCCGTAAGAGCCCTGGAGGTGGTCGTGAAAGGCATTATCTTCAATTTACAAATGTGGAATCTGAAGCTAGAGAGCTGAAGAAGTTTGCCAAGGCCAGAAGTTAGTAACTGGTAAAAACGGGATTCTAACTCAGGTCCTCTTTCTCCTGGCTCTTATCGTAACTCTTTCTAGCACGTGGAATGACCACAGGGAGCACTCCTTTGTCATCTAGGCACAGGGATGACCTTTAAGACAACAAATAAAAGGGTTAAGGGGAGGCAATATCATTAAATATAAATAATGTGCCGTAAAACAAAACGCCCTAAGCATCTGAGGATCTAAGTGAAGAGGAAAGGCGGGGAGAAGGTCAAGCTTCAGATAGGGGAAGTAAGTGAGTCAGATATGAAAATCTCCTATGGAAATCATCTATGAAAATCAGATATGAAAATCTAAAGTGAAAACAGAGTTACTCTTACAATTAAAACTTGGTATTTTCCTTCAACGTGTCATTTGGGGAATTATAGTGAGCGTGTGTACATGCAGATGAACATGCATACACATGTGTTCAAGCGTGTGTATCCACATGTCTGATAACAGACACCAACATGCCAACAAAATCAGGAAGTTAAAACATACTGGAATACTCTTCTATGTCAGAAAAAGCTCAGATCCCATGTGGATCTATTTTATGTAAAATATTCTCTATTCCACCATCACCACCCTTTGTCATTGAGTAGATTCCGAGCCATAGCAACCATATTGGACAGAGCAGAGCTGCCCCATAAGGTTTCCAAGCAGTGGCTGGCAGATTTGGACTGCTGACCTTTTTGGTTAGCAGCCGAGCTCTTAAGCACTGAGCCTTCAGTTAGGTTTATTTTCCATATGGTATATTACACATATATTAAATTTGATATGATTTAAGCAACTTTTAAGGATCCCTGGTGGCACAGAGGTTACTGTTCGTCTGCTAACTCTGTGAGAGAAAGCTGTGGCAGTCTGCTCCCGTAAAGACTACAGCCTTGGAAGCCCCACGGGGCAGTTCTACTCTGTTCTACATGGACACTATGAGTCAGAATCAACTCGACAGACAGCAACTGGTTTGGGGCTGAAGCAACATGTCATGCTTAAAGACATATTTTATGTCAGATGTGACCCCACAATTACAAGACTCATTTTGTGTATTTTAAAATAGGAAAGAAAAAAAAAAAAAGAGGACCTTTAGAGTTACCAATCATAAAAACGAATCTTACTGTAAATTAAAGTTTAATAAAAAGCCTTTCTTCAATGACAAAAACAACTAGCATGGTAGAAAGAATGTGGAAATTGTCATCAAAGAGAGCTGCCTAGATCGAAACCATGGTTCCACTCTTTGTTTCTGCTCAGTTTCCTCTTCTGTAAATTGGGGATAATATATTTACCTCACAGGGTTTTTGTGAGAATTAAATTTGATAATGTATAAAATACACAGCACAGTGCCTGACATATAGAAACACCACATATTCTAATAGTTAATTCCCCATTCCCTTATTTCAGAGAATATGTGTTCCTTTTTCTTATTTTTATCGCATTGGCAAAAAGTTCTCTAATGCTGGTGTTAGAATTATTTTTAGGCATTAAATTTTTTATTGAAGCCAAAATCCCAAAAGCTGTACTTTCTTGTTTATCATATGGCTACTAAAAGAATGCTAAGAATAGAAATAATTTCATGGTTATAGTTTGTAAAATTAAGGTGCAAATTACTTCTCTAAATTTTTTAAAATATACTTGTTTTAGAGCTACTAAATGGCTTTAGGAGCCCTGACGGCACAGTGGTTAAGAGCTCAGGCTGCTAATCAAAAGGTAGGCAGTTCGAATCCACCAACAGTTCCTTGAAGACCTATGGCGCAGTTCTACGCTGCCCCATAGGGTCGCTATAAGTCAGAATTGACTCGGCAGCAATGGTTTTTTCTTTAATGGGTTAAATGGTCTTAGAATTTAAATTCCACTGTCTGTTTTTATAAGTTAAGAAACCTAGAAATTCACTTGCATCATGGAGTCTGTAATAAAATACCTCTGCCTTGACTGACTACATGACTGTACGTACTAGTGCTTGAATCCAATGGAGCTCACTGCATCTCCACCTCTCAGGGTAAAGTCCATATGAGACTTCTCAGATTAAGTGGGTGTAAATGATTCAGCCAGTTTCTATTACTTTATACAATGTAGGGAGTTTCCTTCCAGTGAAAGCCACAGCTCCAAGGACTTCCTTTCAACTCAGTGGAACCTTAAGACCTTTAAGGTTCCCAAACTACAGAAACACTTAGCTCAAAAAAACCCAAAAACCAAACCCAGTGCTATATGAGAGACTAATTCCTCAAGAATTATCGGCAATGAAATGCCTCTTTTTTGTGTAAGACACCTCCCCATGTGAAGGAAGGTGCTGGGCCTCACAGGTTGGCCTCAGGCCTACGAACGGTTGGCAAAGTTGGGGGTAACACCTTTTAGGATTATTTTTTTAACTGGTTTTAGCTTAAGACTCAGTACAAATACACAGAGTTGTGCTGCTGTTTTATTTTATTTTAGATTTTTAAATTTTATTTTTATGTTACTGTGATGCCATTTTCACACGTAACAGGATCCAAACAGGTCCATAAACTGCATTTGGTTGACATTTCTCTTAAATTGTTTTGAACTTGTAATAGTTTCCTCTGTACACCCCCTTTTCTTTTTTTTAATGACATTTATTTGTTGAAGAAACCAGGTCATTTTTCTTGTAGAATGTCCCACATTCTGGGTTGTTTTGCCTCTCACATAAAGTCTACGATACACCTGGAATTGAATTTTGTATGTCACCCAAAAAAACCCACTTGGTTGTAGAAAATCAATTCTTAATTTTGTTCCATGTGGATATCCAGTTGGCCCAGCAGCATTTATTGTAAGCTTGCTCTTTCTCCAACACTTTGAATGTACTTCTTTACATCAGTTATTTCTCTGTCTATGTATCTGTCTTTCTATATGCGCAGGAATGTCTCTGTGCTCTGCACTCTCTTCCATTGGACTACCTGTCTACTCTCACGCTGTCTTAATTCCTGAAATTTGTAGTAAGTCTTGATATCTGGTGGAGTAAGGTGTCCCAACTCTTCCTCTTCAAGAGCTATTTTCAGACTTTGCATTTTCAAGTAAATTTTAGAATCAACTTCTCAGGTTCCACAAACAACCTGTTGGAATTCTCACTGGGATTGCATTTAATTTATAAAACAATTGGAAAGAATTCCACCTTTATAATGCTGAGTCTTCCAACAAATAAATATGATTTGTATAAATATGTACTATCACACTAAGACTCAAGCCAGTGGGGCCTGGTTCTTGTCCTCTTCAGATGGTGCACCTTCCCATGGAGTGTGGAGTCCACTGGGTCAATGGGATGTGCCATCCAAGCCCATATTGCTTCCCTCTAGACTACGCATTTAAATGAGCAATGACAGCATAAAAACAGTCTTTTCAGTAAGTGGTCCTAAAACAATCGAATACCCACATGCAAAGTGAAAGGTTGGAGGCTCAAGTCCACCCAGAGTGCCTTGGAACAAAGGCCTGGAGATCTACTTCCCAAAAATCAGCCACTGAAAACCCATAGGGGCACAGTTCTACTCTGATACACATGGGGTCACCGTGAGTCAGAGCCAATACGACAGCAACTAGTTTTTTTTTAACTCTAAGAAAAAGGAGCATGTCTCCCTCCAGTGACATGTAGAACTCACGGAAGTAGACATAAGTACAGACATCACAGCAAAGCCAGTCAAGGAGATTGGAGTGCATTGAGGGGCCATTTTATTAAATGGGTAGTTGGCAAGGGGAAAAAAATTCATTCAATAGGTTGGCAACATTAAAGTTAAAGAGAGGAATTAGCTAGGTCATCAAGACACCACATAAACCAATTTTTAGAGCTTGAACCTAACATGAACTGACTGTCTATAGAATTGGAAGAGGTGCCAAGTCATTTGACTGACTCATGGCCAATCAGAAGTATTTTGTCTGGAAAAGTCCCTTCTTTTTTTAACAAAGCTGCAAAGATTTTTTTTTTTTTTTTTTTTAATTCTAGAACTAGTTGTGTCAGTAAGATATTTGCCCACATCTGGTTTTTTCCCAATATTTTTGTGTGAATATGACCATCTGGGCTTATGCTGTTACCTATGAATTTCTAAGTTGAAAAGCATGGTTCTCAAAATCATCAGAAAAACAAAATCCAGCCAATGCTATTAACAATCTCTTCCTGCTTTACTGATGGATTTATTTCTCTAATGAGTAAGTTAGTAGTGCTTTTTTCCTTGATTGGGAATACTTTCATCAGATCTTGTGAAATATTTCTTCCACGGGAAGTCAGATTTTCAACTAATTGAAGTGAATAAACACGCCTCTTTCAAAAGAATGTACCGTGTTACATAGAAAACAGGGCTTGAAAGGAATGGTTAAGAACCATTAGCCTTATTAATATGCTATTTTTTTTGGACCCGTCAAGGGCACTGGGAGCTTCAGTACGTCACAGAATTCTTACCTTCTAGGTGAGCCTGCCTCCTGGCTGGAATAATTGAGTCACCAACTTCCGTGTAACTCTATTATTTTTGGTTTCACGAAACAGCCTGCATGCACAAGTGGTCCTTTCCCATTCCTTAAAAGTCTTTTGTAGGACACCGATTTCTTTTTTCCCCTACTCCCCCACATGAAGCATACAAAAGTCACGGGTCACATGCAGGGCTTAAAAACAAATAAACAGATACAATTGGGATCCTGATTTTGCCATTATTTGTTTCAAATAATTTTGGTTGTAGGATTGTTATTTCTTGGTTTAGCAGGAGATAGCTCTCCCTCAAAAATAGTTTACCGGATATGACGCATAATTATGGTGAGGAAGTATTGTAAATTAGCCTTAGGATCAAACCCAGTTTAATTGGTATTAGAAGGTCACTTCCATTATTTTACACACTGAGTTGGTTATACTTAAATAAAATAAGACATAGTGCCTATAAATAAAACATTGGGCCACATTCCTGTAATGATTTTCAGCCTGCACCCACATCAACTAGAAAGTGTGTTATTAGGTTCACACTCTCAGGCACCTGTGTTTGTTTCTTCCTGATTCTAGTTACCACTTTGGCAGGGGAAAGATGGTAGGAGGAGGGAGAGCTCCAGAAAGTTTCCAGAGTGCACTGGGAATTATTTAAGTCCATCTCACAAACTCTATTTCCCGTGCACTAAAAGCCCTGTGACATTTTCAGAGCTGCTGTTTATTTTGGGATGTGAAGGATGTTAAAATTCTTTGTGTTTAAACCACAACATTGATGAGTGGTCTGAGACAAAGACTCATGGCAGCTTACAAGTGGTCAGGCAATCGCTACCGGAAGGAAACGAGCTATTGAATTACCACCGTCAACAGCAGGCAAATCCACTTGGGCTAGCAAGCTCAAGGGAGGCTGCCACGAGGGACTCATCCACCCTTCCTGTTCACCTGCCTGAGCTTATTTCACCTAAAGGTGCAGCGCATTTCTCTCCACCTTCTTTAGTGCAAAGACTATAAAACCCAAACTGCATAAGCAAGCCAGCTACTTGCTGTCAAGCTGAGTCCACCTCATAGCGATCCCATGTGCGTCAGAGTGGAACTATGCTCCACAGGATGTTCATTGGCTGATTTATAAAAGGTAGATCACCAGGCCCTTCTTCTGAGGGGCCTCAAGATGGACGCTAACCTTTAACCTTCCCATTGGCAGGTGAGTGCATTAACCTTGTGCATTGCCCAGGGACTCCAGTAGGCTATTAGAAATCACTATAGCCTCTTGATTAAATTCCTATCCAGATCGAGGTGTATAAAGGTTAAATAAAGAGATGATCTTTGAGAGAGAACCCTGTGGGTGTTGACTTCTCACCATCTACATGTTTAAAAAGAGCCGCACTTATACACAAGGATTTAATTTTCTACAAAGGCACCAACAATGGAATGAAAAAAGGAAGATCTTTTCAACAAATGGTGCTGAAATAATTGGAGAGCCATGTGGAAACGTGAGCCTCAACCCCTAATTCACACCAAATATGCAAAAATTAGAGATGGACCATAGGCCTAAATATGAACACTAAAACCAAAAAAGCTTTTACAGGGGAATATCAGCATGACGTTGGGGTAGGCAAAGGTTTCTCAGCCATGTTTTATACACACACACACACAAGTACACACAAGCACACATATATAAATTAGAGGTAATCAAAATTTAAAATGTCTGTTCATCAAAATATACTACTAGAAAAATAGACAAGCCATACCCTGAGAGAACACGTTCACTAATATGTACCTGACAAAGGACTGGTACCTAGAATATATAATAAAGAATCCACAATAAACAACCCAATAAAAAAGGAGTGAAAGATTTGGATAGACACTTCACAAAAGAAGATATCTGAAAGGGCAATACGCACATGAAAAAAGGCTCAATATCATCAGTCATCAGGGAAATCAAAATCAAAATCATAATGAGATGCACTGCATACCCACTACAAAAACCAAACCAAGCCCACTGCCATCGAGCCAATTCATAGCAGCCCTAAAGGACAGAGTAGAACTGCCCCATCGGGTTTCAAAGGCCGTAACTGTCACCGAAGCAGACAGCCACATGTTTCTCCCCTGGAGTGGGATTCTTAACTACTGTCCCACCAGGGCTCCTCTGCATACCCACGAGAATAGCTAAAATTAAAAAGACTGATAACCTCAAATGTTGGCAAGAATATAGAGCAACTGAATCTCATACATTGTTAGTGGGAGTAGAATGATACACCACTGTGGAAAAAAGCCAGGGAGGTTTTTTATAAAACTAAACACACATTGACCCTGTTGCTATTAGGTGCTATCAAGTTGATCTCAACTCATAGTGACTCCATGTGACGGAGTAGAATTGCTCCGTGGGGTTTTCTAAGCTGTAATTTTTATGAGAGCAGAGCACCAGGTCTTTCCCCCACAGAGGTGCTGCCAACCTTCTAGTTGGCAGCCAACTACTTAACCATTGCACCACCAGGGCTCCTGACACTGACCCTATAACCCGACAATCCAATCCTAGATATTTACCCATTATAACATATGTTCAAAAATGACTCGGATGAGAATTTTCATAGCACTTTTATTTGTAACAACCCCAAACTGGAAACAGCCCATATGTTCATCTATATAAAACTGGAAAACCAAACTGTAGTACACCATACAATGGAATACTACAAAATAATAAAAAGGAATAAACTACTGATACATGCGACAAGATGGATGAATCTTAACAATAAGCTCAGTGACAGAAGTCCTGCACAAAAGAAGACATACAATATGGTTTCGCTTACATAAAGTTCTAGAACAGACGAAATTTACTGAGGAAAAAAATTAAGAAAAATGGAGAAGGTGGGGATTGATTGGGAAGGGGTATTAGAGAAGTTCTGGAAAGATGGTAATGCTCTGTATCTTCACAGGGTGTGTCTGGTTTACACAGGCGTATGCATTTGTCAAGATTCAGCAAATGTACACTTAAGACTTATGCACCTCGCTGTATGCAAGTTTTATGTCAAAAGAAAAAATGAAATAGTATACTGTAGCTAACGATATGCATACTGAAGTATTTAGGGGAAAGCGTACTGAAGTATACAATTAAAATGCTCAAAAAAATAAGATGGATTGATGGGTGGATAGTGAGAGTACAGACAGAAGGTGGATAAAGATGGCTGCATAATAGGTGGTAGATAGGTAGGTAGATGGTAGATAGGTAGGTAGACAGATAGCTGGTAGATAAATAGACAGGTAGGTAGATAGATGTTGGGTACGTAGACGGTAAAGCAAGTAAAACATTAATGGAATAACCTAGGTAGCAGGTATGATATATGAGCGTTCACTGCAAAATTCTTTCAACATTGCTATCGGTTTATAAATTTTCATAAGAAAATGGAAAAAAAGGTAGATTTTTAAAATAAAAACTGGTCTTTCAATGATCTTTAGATATACCGCCCTTCTGATACCATTTTACAAAATTTCTTTCCAATGAGACTATTTGATAATTTGTCCAGTGATAAAAAAAAAAAAAATTTTTATGATTAATTGAATTGTTCAATCCACTAAAAAGCAAATCAGGCTGGTATTTTTGAGGGTGTTTCAGTAATTATAGTGGAACCCAGGTGGTGCAGTGGTTAAGTGTTTGGCTGCTAACCAACAGGTCAGCAGTTCAAATCCACCAGCCACTCCTTGGAAACCCCATGGGGAAGTTCTACTCTGTCCTGTAGGGTCACTGTGAGTCGGAATCAACTCAATGGGAATGGGTTGTTTTGTTTTTATCAGTAATTGTAGAGGTATCAGAAAGTGAAGGAGAAAACCCTTAGGTCAATAAATTAAGGCATATTCATCGAACATTTGCTACCTGCCCACCTGTGGGATACAAAGACACAGATGGTGTCAATCTTACCTGCAGGGGCCCACTCTCTCACTGGACAGCTATGAAGAAGGAGCAGAGGTCAGCTGTACACACTCTGGAGAGTGAGGCTGAATGCCCAAATACTCAGCAGCGGCTTCAATGCCCGGCAGTGCAAGTGCGCTTGCCCCAGCGCCAGGCCTCCCCCCACAGTGGTCTCTCTTGCTTCCTCCCACCACAGGTGGGCGTACACCGTTGCTCTGTCTGCAAGGCTCCCTCCCACGTGCCACGCTTGAGTATTCCAGCACATTCATCAAGTCTCTGTCCTTGCTCATTTCCTCAGGGACGCCTCCCTGACTGGGTCCTGGTCAGGTTCTTTGTTATGCTGCTTCAGAGAGGAGTAGCCCTTTATTGGAGAGTATTATATTCCGTTCATAATTACATGGTTACTAGAGAGATCCTTGAGTCATGGGTTTCTCCTCTACTAGTTTTTAAGCTCCATGAGAGAAGGATCTTACCTCCTTTCAATTCCAGTCCTATCCCCAGCAATTAGTGGCGCCTGTTACATGGAAACTCTATGGGGCAGTTCTACTCTGTCTTATAGGGTCACTATGAGTCGGAATCGAATCGACAGCACTGGGTTGGGTTACGTGGAAAGTTACATAGGAAAACACAAAGAAAGGTTTGTTGTTGGTTTGTGTGGTTTTTTTTTTTTTCTTTTTTCTTTCAATGGTTTTAACCATAGAAAGCTACTGCCAAAATAGCTTGTTAATAAAAGAAACTCAACAAAAGACTTTAAAAAGTCCAAAGAGAAAATATTTGTAGAATCAAAATTTTAGGTTGGAAAGGATCTGAGGGACAGATAGTGGCCCTAGCCCACCTATGTTTGACTGTACTCCTGCCGAACGTACAAGTGTCTTTAGTAAATTAAGAAAAAAAAAAAGCTTTAATCAAACTGCTAAAGAACTGAAACCAAATCAATTCTCAGTTCTTCAGAAATTGATCCTCATGTAATGCATTTAATACCACGTTTTATGTGCAGTCATCGTTCTAGTAACTGATATTACCGGTGGTAGCATTGCCAGGCAAGCTGCCAAGTTTTGGGCACAGTACCTCACCGTGAAGACAGCACAGGTTCCAGATGGTTGAAAAGTTCAGGACTCAATCACAGCTCTGCTACTAACTGGGCATATGATCTTGAGCTGTTCGCTTCGTATCTCTAAACCTCAGTTTTTCTCCTATAAACTTGGGAAAATAATAGCAGAGTTGTTGTAAGCATTAGAAATTATATATATATATATAGTCTGTGTGTGTATATGTTTGTGTGTGTGTGTATGTATATATACATATACACACACACACATATATATATATATATATATATATATATATATAGCCCTGGTGGCACAGTGGTTAAGAGACTGGTTGTTAACCAAAAGGTGGGCAGTTCAAATTCACCAGCTGCTCCTTGGAAACTCTATGGGGCAGCTCTGTTCTGTCCTCTAGGGTTGCTATGAGTTGGAATCAACTTGACGCCAATGGGTTTGGTTTTGGGGGTTTTATATATACATATAAATGTGTGTGTGTGTGTGTGTGTGTGTACGTATGCATGTTGTGTGCCATTGAGTCAATTCCGACTCATAGTGGCCCTATATGATATATCGATATTTGGAATTCAATAAAGGATACAATGTAACAACAGCAGTGAGGGTGACTAAGAATCCATGTCTGCCCTCTCTAAGCTCACACTGCAGTAGAGGCAAAAACTCCAAACTTGTGTAGCGAAGGCAAAAATGAAAGCATGCCACAAAGAGGAATGAGAGAGTAACTCTCAGGCCTGGCCCGCAAGAGGAGTTTTGTTTTAAAAGTTAACAAAAAGAAATTTTCCAGGCTAATTAAGGAAAAAAGGCATTCAGGGCAGAGAAACACTGCAATATGTGTCTAGTATGATGGCAGCAACTCCGCTGTGATTCCAAGATAGAAAAGGCAGATGGGCGGCTGGTCCTGGGGTATACCTTGTATGTCACGATAAGATGCGTGGATTTCACCGTGTGGGTAGTGGGGAGCCAGGTGAGGGTTCTAAGCAGAGGAGAAACACCGTCAGATGTATCTTTCAGGAAAATCACCTTGGGAGTCACATGGAGGGTGATTTAGAAGGTCGTAGCTAGAGGCAGGGAGACTGGCCAGGAGGCCACTGTAATAGAAAAAAGAGGCGGGGAAACTTGTGAGCGGCCATCTAAGATACAACTATTGGTCTCTACTAGTCTGAAACAAAAAAGAAAGAAACCAGAGATTCCTAGGAGAAAATAATCTACAGGACTAAGAGTCTACAGGAACCACGGCCTTATCTACCCTGAGACCAGAAGAGCTAGATGGTGCCCAGCTACCACTACTGACCAGTCTGATAAGGGTCACAGTAGATGGATCCTGACAGAAGTAGAGAAAAGTGTGGAACAGAACTCAAATTCTTAAAAAGTCCAGGCTTACTCTACCAGTTGAAACTAGAGGACTTTCCAAGACTACGGCTTCGAGATACTCTCTGAACCTTAAAATGAAATTATCCCTTGAGATCGCCTTTTAGCTAAATAATAAAGTGGCTCTGAAAGAATACCACCTGTGAGTAATGAGCTCCTTTGAAAAATCCTCTAATGGCCAAACATTACTCTAATGCAAAGATGAGAAAGTAAGCGGGCAGGGAAACTAGAGTACTGGAAATGGTACAACCAGAATGGAATGAATGAGAATGATGACTCGTTGTGAAAAATGTAACTAATATCACTGAAGAATTTGTGCAAAGATTGTTAAATGGGGAGACTGAATCTGCTGTGTAAACTTTCACCTTAAACACATTAGTTAAAAATAGTAATAAATAAATAAATGGCAAAGCCAAAAATAAAAGAAGAAGAAGAGGGGATGAGGGCCTGAATCAGGAAGAGAGTAGTGTGGGGATGGGGAGGTGAGAATGGATTCAAGAGACAGTTCAGGGATAGAGTCAACATGGCCGGATGGTGTGGCTTATAAAGGGAAGAGAGGAGTCCAAGACGACTCATGAATGTATGGCTTGGAGTGAGTGGGCAGACATACAAACATGGCTCTGTTAATTAGTGTAGAGAATTCACAAAGAAGAGGGGGAAGCAGAGGGACGCTGAGGTGGAGATGACTGGTTTGGTTTTAAACTTACTGAGTTTGCAGTACCTGTGAGCCCCAGAAAGGAGATGATACCCAGTAGGCAGGGACCAGGAATTAGAAGGACTGGGCCAGGGAATCCCATTTGCTTCACCTAGGAAACAGTGGGAAACCCTGGTGATGTAGTGGTTAAGTGCTATGGCTGCGAACCAAAGGTTCGGCAGTTCGACTCTGCCAGGAGCTCCTTGGAAACTCTATGGGGCAGTTCTACTGTGTCCTATAGGGTCGCTATGAGTCAGAATCGACTCAACGGCACTGGGTTTGGTTTTTTTAGGAAACAGTGTGATGTGAAAAGGGATCCATGCCAAGTACAGATGCTGGGGATACCAGCCTGCAAAGGAGAGACAGAGAAGAGCAACCCAACAGGTAGAGAAGTAGAGGTGAGAATAGGACTATGTGGAAGTCAAAGGAAGGAAGCAGTTCATGGAGGGGGAAGCCGGCAACTGTGTCGAAAGGTGCAGAAAAGTCAAGCAAGGTAAGAAGTGGGAAATTTCCTTTAATAAATTAGCACAAAGCCACTTATCACCTTGGCCAGTGGTATTTAAGCCAGGATAGAACCATAGAAAACTTGTGCGAAGTGGGTTAAGAAGTGAACGGAATGGTGAAAAGAGAGACAGTGATAATAGATTCTAGCGGAGTGCTTGATTGAGAGAAAAATGAAGAAGAATGTCAAAATATCCACGAAAAAATCTTTAAATATGTTTATATATTTCCCAATACCTGAAAGAAATCCTTGAGATCTGCTTTATCCAGGCAGAACAATTACCCATCCCTTCCCACATAAAACATAAAAGGAAAATAAGTTATCATCTTCTTAGAGAATATTGATCCTAAGAAACATTAGTTTGGTAAATTTTCCCAATACATTTTGGTTAAAACAAAACTATCCAGATGATTCCGACTCATAATGGCCCTATAGGACAGAGGGTTTCCAAGGAGCGCACGGTGGCTTCGAACTGCCTATCTTTCGGTTAGTAGCCCTAGCTCTTAACCTCTATGCCACCAGGGTTTCCAAACAAAACTATAGATTCCTTACTCTGAACTCTTCATACTGCCATTTTCATCTCACACTCACAAAATCTTCGCCTTGCAGGCCTGTCACCGCTGTTTTTACAAATGTCTCTTACATCTGTTCTTTGTCCTCCTTTCCCACAGTCTTTAAAACCAAACTGTTTTTATTTTTAAGCAACTGACTGCATTTTTTTAAGTTCACAGTAAAATGTTGTAACAATTTTTATCCAAAAGAGGGCGCAAATTTCTCAGGAACTGCAGTCCAGTAGCTCGCCAAATACATTTGTTCCTCGTAGTATTTAAATTTCGCAGCTGCTATAATTTAGAGGCAGAAACACTATTCCTCATGGCTTGTGCACAGGAATTAAGTCCTATCCTGCAAGTGCTAATTAAGAGCCTTGTGCTTCTTGGGAGTAGTTTCAGAGAAGATTTACACTATTGCTAAAGTAATGATTGTAAGCTAACGTTTACCCATTTTTGGTCACCAAACCAAACTAAGATCCAACATGTTAAAATTAAACATTAAATGGAAAAAAAACACAGTTTGTTTACAATCTTCTAATTTTAGGGTGTATTTCCATTCTACCACAGCCAAAAGAATGCCTGGTGAAGTAATATAGTTCAGACCTTGTGTGTGAGTGGTTAATAGCTAACCAGCTGGGGTTTTTGGTTTCTTTTTTCCCCATAACTGGATTACTCATATTGTTCAGGGACTACCCAGGATATGGCTCTTCCCACAGACAGAAAGCAGCTTGGCTGGTGAAGAGAGGAGTGTGTGAGTTCTGATCTAAGCTATTCCCTTAGGTTGAATCTCACCATGACTTATGTACATTTTCTTAGGGGAATCATATGCTGGCAGAAGGGCCAAAGTTGGGCATCACATGTACAAGCTATGGAAATGGAAGAAAGTGCGAAGAGGAAGCTATTTTTCAATAGTCATCATATACTACGGAAACCCTGGTGGCACAGTGGTTAAGAGCTGTAGCTGCTAACTAAAAGGCCAGCAATTCGAATCCACCAGGTGCTCCTTGGAAACCCTATGGGGCAGTTCTACTCTGCCCTATAGGGTCGCTATGAGTCGGAATTGACTTGATGGCAATAGGTTTGGCTTGGTTTTAGAAGTCATATACTACAGGTATCCCTTAGAAATTCGTTTAACCAAATTCTGCACCTGAAACGTGTACTTTAACTCAAAGATTCAATCCACGGAATGGCACTTCCATATTTGAAGGTCCTGTACATTTATTGGCTTATCCTCGCTTCTGTAATTGGCTTGGATTCTGAAATCCAGCTTCTCCATATATCATAGCTAACTGCCTGGAAACTCACTGATGCATGGTAACGACAAACACTTCTCTGGGGGAAACACCACCGTTTTGTTTGGCTCCTAGCCCCTAAAAAGGAAACCAACCATGGTAGAGAATCACCGAAACATCATCTGCTAACTTATTAGTCACTGGTGGCTGTTAAATAGGACCTGAACAACTACACCCTCCTGTAGGCTATGAGGGTGAGTGCACAGCCAAAGTCTTACTCCTTTGTCATTTGTCAGCCTAGAACTACATTGCCAAGATCTGCAAACATTTTTGAGAGAGAACCAACACGGCAACAAGAACCAAGCATTATCTCCAGCTCTCATCTAATTACAAATCAATGACCTTACACCATTGGCAATAAGCACTATTTCTATGAGTTACCAACAGCACTCATACGTGGCTGCCTGCCTGCCTTACACCATCATAGAGTACCATGGTTTTATTTATTACATCGACTTCTGCCTGTGACAGGCCAAAACTTCCCTTTATCCCGCACCCCATGTGCCTTGAAAATCCTCACGATGCATCTTGTCCAGCTTCCTCCTTCTCTGACTATAAGATCTCATTACATCTCCTCTAGGTTAAGCCTGGGCCACATGGCCTTTTCTGGATTTTGGGGGCCCAGGACTTCTTCTCTGCCTCCCGCTGCAGCCAACACTCTTGTTCTGCTGTAGCCCTTTATGGCCACAGCCCAGCCCCCTAAGACTCATTCCGGTAGACTCTACCAAGAAGGTGATTTTTAAATACTCAAGTTGTTTGCTGATGCCAAACTTAATTATTGTTGTCATCAGCTGCCATCCAGTCAGTCCCCAACTCAGGGGACCCTATGCACAATAGGATCAGACCAACGTCACCCATAAGGTTTTCACTGGCTGCTTTTTGGAAGCAGATTGCCAGGCCTTTCTTCCTAGTCTGGAAGCTCCACTGAAACCTGTTAGCATCATAGCACCACACAAGCCACCATCGACAGACGGGAGGTGGCTACCCACGAGGTGCGCCAGAGTTTCTATGGCTCTCCAACAATACAGACCGAGTCAATCAACCACCAAAAATGACTTAAGACAAGGATGTGGAAACAGAGAGTACAAATGAATCAAAAACACAATTATCTCCTACAAGAATACTGGAGAAAACATGAGGATACTGGTCATACA
Source organism: Loxodonta africana (assembly GCF_030014295.1). Taxonomy (NCBI): domain Eukaryota; kingdom Metazoa; phylum Chordata; class Mammalia; order Proboscidea; family Elephantidae; genus Loxodonta; species Loxodonta africana. The sequence continues at coordinate 10,008,310 of NC_087358.1, read as the reverse complement.
ATTGGATTTTGAGTTTGTTCTCACGTTCACTACTTATATAGAGGGAAACCCTGGTGGCGTAGTGGTTAAGAGCTACAGCCGCTAACCAAGAGGTCAGCAGTTCAAATCCGCCAGGCGCTCCTTGGAAACTCTGTGGGGCAGTTCTCCTCTGTTGTCCTATAGGGTCACTATGAGTCGGAATCGACTCGACGGCAGTGGGTTGGGTTTTACTTATATAGAGATGCTGGGGCCATACAGACAGTATCATTCAGTTGATCTCCTCTGAAATGATAATTTTCCATTCGGTACACGGCTTTAAAAGGTTTGCTACATTCATAGGTATAAAAATCTCACACTCTGAAATCAATTTGCTTAGAAGATGAATTTGATTTTATAATAAAAGTTATATAAAGATTCAATTAGAAATGTGTAGCTAGAAGGAAGCTGTTGCATAATGTAAGGGCTTTAATAAGATATAAAGTTAAATTATTAACAAAAGACAATTAGGAGATGACTTTGTTATGGAAGCTGTATTTTCTGTATCACTAAACCTTTCTTCCAATATTATCGTGAGGACACTTATACATTCGTTTTTTGAGAAAAAGAAGATATTCTGAACTTACAATTCTTTTGGTTCTACAGACACCCCATAGACTACGTACACTATTTTATTCAGATTTCAAAGGATAATCTTGACCCTTCAATAAACATTTACCTTTAAGAACCATTTGCCACTGAAACCTAGTAGACTATATATCAAATGAGGAGTCCCTGGGCGATGCAAACAGTTAAGCACCTGACTACTAACCAAAAGGTTGGTGGTTCGAACCCACCCAGAGGCACCTTGGAAGGCAGTCCTGGCGATCTGCTTCCAAAAAGTTACAACCTCAAAAATCCTGTGGAGCTGTTCTACTCAGCACACATGGGGTAAGTGGGAATCGACTCAACAGCAACTAGCAGCAACAACAATACGTCAAATTACAAAAGACACTTTGTAGTTGTTATGTGCGCATATGGTACATATCCTTTGAAAATATCAGGGAAAAGCTAAACAATAATTATATGCTGGTAAGTGGCTCTGACTGAGAAATGACATGAATTCTTCTAAAGTTGGCTGCCTTTGTTACCTGTAAAAATATGATGAAGCCCCTGGCCTCACTGAATAGCTTAGCGGACTGAGCAGGCAAGTCAAGTTTTCTGTGCGTTGGAATATTGCTTCTTTCCAAACACTGACAAGACCAGTTCACTAAGGAACCATGTGACATTTTTTTTGTTGTTTAAAACTGAAAGAGATAAGTAGTGTTTTTAAAGTTTCAAAGTGTTGGCCTTTAGGCTCTTTTGGACGTGGTATGTTTAGCAAAGGTTGTTCACAACAGCGACAAGTGTGTGACTTGGAATACCGTGTGGAACGGCCACGTAGCCCCACGGAGAGAGGCCACGCTGAGAACGCTGGATATGCTAAATTGACCTCTGCCGTCAACCTGCCATGGGGCTTTCTGCAAATCCATTAATTCCAGCCACGAAAACAAACACAGGCTCCCGTGCCCTAGACTAGCTCTAAAGGAAATCAGAAGGCCTGCGCGTAAAATAAGCTGAACTCACTCCCCATTTTTTTTTCTTTTTTTTGGTGTGGCCTTCAGTTGTTGGAGGCAGTGGGGAGCTTGGAATGACCAGGCTGTACCTTGCTCTTGCACTCTTTGCTTCTAATTAAAAGAAGCAAATATAAGCAAGTGACCATAATTTGGAGGTGAAGGAGTTGGGATAAAGTAGGGACTAAACTGATGCAAAATTTGAGAACTAAAGGGCAATTCTCTGTTTGGAGCGGGGAGAAAGAGATTCCGCAACGATTCTAAGTGTCCTCTGCTGGGTCCACGTGTCCACAGACTGACTCCCTCACGGTCTTCCCACCTCTTCCTTCCCTTCTCTCATCTTTCTCTTTTCCTTTGTCTCCCCCGTTCCATCCTGTTTTTAGAGGAAAAAATAGCACAGTGTGAAGGCGAGGAGGCCACAATATGCTCCCACTTCATTTTTTATTTCCTTCCCCTGTCGTTAGAGTGAGACAGAATTTCGGAAACTCTCTTCAACCGGTTCATTTTTAGATGTAAAACACAGGCCCCAGTAAATTTAAATTAGCAGCAAGGTAATGTCAGAGCTGAAACTAGACACCAGGTTCTTTAATGCCATTCCAGTTCTGCTTCATACATCGCACCTAAGTTTAATGATTAAAGAAGAAAATAAACTTCCAAAGCTGAACTGACCTTATTTTTGTCATCTGTAAAAATGGCTTTGTACTCTCATTTCTCTGCAACCACAGGGGTTAGAGCAGAAGGGGGATGTGACAGAACTTAAACTATTTTGTGTATATAAGGATTATTTGGTTCAGAATAAAAAAAAAGATAGTGCAATACGAAGGTACATATTCAAGAGTCAATGTGATTTTGAAATGCAGTCATGAGGATGGTTCACCTTTGGTCCTGTTTTGCCAGAAAAAAAAAAAATCCACTAGAAATATGTATACTGTATTCACCAAATAATCCAGAGCAACAGAGACATAATAAAGGCCCACATTCAGATTTGTCCAGTGATCAGTTAAGCAAACACCAGCTTACGTGGGAATCTAAAATCCAATCTTTTGTGAAGCTTGCGTTGAGATGGAGTCAGCCAGAAATTTCCAGGTGGTAAGGAAAAAAAGAAGATAGGTAGGACTGTAGACCAAAAAACCCACTGTCATCAATTCCAACTCAGAGCAACCCTGCAGGATTATAGAGGCACATACTCTTTAGTGTGGCTCAGTGGTAGAATTCTTACCTTCCATGTAGGAGACCCAGGTTCGAGTTCCAGCCAATGCACCTCAAACACAGCTACCACCCGTCTATCAGTGGAGGCTTGCATGTTGCTATGATCAGATCAGGTTTCAGTGGAGATTCCAGACTAAGGTGGACTAGGAAGAAAGACCTAGTGATCTACTGCCAAAACTCAGCCAGTGAGAACCCACAATGGTCTGATCCACAAGGGACCATAGGGATGGCACCCAGGCAGTGTTTTTTTCCTTATGTGTGGAGTCACCCTGAGTCAGGGACCAACTCAAATGTAGCTAACAACAACATACTATTTAGAGCTTAGCTTGGTTTTCCCCAAACCAATGAAATACTAGTGTCTTGAAAGTGAAAATTAATTGCTTGTTAGGAAAAAGGGTACAAGAAACTGGTGAGGCTAATCAGTGAGTAAGCTATTAGGGTTGCTGTTACTGGTAGATTATAGGTGATCAAGGCTGCTTAAAAACATAACAAAAGAAACATACTGCATTTTCCTAAGTTCACATTGTGTGATTCCAAACCAGCTGCAGAAAAAAAAATTTGTGATAGATATATCATTTGTATACATATATATAACCCACTACCTTCGAGTTGATTCCGACTCATAGTGGCCCCAGAGGGTTTCCAAAGCCGTAACTCTCTACGGAAGCAGACTGCCTCATCTTTCTCCCGTGGAGCCACTGGTGGTTTCGAACTGCTGACCTTTTTGTTAGCAGCTGACCTCTTTAATCACTGTGCCACCAGGGCTCTTTACACATACATACAGTAGGTTTTAAAAGGTTGAAAAGCGATTATTGAAGAATTAATTTGATTATATGAAGTATAAAATGATGGCTCGGTAAGGATCAGCACGAGTTCAATCCCTGAATCTAGAGATTGATCCGGTCCTCACATTTCCACTTCTCCATCCTCGTGGCCAGCAGCCCCTCTGGCACTCTCTCTCACGCTATCCACTGGTTCTAGTCAGAGGTCACAAATTAAAAGGACACTCTCCTTCAGACTGCCAAACAGGCAGGTGCCGGCCGCAAGTTTGGGGAGTCCACCTGACACTCCAACCTTCTGACCTGCTGGCTACCAGTTCAGGGCTAGTTTCCTACCACCTCTCCAGGATGCCAGATGCAAGTCCAGGCATCCTCATTTTCTGACCTGCTGACTCCTCCTATCCCTTCAGGTTTGATAATTCACTGGAACGACTCAAAGAACTCATGAAGAGTATACCATTCTTGTAGCTACATATTTATTATGGCCAAAAAAGGATACCAATGAAGAAAAACATAGGGTGAGGTCTGGGAGGGTTCTATATCTCAAGGAATGCACTACCCTCCCGAGAGTAGATGTTCTTGCCAACCAGGAAGCTCCTGAGTCTCCACGTTCAGGGCTGAATCATGCCTCCTGAGGCTAGTTGATATCAGCCTCCCAGGTGAGTCTTTTCTGGTGGGTCCAGCCCCCACAGGCCAGCAGAAATTCTTGGGTGTGGCCTGTAATTGCCTGACCAAAGCATCCCAATTACTCCAAGGGTTATTTCTCCAGAGCTAAGGACAAAGGCACCCTATTTAGAGAAAAAATTGGGTTCTTTACCACACAGTGATAAAGCCCCGTATTAATAACAAGATTCTAATTTCAAAGGATATGACTTTTTTCATTTAAAAAGATTATTTAGCTGCTAACCAAAAGGCTGGCAGTTCAAATCCACCAGCCACTCCTTGGAAACCCATGGTGGCAGTTCTCCTCTGACCTATAGGGTCACTATGAGTTGGAACTGACTGGGCAGCTCCTAACAACAGGCTTCAAAAAAATACCCTGACTTCAGTGGACAGAGGTAAAAAGATTATTTACTTGAAAGAATAAATAAAAATTAGAAACTTAGAGACAGTTTTTGAGAGTTTATACTTAACATTCCATCCATCATTTTAAGTCATTTGTCTTTCTTGACTAAAACCAAACCAAACTCGTTGCCATCAATTCTGACTCATAGTGACCCTATAGGACAGAGTAGAAGGGTCCCCTAGGGTTTCTAAGCAGCAGCTGGCGGATTTGAACTGCCAACCTTTTGGTTAACAGCCGAGCTCTTAATCACTGTGCCACCAGGGTTCCCCTTTTTTGACTAATAAAATTAAATTCAATAACTCTTTATCAAATGCCTATCGTGTCATTCTACGGTATCTGTGCTTTAATTTCTCTGGTTCTCTCAGTTACATCTGAAAAGGAACCTGAAATAATGAAATCTCATTATTTGCTTTTCTTCTCCATAGTAATATAAACTCTAGAAACTAACATACAGAATGTTGTTCAGGTTGCTTAATCAAATTTCATTCACTGCTTTCTTTACTCTGTCAAAAAATTACAATATACTCTTTCATATGGTGTTTTGATTGGGAATAAAACATTGCTTAACTCTATAGAATTACATATATGGGTGAATAGTATGGTGCAGAGGCAGCTGATTTAGGGCATGTTTGTTTGTCACGAAGATTTATGCCAGAAATCCTAGAGGTGTGGCAGTTACAATAATCAGAGGCCAAACATGACATCAACTTTGTTCTTTAGATCTTTTTATTAATTCTCCACAAATCCTTAATTAAACACAGGAACAACTATTGCTTTGAACCAGAAAGAGAGGTGCGTCCATTATCTGTCTACTGTATTATCACCACACAATTCTATTGTTAGACCTTTCTTTTCATGTTTTTATTCAAAAGTCATTTGTAGAGATACTCTGCATTAACCTAACCAAAATGCTCCCTAGTAATACACTTGTAAATATTTTATCAGCACAAATGTATCTTTGAAGAAAATATGTGTCAGATATGATAGTTTTTCAACTTTGAAATATTCAAAATCCTGCTTATAATTCATATTTTTCTTCAATGCTAAATTCAGGTGATTTTTCAAGTTCATATGCTTTTGAAGAATAACATATACAAAATGTTACTCCAATGGATACAATATATTCTTTATAAGTTTACATAAAGGAGCCCTGGGTGGTGAAGTGCTCAGCTGCTAATCAAAAGGTTGGCAGTTTGAATCCACCAGCCGCTCTGAGGGAGAAAGGTGTGGCAGTCTGCTTCTATAAAGATTACAGCGTCGGAAACCCTATGAGGCAGGTCTACTCTGTCCCATAGGGTTGCTATGCATTGGAATCAACTTCATAGCAAGGGGTTGTTTGGTTTGGGGAAGTTAATATAAATTAAGAAGTCGCTTTTAGACTCCAGTTTCCTCATTCATAAAATGACAAAATGCATAATTTTTAAAGTATTTTATTAGTCTAGTATTCTAGAATGCTATGAAACACGTAGGCCATATTGTTCTTAAATGACATCAAACTAAAGTCGAACAGGCATAAATTTAGATGGAAAAACTGCATTTGAAATATTTCCTTATGGAATTTAACCATAAGAGAGCCTGTGTTTTATGACAATTTAGTGAGGGGAGAAGGTGATGATGGGCCATCCCTGCATATGGGATCTGGGCCCAGGGGGCTGGAAGCCAAAATCCAGCCCAAATTCTGTTCTCGGAGCTGTATGCCCTGGTGCAGGACTGCATCCACAGAGAATGGGCACCTTACAGGCCAGCAGAAGGCCAGCTTAAGGAAAAACAAAGAAGGGAGGAAGGAAGGGAGAAAGAAAGGAAAATCTTTCCTGACCCCACTGTCCCTTTCAGCCTCCACATTATTTCTTTCCCTCCCTCTAAAAATTTGTTTGGAGTCCTGGGTGGTTTAAACTGGTACTGTGCACCTCATCATAAGGTTAGAGGTTAGAGTTCACCCAAAGGAACTCTAAAGAAAGGCCTGGCCATCTACTTCCTAAAAATCAGTCAGTGAAAACCCTATGGAGCACAGCTCTGTTCTGACACATGTGGGGCCACCGAGAGTCAGAGCTGACTGGATAGCAGCTAGTTACTGGTTAAAGAGTTGTTTATTTTCACAGTCTCCATTTCTCTCCTCCCTCTCTCCACTGAACCTACTTCCACCTGGTTTTCACCCCCACCCTTCCCAACAAAATAGCTCCTGGCAAGGTCACCAATGACCACCTTGTTGTTAAATCCAACCGTCTTTCTCCTTCCATCCTCCTTCTGCTTGTCTTCTCAGTAGTATTTGACACTCTAGATCACTCCTTCCTCCTTAAACTTCCTCTTTCCATGGCTTCCAGGACTATCTTCTCTGGTTTTTCTCCTACCTTGGTAGTAGGAAAAATCTCTTCTCCTTCTCAATCTCTTTTGTTGGTTCTTCCTCGTGTCCTTAATAATAAATATTGAAAGATGTCAGGGCTCAAACCCTGGACCTTCTCTTTTCTGCCCAGACTCATCCCTAGAGAATCCCACCTAGTCTCATGGCTTTAAATGCCACCCAACTGCAGATGACTCAAAAATGTAGACCTTTTCCCTGGACCTTTCCCTTGGATTACAGGCTTGAAGATCCACTATCTACTTGGTTTCTAGGCTCCCAAAACTTAACATGCCTAACATTCATTCCTAAACATATTCATCTACAGTTCTCATCTCAGTAAATAGTAACATCATTCTTCTAGTTGCTAAGGCCAATAACTTTGTTGTCTTTCTTGACTCATCTCTCATTCACGTATCACATCTAGTTCATCAGCAAATCTTGTCAGATTTACCTTCAAAATATACTCAGAATTCAAGTTAAGCATCTCTCACCACCCCACTGTCACCAGCCTGCTCAAAGCCACCATCATCTCTCAGCTGGGTTACTGCCACAGTCTCCCGGCTGGTGTTCTGCTTCTCCACTTGCCTGCCTTCAGGATATGCTCAGAGTGATCCTACTACAACATAAGTCAGGTGTCACTCCTCTTCTCAAAACCCTCTAATGTCTTCTCATCTCACTCAGAGGAAAAGGCAAAGGTCTTATTGTGACTTACAGAGTCCTGCAGGAGTTGCACAGGCCTATACGCACACACAGATATACATACACAAGCAATGACATACACATACACAGACACAGACACACATACACAGACACATATGTACACAGACATATACAGGGACACACAGAGACACACATACATGGGCACACACATACACACGAGCACACACACAGTCACACGCCTACAGACACACAGTCACATACGTCACACACAGACACATGGGCACACACATACACAGATGTACATGCATACACACACCCATACACAGGCATACACAGACACACACACACATACAGACACACATACATGGGCACATACATACACAGGCACACACACACATACACAGACACACATACAGATGCACATTCATACACAGACACACACGCATACAGATACACAAACACAGACATACACACAAGGACACACAGACAGACAGACACACGCCATTGATGCTCTGTCCTCGTCTCCAGCCCTCTCCATCTCCCCAGCTCTGCCCCAGTAACACTGGCCTCTCCACGCTGTTCAGACCAGTCAGGTGTGCTCCCACTGCTGGGAAACTCCGCCTGGAAACATCCACATGGCTGACCCCGCATTCCTTCAGATCTTTACCCAAAAATCACTTTCTCGGGGGGGCTTCCCTGGCCACTCTAACTAAAATTCATATCCCCCCTCCCTGGATTAATGTTTTTCTCCATAGCACCTGTCATTATCTAATATACTAATTTTCTTTTCTTGTTCCTTGTTTGGAAACCTTAGCAGCATAGTGGTTAAGAGCTATGGCTGCTAACCAAAAGGTCGACAGTTCGAATCCACCAGCCACTCCTTGGAAACCCTATGGGGCAGCTTTACTTTGTCCTATAGGGTAGCCTTCAGTACGGATTGCACCTCAACATAAAGAAAACAAAAATCCTCACAACTGGACCAATGAGCAACATCATGATAAATGGAGAAAAGATTGAAGTTGTCAAGGATTTCAGTTTACTTGGATCCACAATCAACAACCATGGAAGCAGCAGTCAAGAAATCAGATGATGCACTGCATGGGTAAACTGCTGCAAAGTACCTCTTTAAAGTGCTGAAAAGCAAAGATGTCACCTTGAAGACTAAGGTGCGCCTGACCCAAGCTATGGTATTTTCAATCGCATCATATGCATGTGAAAGCTGGACACTAAATAAGGAAGACCGAAGAAGGACTGATGCCTTTGAATTGTGGTGTTGGTGAAGAATATTGAATATACCATGGACTGCCAAAAGAATGAACAAATCTGTCTTAAAAGAAGTACAACCAGAATGTTCTCAGAAGCAAGGATGGTGAGACTGCATCGTATATACTCTGGACATGTTGTCAGGAAGGTCAGTCTCTGGAGAAGGACATCATGCTTGACAAAGTACAGAGTCAGCAGAAAAGAGGAAGAACCTCGGTGAGGTGAGTTGACACAGTGGCTGCAGCGATGAGCTCAAGCATAAAAACGTTTGAAACGATGCCACAGTACGAGGCAGTGTTTCGTTCTGTTGTGCGTAGGGTGACTATGAGTCAGAACCGACGCAACGGCCCCTAACAACAACAACAACATAGGGTAACTACAAGTCTGAATCGACTTGACAGCAACAGGCTTGGGGTTTTTTGTTGTTGTTGTTCCTTGTTTCCTCCTGCAGAATGTAAACTGCACTATATCAGAGATTTTGTCTGTTTTGCTCACTATATCCACAATGTTTAGAATAACACCTGGAGCATCTTAGGCGTTCAGTTAATGTATTCTGAATTGGTTGAAGGAATGGCCAATTGCAAGCAGGCCCAGAGTGAACTCTATGGGGTTGTTCCAGCTTAGTTCACAGGGAGATGCCTCTCAGCCTCTTACACTGGCTTCACCAATCTCTTCAAATCCCCAGAAGTCAAAGCAACAGTCTGGCATTAGTTTTCTCCTGCTGCTGTTCCCATCATCATTGCTCAGCCCTCCCAGGTTTCAGCGATGTTCATGACACCTTTCATGCCACCAGTCTCTAATGGCCTCTGTTTTCTTGGCATTTCCTTAAAGGCACCTTCAGCAAGTTTTATGGCAGCTGGGGTTGCCTTCAAGGATATAGTAGAGAAAACGGAAGGCAAAAACCAGTGAGCAAGAAAACTTTTCTTTAAACATCCTTTGTTTTATGGTAGGGCGTAGTTTTTTAGTTAATGCCAGTGAAAACTTCACCAGAAAACAAAATAATGTCAAAAGAAGAGGCAGAGCAAACAACACACTGCAGACCACCACCAACTCAGGATAACAAGACAGAAGGGTGTTCCCTGGCTAAGCATTTGTATTAAAGTCAGTGGTGCTCACTCTTGGAGTCCCTGGGGTGCAAACGGTTAACACACTCAGCTGCTAACTGAAAGGTTGGAGGTTCAAGTCCACCCAGAGCCACCCTAGAAGAAAGGCCTAGCGATCTACTTCTAAAAAATCACCCACTGAAAACCTTAAGGAGCAGACTGGGGACATCTATGACAATTGGCACAACATAGTTCATAAAGACAGTGTTCTGCATCCTACTTTGGTGAGTAGCATCTGGGGTCTCAAAAGCTTGTAAGCAGCCATCTAAGTTACAGCTATTGGTCCCTTCCCATCCAGAGCAAAGGACAGTGAAGAAAACCAAAGACTCAAGGGAGCAGTTAGTCCAAAGGACTAATAGACCACATGAACCACAACCTACATGATCCTGAGGCCAGAAGAACTAGATGGTGCCTGGCTACCACTACCAACTGCTCTGACTGGGATCACAACAGAGGGCCCTGGACATAGAGGGAGAAAAACTATAGAACAAAAAATCAAATTCACAAAAAAGATCAGACTAACTGCTCTGACAGAGACTGGAGGAACTCCTGAGACTATGGTCCTAAGACACGCTTTTGACCTGGAACTGCAGCCATTCCCAGAGACCACCTTTCAAACAAACAATAGACCAAATCAAAAACAAACCCATTGCCATCAGTCGATTCTGACTCCTAGTGACCCCACAGGACTGAGCAGAACTGCCCCATAGAGTTTCTAAAGAGCTCCTGGTGGATTTGAACTGCCCACCTTTTTTGGTTAGTAGTGGTAGCACTTAACCACTATGCCACCAGGGTTTCTAAACAATAGACAGGCCCATAAAATAAACAATAACACCCGGAAGGGACATGTTCCTTAGAACAATCAATTATACGAGATCAAAAGGACAACATTTACCCAAAAGCAAGGATGAGAAGGCAGGAAGGAGTAGGCAATCCAGACGAAAGGAAATGGTGAAACTAGGGCAGAAATGGGGAGACTGCTGATGCATTGAGGAAAATGCAACCAAGGTCAGGAAGCACTTTATGCACAAACTCTCAAACAGAAAACTAATTTGCTCTGTAAATTTTCACGTAAAGCATAATAAAAAAGAAAAAAAAGAAAACCCTATGGAGCACAGTTCTACCCTGACACACACAAGAGTCACCATGAGTCAACGTCTACTCAGTGGCAACTGTTTTTTTGTGTGTGTGCGTGCGTGCTAGCTTCAGCTGGCTGAGAGCATAAGACAGCATGCAGAGCATGGAGAATGTAGATTTAACTGAGTGCTCTAGTGAACTGTTTTATACATACATACATTCACACACACACACACCCTTATTTTAAGAAAACCGTTCCAGAGACAAACTGTGTGATAATGAATCAGCACTGCTCAGGACACTACTAAACAACACAGTGAACTTCAGTTCACCCACTGCAAGATCTAGTCAGTCACACAATGAGATTAAATAAGGAAACTAGGTACCTTACCTTGTTGATGGAGCCCTGGTAGCACAACGTTTCAGTGCTTGCTTGCTAACGGAAAGGTCGGTGGTTCGAACCCATGGGAGAAAAGACTGGGCGACCTGCTCCTGTAAAGATTACTTCCTAGGAAACCCTATTGGGCAGTTCTACTCTGTCCTCTAGGGTCACTATGAGTCGGAATCAACTCGACGGCATACATCAACAAAGGCACCCCATTCAAATACTTCTGATTATCAAAGCAATTCTACTAAAAACAAAGATAAATGCAAGTTATCTACAATTGTTTTAATTCATTTTGTGTATGTGTGTGTGTGTTTATATACTCAGTAGATATTGACCGAAAACTGTACACCAACTACAAAGAGCTGTCTTGCTAGGAGGCAACTTAGTACAAAGGAGTTAGACTGGAGCCAAACTGGCTAAGTTAAAACCCCACCTCCACCAGCTTCTGGCTAAGCGGCCTAGAAAAGTTACTTGATCTCTCTGTGGTTCAGCACCCTCATCTGCACAATGGGAATATAAATAGTGCCTGCTTCATAGGGTCGTTACTAAATGAGTCAAGTACTCAGAATGGTGCCTGCTAGCTAACAGGCACTATGTAAGCGTTAATTAAACAAAAATGGGAGAAAGCCTAGGTTTTGAAAAAGCAATTATTTGCTTATGGGTATGTCTTGTAAGAACATACATTTTTGACTCCTAAAGATATTAATTTTAAACTTTCAGTAATTTGTCTCATGAAGTAAGCCAAACTCCTGAGTAGTTTAGGAAGAAACTTCTCACTAGCTCTATTCTGAGGGACAGGGAGAGGCCAAAGTATCTTGATATCTTCACTTAATAACAGGCACTACAGTGTGTCGCTCCCCTCCTCCCCCTTACACCTAGCAATATAGAAAGAAGGCTGTGAAATAATTTTCCACTTTTCCACAATGTCTTCCACCTATCTCTCTGTTCAGTACTCTTACCCTTCCTTCTAGTCATTCCCTGCTCTGCTTCCCACTTCTTCTATTATTCTTTGCTGTACTGTGCCTTCCAGTGGATTTCAATTCACAGCAACCCTATATGACAGGGTAGAACTGCCCCATAGGGTTTCCCTCAAAGCAGCTGGTGGATTCCACCACCCAACCTTTTGGTTAGCAGCCCAGCACAACCATTGCACCACCGCAAAAAAAAACCCACTGCCGTCAGGTCAATTTCGACTCATAGAGACCCTGTAGGACAAAGTAGAACTGCCCCATAGGTTTCCAAGGAGTGGCTGGTGGATTCGAACTGCCGACCTTTTGGTTAGTTAGCAAACGCAGCTTGCTGTAGCTCTTAACCACTGCACCACCAGGGCTCCTCATTTGCCCTACAACCTTATTACTTGCTCCTTTTCTTTCTCCCTGCATATCTCTTACCCTTACTCTGTCATGTAGTTTTTTCCCCCATTGTTAAAATTCACTTTTTAAATGTAACTGCCATCTAGTTCTGTTTCTCACTTTGGCTATACATCTCTTAATCATCCCCTTACCCCCATTTGCTTTCCTCTGGCCTAATAATCTCTCCACTCTAACTTCCTGGTTCTCTCCTTCTGCTCTTGGCACCAACCTCTTCTAGGCTGGTGCTCTCCTGTATCCTTTCCGTTTTTTCACTTTCAGATTTGCAATACCGTTCATCTTTATGTGTCAGTCTAACTGATTAAATTGCTTCTTATGGAAAATGTTCATTTTACAGCTTTAAAGAGGAGCAAGGAAATGAAAGTGTGTGAGTGAACTCCTAATGCCCATTATTTATTGACCATCTACCAGGTTCCAGGTCCTTTATACACATTATTTCCAATCCTCACAATAACTCTGAAAGAAGCTACTATTTATTTCCTTTTTATAATTGAAGAACTGAAGTTCAGAGAGGTTAGGTGGTCTACCCAAGGCCACATAGGGCCACAATTTTATCTCATGTCTATCCTCTGCCCACGACATCATCCTATGTCATAAGTGAATTCAACCACAGTGCTTTAGCACGTGTTTCTAATAAATACAAGTGAAAACAAGATCACACATAGAGATTTGTAAACGATCACCTCTGTGGACTCCACCACACACACACACACACAAACACACCAATTAAAGTCAGCAAAGGAAGGAGGATTATGATGGGAAGCAGCAAAGGCACGAAAGGCAAACTCTCCCTTGTCTTCTCTCCTTGCTGTGTCTGCGACTGGGTTCATTAGGATCATAGTTTCAGAGACTTTTAGATTGGGAAGTGGTCTTGGAGGCCATCCAGAATAACTACTTCATTTTACAAACGAGGGAGCTGCAACTTAGAGAAATAAAATGACTTGCCCAAAACATAGATTTCGTTGCTGCCCAACTTGGGATGGGTAGGTTGAATTAAGACTCAGCACCTGCTTATTGGTCAACAAAATGTACCCAACACATCTTCGAGCCCTGAAAGGTCCAGCATCCCAGAGTGAGAGTCATTCCAGGCTGGGGTGGTATTCACCAAGACAGCTGTGAGCTACTTGGGCCCCCATCTTACCTTTCTAGGTGCTCAAGAGGAATCTTGATGACACACAGTTACTTCAGAATTGGGAATGATTGTGTTTCAAATGAATGTACGAAAAATAAATCCCCAAGGTATACGGCACCAACTTGTAACAGGCCCATTGGACCATTCTGACTCAGTACAGCCTAATTGCATTGTTGTCGAGTTGATTCCTACTCATAGTGAACGTTTGTGGTACAGACTAGGAGAGCTCCATAGGGTTTTCTTGGCTGTAATCTTTACGGAAGCAGATCGCCTGGCCTTTCTTCTGCAGTGCTTCTGGGTGGGTTCGAGCCAGCAACCTTTAGGTTAGTAGCAGAGCACAGACCAATTACAACACCCAGAGATAGCCTAAGAGGTTGCCAAATGCCAAAATCAGGAAACTGTTTACTTACCACATATATTTGAAACAGTGATGTAATGATAAGCATCAATATTCATTTCATAACTACTCTTATCATTCTGTACCTTTCGTACTAAGTAGATTATAAATAATCATAGAATTAGTGTACAGAATTAAGATAAAGTAACAGTGTTAGGGAAAAATGGAAGGAAATAGCACACGGAAATGCTATTTTAATATCTTAGTATCGGCATTAATTTCTTCTTTAACATGGTGTAACAATATTTGGCTCCCGGGGAGTTGGTTTTTTAGTTAATACCGTATTTAGAGGATTTCCCTGTTCTTTTCCCACCTGATTATCAGCATGCCATCTCACTGGAATCTAGGAAGGAGCTAATGTGTACTGAAACCAAATTCGATGCCTAGAAAATCCTTGAGCTGTTGAAAGGCACACCTGTGCTGTTTGGCAGGTGAATTAAATCTCAGGTAAAGAATTCCTGCAAATCTCCGGTTCAGTCGGCTAAACTGGTTTACACTCCCACTGAGCAACCCCGGGGTGGGGGGATCCTCTATTTTTCCTTACTAGCCATGATAACGCCAAAGAAATCACTTCCAGTGCTTATCTTAGCAGCTTAGTTCTCAAAAGGAAAGGTCCAGACTATATCTCAGGACATTAAATGTCTTCAGTTCGGTGTCGTTAATCGATAGATAAATTAGCAGTTTTCCTGTTGGAAAGCACCAAATTATTGTGAATTAAGACGGCATTTTGGTTAATTTGGAGAAAGCAGCTTTTTTGCTGTGTTCATTTTTTATATTCAAATTAAGAATCACTTGTTATGAATAGTTATATAAAAATACCAGTGAACTGGGTACTAAGGAAAACGAGGAAGCATCAGCAGCGGAAAGGCTCTCTGTAAATCGGTTTGCCCGTTATCTGCAAAGGTTATTTTGGACTCTATAATCTTCAGGTGAAACAGGCTATTTACCCATTACTTTTTAAAAAATCTTCTCTGTTTGGTTCCTTTTCTTTTTCTGGGTTTTCTTACACCAGGTTATGTGGTAGTCCATAATATCTTTAATTTTCTCCTGACTAAACTGGTTTGAAAAACCTCAGATTCTAAAATAAATGCTTGATTCATTCCATAATATTCCTTAGGTGTTAATGAAAGTTAACGTTTTTCATTCTTTGATCAGGCATTTGCAAGGCTGTGAAATATAACTTTCTACAGTGAATATGCAGTACATTCCAGAGAAGAAAAAGAGTTTAGAGTTGTCTAACCTCACAGAAAGCAAAGGAACAAAGGATAAAAGTAAAAGAAAATTAATCAAATCCACAGGCATGACGACCCTAGTCTGTTTTCCCTGGCATTTAGATCTTAATTTATGTATTGTTTGTGGTATTTTCAACCTCTTTTAAGTTGAAATAGTGTGTTACAAACTCTACAGGTGAAGATTATTTCTTTTTTGGGGTGAAGTTTTTAACCAAGAGATGCAAATGCTTTCTCTGTATAATATACGCCATCTGTTAAGCTAAATTAACCGTTTATATACGGGAACCTCAACTGGTCAGAGCCTTGGCTCCCAGCCAGGCTGCACATCAGAAGATTAAGAAACACCAGTTCCAGGCACCCCCCACCCCAGAGATTCTGATTTGATCGGTCTGGTGATGCAGGGGGTGGGGGGGGGTAGGGTGGGGGGAGCGATTCCTTCCTGGAGTTCCAAGTTGGAATGCAAAATTTGTTTCCTCATAAAGTTATACTGTAACAATTAGCAAGATTTATGGATTTTTAAAGTACAATAGGTAACTTTGTGCATCTAGTCTAAAACACCAACCCATTCTTCATATTTGTTTCTTAAAAAAAACAAAAAAAGTGCCTTTGGTTTCAAACGATGGAATTTATAACCCACCTGTTAATAAATTAGAAACTGCTTAAGTCCTAAGGGAGCCCTGTTGGCACCATGGTTAAGAGCTCAGCTGCTAACAAAAAGTCGGTGGCTCAAATCCACCAGCCGCTCCTTGGAAACCCTATGGGGCAGTTCTAGTAGGTCCTATAGGGTTGCTATGAGTTGGAATTGACTTGACGGCAACGGGTTTTGAGTCCCAAGGGTGACAATACTATGCTTTCTTGCGTGTGTTAAAATTAAAACAGGGTTTTGGTTTGTGAAAACAAAGAAATTTAATGGTTACCTTTTAGGAGCCAGACACAAGCAAATAAACTGTGAAAGAAGGCAGAAAATAAAGCACAAAACCAATATTTATGCAAATTTTAATTTTGGGTAACTACATGGGGAATGCTATGGTTAATGATTTTCTGTGTTTTCTGAACAGTAAATTGGACCAGAAATAGGCAGATCGTTTGGAAAGGGATATGGTGTAGAAATAACAGTGGAAATATGCTGGAGGGCAAGAAACCAGGGGATAAAAGCACTTTAAAAAAGCAAATCATATGAAGAATAGAGGATACTTTGTAGTCAATACTCAAAAGGTAGATGGTTTGAATAGCAGGGAAAATGAGAAGAAGGAAGAGGTTAGGTCAGCGGTTTTCCAACTTTGTTTTTCAGTTTCACCCACCAGTGAACCCGGCAGGACACACCAGGACAATTTGGGGCCAAGAGCAGCCCTGGAGTGACATATCACCATGTGAGGGTCCCACCAGGCAAACCAACTGCACCCTCACTCCCATCCACAACATGAGGTGGGCAAGCAGGCACAGACACACCTCCCAAGGGCTGATACCCAGCCGAGAGAGGGCTTACCTGTGTGGTCTCGGAGCGCAGAATTACTGACATTTGGGTGAAGTTAAAGGGAGGCTGACTCAGACTCAGCAAAAACACTTCTTAAAGGGCTACCCAATAAATCAATAAGTAAAACAGATACCTTGCCATATGCTGAACCTCCAGCCCTTCAGGGTAGGGCTTGGGCTGCATATATAACCTCTAGATACGGACAGGATAACTGTGGTGAGGGTGAAGCTTGTCTTAAGGATCTCTCATAGGCCTTCCAAATCTAAGGTTTTTATGATTCTAAAGCCCGATCTCCTTTCTCCTCCATGAAAAAAAAACAAACCTGTTGCCATCCAGTCGGTTCCGCACCGTGGCGACCCCACGTGTTTCAGAGTAGAAGTCCGCTCCTTCGGAAGTAGATTTCCAGGCCTTTCCTCCCAGGTGAAGCTCATTGGATTCAAGGTGCCAACCTATCAGTTAGTCCCTGCGTGCAAATCCAGGAGACATTCTCTCTTCCACAGTCACCACAAATTTCGTTCTGCACTCATCTGGTTAAAAAAAAAAAAAAAAGAGGAATTTAAAAATTCTTCACAATGCACCAGAGTGTCTCTGCATAAAGATTATGAAACCAAGGGTGAGGAGCTAGCTTTACTTCAGAAGACTGATTTATAGGTTTTAGACCTTGGGTTGCTTTCGGCAAGAAGCGAATCCTGAAAGCTCATACAAAGGAGTAAAAGAACTTTAAGTGGACAAATGAAAACCCCACGAAGCCAGTGTCTTTGCTGTCTCATGTACGCCCAGGTTTGTGACCAGGGCGGGAAGTACACCAAGATCTACATTTACCCTCCGACAGCAATGAAGGAATGAACGAATGAATGAGTTCATTCTTCAGTTAGTCACAAAAGGAGTGGTGGTCAAAAAGGCAAAACAAGATGGCAACCTTTCCAATGGGACAGAACCACCACTTCATAGAACAGACTCACAGAACTGGAGCAAAGAGGGACCTATAGGGGAAAAATGTCAATGCACGCCCTGTACACCGTACATTCGTGTAAGCATGCCAACATTACGGCTCGAAATTCAAGTGCAAAATTGTAACGAAGGCTCGGATAGAGTCCGCGCTCTCCATGCGGCTGAGTTGAGGCCTGTGGCCACAGAACCTGACACTCACTTTCCGCATACCACCAGGCCAAAAAGAACTGCAGAGCTTTGAGGGCAAGGCCGGTGGCACAAACCTGCACAGCGATCCGCAAACAGGGTCACCAAAACAAGCGTGGCACGAAAACCTTTCACGTTCAGCTAACCGAAGGCTGCGTTACCAGACCGTGTCCTTTCACGGCACACAAAAGACTTTTACAAGGTACTCTGGAAGCCAAACTATTTGGCATGAGTAGGGCTGGGGCGGGGGGGGGGGGGTGGGGGGTGGCGAGAACCTCGGGGCAGGGGGGCTGCAGGGCAGCAGGTTGTCCACATCCGGCTGCCGGTCGGCCCCGGCGCCGCTCCGATAGGAGAGCTATTCTCCGCGGTCCCTCAGCCCGGGAGATGCGGGGGGCGTGGGGCCAAAGGGCGCGCCGACCTGCCTTCCTCCTGGCTGCAGGCGCCGGGCCAGCTGGCGGGCAGCAACCCGGGCAGCGCCCCCCGAGCCCTCCCTGCGCACCCCGGCTGGTCCGCGGGGCGGCGCGCGCCCCTAGCGCTGGGTCTCCGGGGCGGAGGCGGCTCCCCGGCGGGCGGAGGGCGGAGGCGGCGACAGGCGGGCAGGGAGGCGGAGCCGCCGAGCTGGGCGCGCGGGGGTCGCGGCGCCAAGTGGGTGTGCGAGTGCGGCTGCAGCCGGCGGCATGGCGAGCACGGCCTCGGAGATCATCGCCTTCATGGTCTCCATCTCCGGCTGGGTGCTGGTGTCCTCCACGCTGCCCACCGACTACTGGAAGGTGTCCACCATCGACGGCACGGTCATCACCACCGCCACCTATTGGGCCAACCTGTGGAAGACGTGCGTTACCGAATCCACGGGCGTCTCCAACTGCAAGGACTTCCCTTCCATGCTGGCGCTGGACGGTCTGCATCCCCTCGCCCCCACACCCCGGCCCTCACACCTCCCTGACCAAACCACGGGGGCGCCCCCTTGGCCGGAGGGCGCGGGAGTGGGGATGCCCGGGCGCCCCCTCGACCCCACGGCCCCTGGCGGGACCCCCGCACAGACTCCGAGGCTCGGGCCCGTGCGCCCCCCAGGGCCGAGGAAGCTGGAGAGGGTCCCGGTGCCCGCCGCTCGCCGTCCCTGGACGGCTGCCTCACGGGGGTCCTGTCCAGGCCCGGGACCCTGGGAAAGGGTACACGCAGACAGACCCGGATAGGGTGACTTCCAGTCGTCGGGGGTGGGGGGGGAGCAGCCTTACTGTCCTGAGAGTTGAGGACATGGGCGTGGGACCCCGTTTCTTGGGGACTTGTCAGAACGACGCATCCACCAGACGCGGAATTCACACCGTGAGGCTTTGTCTCCAACACCGTCCCCAAAAGAGCTCGGTTCTTATTAACGCCGTGTCATTGAAAGCCAGATGTACTTGCCTTGAAGTCCCTTTAGCCGTTTTGTTGGTTCTTTTAAAAGGAGGCAGGAAAAAAACTACAGCGTGCTCTCAACTCCCCCCACCTCCCCACACCCCGCCACCCAACACCACCTAAAAACATTTCTACACGTTTGTCTGGCTGGGCTTTAATACTTTCTCCAAGTTTTAGGAGAACAAACACCTCCTGGAAATCTATCTGGCCTACGCAGATGAAGTAGAAGGTAGACAATCTTGGAGAACAGGGATCATGTGCCCGGAATTGACCTATTATGTGCCCCTGTCTCTCCTGGTCTGCTCGCCGGGTCTCCGTGTCCTGTTGTATTTGTTCAGCTACATCGTTACTGTTGACCAGGCTTTATATTGTTTTGCATTATAGCAACAGGTAGATATTAACATTGAAAACGGGCCCATTTCGTTTTAAGAGGGTAGCTGTCTGCCAGGCCTCAGTGATTGCTCAAATTCTAGGCTTTCTTCTTCCAGGATTTTCCAGCAGACAACTAGATGGATCCTGGCAAACACTTTAAGAGGCATTGTTTACATTATTTTTAAGTTTGAGGTGTTTTCTTTGTCTTTTATGACTGCACTTGAAGTTTTTATTATTTACCTAGATGGGTAAATAAAAGACACAAGATTGGATTTCTCTAAAATGGTACATGTCATGAAATGCAAACTGTTGCTCAATGTGGTATTTGATGGAACCTCAGTGTAAGGGAATACGTGTCAGGTGTTAGAAGGATGACAACCGGTTTGGTTTGCCTCTGCTTGTGTAAAAGCGGCAGCCAAAACACTGTTTATCCCGTTGAACTAATGTTGAATTTCCTGAGCTCCGCAGAGCACACATCCAGACAGATGGCGTGAACAGGCAGGCTCTTGTTTCTGTGGCTTACATTCACGGATATACAATTAACAGTAACCGTCCTAGGAGTCTTCTTACGTTGTAGCTGTGCTGTTACCTGACACAGCGTGCCAGGGAGGTACACTTCCTTCTGTAGGACAGTTGGGCGACATGGGAGAAAAGAGACAAATAAATGCCCTGTAAAGATTATTGAGTAGAGATTAGTGACGTTTCCACCTTATGTTTGTGAGGTGAGAGGTGTCATGGTATTCTGGTTTTGAGGCAGGTGGGGTGGTGAGGAAGAAGTCTGACAAAGGCCTCCACAATCAAATTCAGATTTAGTTGGGAATGGGACAAAGAGTGGAGTATTGACATTTGTGTACAACTCGACCTGCAAAATGGCCTTCCTGTGTGTCCATGTGTCTAGAAAATGACTTAAAAATACAAATGATAGTGCACTATTGTTCTGCAGTGTTTTTAAATTATTAACTTATCTTTCCAAGCCAGTACATACAGATCTAGCTAATTCTTTTTAACAGCTGCGTGGTATTCATCAGTCTGGACAAACTGGTTCATTGAACCATTTACCCATTGTTAGACATTGGACTCTTTCTAGGTCTTCTTTATGCACATAGGTATTTCTGTAGATACTAAGAAGTGGAATTGTCCAGGCAATAAAATATGCATTTTAATATTCAACCTATACTGCCAAATTACATCCCACCAACAGTGTATTAGGCCACCTGTTTCGCCATATTCTCACCAAGAAGTTTTCCCCACAATGTGATGGGTGACCAATACTATCTTATTACCATTTTATTTGGCATTTCCCTGATTAGTTGTGATCTTGACCATCTTATCGTATATTTATTGACCATTTTTATCTTCTCTTTTGTGAATTGCCTGTCCACATCTTATGCCCAGGATTTCTGTTGTTTCTTATTGGTTTAAATGATTTTTTTTTTAAAATTCTGGATATCAAGTTCTTGGTTTGTTACATGTATATATTGCAGTCTCAGGCCGTTGCTTTTCTTTTAACTTTATGGTGCCTTTTTTTCCATACAGAACTTTAAAATTTCTAATATAAATAAATATCTGGCTCTTCCTTGTTGACTTTGCCCTTTGTGGCTTACAAAGGCATTCTCTATCCTAATGTGATAAGCTTATTTTTCTGTATCTCCCAGAATAACATTTTTGAGAGCTAAGCCACAAAGCTACATTTTCCTGTGAAGGAGAGTTGATTTGCCCACCTACAAGTGGGGCTTCCCTGAGCAGGGCCCTCTTCCTGTCTACTCTCTGTATGTATTCCCAGGGCAGCCACATGTTTTGGGTGCTGGCTCTGAGGCAAGTCCTGCTGAAGGCACCCTGCCCATGAACTTCCTGACATGGCCTTTCAGGTGGCATGAGAAAGCTACTTTGCCATGGGCAGTGGTGGCCACAGGCCTGAGCAGACCCTTGAACCCTTAAACCTGGCAGAAGCCCTAGACTGAGAAGAGAATCTGAGAGAGGGAAGGCTCATAGCTCTGGCCAGCCTATTCTTAGGTGGAAGGTGAAGCCTCTTGGATGCAGATGATGGGAGCATTATTCTGAATTTCCTATAGGAGGTCAATGCTCAGATTTCTTAGTGACAGAAGGGTATCATGGTCATCTCTGTTGTACCCATAAGGAAAATCAAACCTGGAGAAGCTAACTGTCTAGATTTAATGTCATTCCGTATTAAGAACCCAACTCTAATTCTATAAAGAGTTAATCTCAGTGTTATGGAAGGGACGGTTTGATGATATTTCTTACCACTCACCAGACACTTTGTTCATCTTCTTCATCCTTTGAAGTAGGTGCTGCTATCCCCATTTTACAGATGAGAAAACTGAGGTCCAGAGAGATTAAGTAATGCAATCAAAGGCACACAGCTGATAAATAGAAGAGCCAGGGCTGAAATTCAGAGTTCTTGCTCTTTGCCCCATATCACTTTTCTTCCAAAGGATTTGCAAAAAGTACACAAAGCTACTAGGTATAAGAAAATCATGTTCTTTTTTCCTTCTCGAATCCAACTAGCACATCTGCTTCTAGCAAATTGTCTCCAGTAAGTGGATATTTTCTGCTAGTTTGAAATTTAAAACAAGGTACACGTACTTTGGAATAATACTTAACTGTTAAAGGACACCTTGAAGGTTTTTATCCCACAGAATTCATGGATTTAAAGTCACTATTTTACTAATTGAAAATTTCATGGTTGAAAGAGTTGGTGATTTCTGCTTATTGCTAACCTGTGTTCCTTTCAAAGTACCGCTTGAACTTTAGCTGAGAATCATTTTCAGCCATGTTGTTTTTAGTATATGCCATCTATTTTTGTCAGTGGAAATGTTTGCCATTTCTCCTAAGAGACTTCACTATAAATTATACTTCAGAGACCTTCTAAGTGAATGCGTTCATGCTTCGGCACCTTAATGTGCTAATTAGCTAGTAAGGGTGTCAATAAATTAGACCTGTCAAAAATAATGGCCTCCTTGACTAGGTTTTTACTGCTACTTCCCTTGATGGTGTTACTTGAAATAAGTTTTACCCTTAGGAGCTGTTTAAAAGTAAGGTTGTATAGGTCTGCCTTTCAAAAGAGAAACACCAAAGACACCTCGGGACCAAGTCTCTGGGTGTTTATAAGCACTGGTAGCCCCTAATTTATAAACCTCAGACTTATAAACATCTTGATTTACATTTATGGCTGGCAGAGAGTTTATTCCCAGGAACCCCTATCCCCTGCTCTTTGCTCCCCATTTCAGCAAATCTGGAAAATGATTGACCACCTGAGGTAACTTCTCTTTTTACTTATAAAAAGCTAGCAAGCTATTAGTGCTGTTCACACGCTGAAGAGAGGTACCTTGCCCTTCCAATCAGTGTTCCGGTTGGTACCAAAGAAAGACATGACCACATCAGAACCTGCTCTCTCCATCTTTCCTCTCCGGCAGTGCCAAGAGACCAAAGCAGTTCCTGCTGCAGAAACGAGGGCTGAGAAAGGAGAACTGGGAGTGAGAAACTCACAGAAAAATGTTATGGGTGGTGGGTCAATAAAGTTTCAGGACTTCTATTATTTTACCAGTCATAGTAAGGATTCAGTGGGCTGGCCTGGGATTCTAACCATCTGGGAAAATGCATTCAGTGTTCTACGTGACCGGATTGTAGAACTTAACCTGCTGCACTTTCTGTTAATAAAGCTGGTAAGATATGTAAATGCAAATTATGTGGTTGTCGTTCGGTGCCGTCAAATCGGTTCCGATTCACAGCGACCCCTGTGTATAACAGAACAAAGCACTGCCTGGCCCTGTGCCACACTCACAATCATTGTTATGCTTGGGCCCATTGTTGCAGCCACTGTGTCAGTCCATCTCGTTGAGGGTCTTCCTCTTTTCTGCTAACCCTCTACTTTACCAAGCATGATGCCCTTCTCCAGGGACTGATCCCTCCTGGTAACATGTCCAAAGCATGTGAGTCATAATCTCACCATTCTTGCTTCCAAGGAGCATTCTGGTTGTACTTCTTCCAAGACAAGTTTGTTCGTTCTTTTGGCAGTCCGTAGTATATTTAATATTCTTCACCAACCACAACTCAAAGGTGTCAGTTCTTCTTCGGTCTTCCTTATTCATTGTTCAGCTATGATACAGGATAAAGCTTTCTAGGATAGTTTTATTTTTTGTATTGTACAGGCTTGTCCACCCCTCCTCCCTTTTTTTTTTTTGTTGTTATTTTTGTTTGTTTGCTTAGTGATTGCAGTCAAAATCTGCTAAAAGACCTCAAAACCATAAATTAGAGTAAATCAAAAAATGATCAAACCACACTGCCCCAGTAGCTGAGGTTGCAAATGAAGAGCCAGTTTTATGGTTATCTGTAGACTCTTTTAATCTTGCAAGAGACTAACGGGTTCTTTGTCTCTCTGTGCCCCTGCCTGCTCTGGCTCCGGGACTTTAAGGTTGAAGCTGAAAATCGAGAGAGTTCAGTATTTGGCAGGAGAGACCCAGGTAGCCCTGCTGTGTGTTCATTGCCATCAGAATAAACTCCCATTATCCTGTTTTGCTAAAAATAAGTTACTTCTGCTATTTAGCCTCACCGGCAGTGAAATTATTTTCTGTCTGGAAGTAGTTCACATTATAAAACAGAAGGCCATTGTAATTGCAGTCTGAATCGTGAGGGCCTGATGGTGCAGTGGTTAATGCCTCAGCTGCTAACCAAAAGGTCTGCAGTTTGAATCCACCAGCTGCTCCTTGGAAACCCTGTGCAGCAGTTCTGCTCTGTCCTACGGGGTCACTATGAGTCAGAATCGACTCCACAGCAGTGGGTTTGGTTTTGTTTTTTTTTTTAAGTTTGTTAAAATTGAGTAGAGCATCTCCCCTTTACTCCTGAAAATGGATCCCATGAATAGGGATAAAGCTTTAAATAACCATTCTAAGACCATGGTCCTCATACATTTGGGAAATAAATGCCAATAGGTGATCTCTCACCTGTATTTCTTTGGGCAAGGATCAAGATTTTACTGTAGGCTTTGCCTGAACACGAATAAGAGATACGTAGTGTGTCTCGGCATGTAGAATCCTCTCTAGTTAAACTGAAAAGTTGAATTCCAAAGGCAAACCTGATGTGTTTGTCTATGGTCATTTGCTTAACAAATATTGATTTACACCTAGTAAGTATGTATACCTAATATTGGTCTACTATCAATATTTCTGACTGAAATATGACAGTGTTTCAGACTGAAATGAAAGAATTTAGAAGGTAAAAGTTTATTAGCTTAAACTCTATTAATTAGAAATTCGTTAGTGTTTGGACAAAAGCGGGGCTGAAGTCCACTATTAGCCGGGCTCTGCAAATAAAAATATGTGGCTAAGAAAGTGAATGGTGAAAACAACTGTATAGGAGGAATAATCCAACAAACAGGATGCCCTTTGAAAGCATCCATTTATGTGCAAACAGTTGATGTAATAATTATAAGTTATTCTCCTACTAAACAATGCTTTTTTAAACCCAGATTTGTTTTATGTGTCCTGAAAATGTCGTTAAGATATTTCATGATTTAGACTCCCAAGATGGTATTTCAGTTGGTTGCATGTATTAGCTTTCACTAATGTTGGAAGGTTTGACCCTTTGGGAGAGTTGCTGCCCAATTATAAATTTTATAATTTTATAAAGTTCAAAACCATTAAACTGTCTGTGTAAAAGGCCCGATGTGTGGAGGAGTTAGAGGGTTGTGATAGTGGCAGATATTTCTCACAGTGAGAGGCACGGTGACATGGACTTCGTGTCAGATCTGGGATAGAATCCATTTCTGCCCCTTGCCAACTCCCCTCTGGCATATCATGTAACCTGCGTGCCTCAGTTTCCTCGTCAGTGAAAATGGGATTGTAGCACTCAGCGATCTATCTTAGGGATCACACACAGGCCATGTTTAAAAGTGGGTGGTATAGAAATAAGGCACTCAATCTGGGTAGATGAACTTGCTTTTGGTGATATTTTTAGGAAAGAGAACAATCCTTAAGAATGATGATATAAAATGAGGATTTACCCCTGGACAGCCTGTGTTTTATGTTAACGAGAAATGACTTACTCTAATTGCAGGCTACATCCAGGCATGCAGAGGCCTCATGATTGCTGCTGTCAGCCTGGGCTTTTTTGGTTCCATATTTGCTCTGTTTGGAATGAAGTGTACCAAAGTTGGAGGCTCAGATAAAGCCAAAGCTAAAATTGCTTGTTTGGCTGGAATTGTATTCATACTGTCAGGTAAATAATAACTTTCTTCCAAACAAGATACTTTATGATATTAATGAACAAATACTAACAGTAGTAATTTCCTTCTGGTGCTTTTTAGGGCTGTGCTCAATGACCGGCTGTTCCCTGTATGCAAACAAAATTACAACGGAATTCTTTGATCCTCTCTTTGTTGAGCAAAAGTAAGCACTTTTCTTAGTCTGTGTGTTTGCAGCTCATAGGAAATGTATATAAATTCATATTCTAAATTAAGATCCATGAATTTCCTATATGGCACATGAAAGTAAAACATTGTGATAAATGATATTTAATGATAGAATTCAGGATTTAAAATATCTTGTGATACCTTGACAAAAGATGCACTTAAATACTTCATTTTACATGGTGTCTTTTTTTTTGGAGTTTTTGTTTTCAACAGCTTTAATGACATATAATCACATACTGCACAAGTCACCCATTTAGAGTGTGTAATCCACTGGCTTTTAGTAAATTAACAGAGTTGGTTAACTATCATCATAGTTAATTTTAGAACATTTTCATCACTTCAAAAAGAAATCCCATATCCTATAGCTATGTTGTCATTAGGTGCCATTGAGGCAGCTGCAACTCAGCGACCCTACGTACATACGATAGAAGGAAACACTACCTGGTCCTGCACCATCCGCACAGTTGTTGCTATGTTTAAGCCCATCGTTACAGCCACTGTGTTAATCCATCTCATTGAAGGGCTTCCTCTTTTTCTCTGACCCTCCATCAAGCATGATGTTCTTCTATAGGGACTGGTCCCTTCTAATAACATTTCCAAAATATGTGAGATGAAGGTTTGCCATCCTCACTTCTAAGGAGCATTCTGGCTGTACTTCTTGCAAGAAAAATTTTTTCTATCAGTCCATGGTATATTCATTATTCTTCCCCAACGCCATAATTCAACAGAATCAATTCTTCTTCAGTCTTCCTTATTCATTGTCCAGCTTTCGCATACGTACGAGACAATTGAAAATAACATGGCTTGAGTCAGGCGCAGCTTAGTCGTCAAAGTGACATCTTTGCTTTTTAACATTTCAGAGAGGTCTTTTGTAGCAGATTTGCCCAATGCAATATGTCATTTGATTTGACTACTGTTTCCATGGGTGTTGATTGTGGATCCAAGTAAAATGAAATCCTTGAGGACTTCAGTCTTTTCTCTATTTGTCATGATGTTTATTGATCCATTTGTGAGGATTTTTGTTTTCTTTCCATCCCTCTAGCCCCAAGCAGCCACTAAATTACTTTTGGTCTCTATAGATTTCCATGTTCAGGACATTTCATATGAATGGGATCATATTATACGTGGACTTTTATGACTGGCTTCTTTCACTTAGCATGATGTTTTCAATGTTCATTCATGTCATAGCATGTATCAGTACTTAATTACTGTTTTATTGCCAAATAACATTGCATCGTACGGCTGTATCACATTTTATTTATCCCTTTGTCAGTTGATGAACATTTGGGTTATTTCCACTATTTGTGTTACATAACATCTTGCCTCTAAATAGCTCAAGACATAGGGTTTATAACTATAAATTTTATCCACTGAACATCATAAAATTGCAGTCAACTAGAGGAAAAGTGTAAGACAGGAAAGAAAGAATGATGGGATGTGATGTTAGAAAATTAAAAGCTTGGCTTGATTATTGACCCTTTAAAATGATGTTGGCCAGATGCCAGTCTCTGGGCCAAGTTTTCTTAACTGGCCTTTTATATTTGCTCTATTAACTACTTCCTTAACAAGGTTTTTAAAAAATGCTCTAGGAACATGGCCCAGATACAACTTTCTGAGCTGCAGATGAATGCTTTGGAGCTGACAGATCCGTTTGTTTGTTTGTTTTTAAAACTATGGGCTGTTACTCTTTATAGTTTCTCTAGGCTTATTTCTTTGGGTTGGAAAACCCCGGGGAAACCAAATCAGAAATAATGTCTGTATCAAATATTTTGTCTTACATGAGAACATACCCACATGCCTCTCTGGAAAGCCACATGGTTATATGCATGTCCTGCTGTCAACCAGGCTAGTAACTCTCAGATTTCAGATCAAATATTATAGAATTTAAAAAAAAGAAGTAACTCCTAAAATAATTGATCAGGTGTGTACTACTTTCTGGTGGATTCAGGAAACTTCAGAACCGTAAGTTTGCAATTCTGTCTTTGATGTATGTTATGTATAATTAGTAAATGTTTATGAAGCTTCTTTTTACTCTAACACATGGGGTCACCATGAGTCAGTTGACTCTATGGCAACAGGTTTTTAAAAAACATATGTAATGAAAATAATAGCTGACGTGTGTTAAGCTTCTCCCATGTACCAGGCACTTCTTTCAGAGCATTGTAAATATTATTTTTATTTAATTCTTCCAGACCTTTTTAAAGATGAGGAAAGAGGCCCAGGAATATGTCCAAGGGAGCAAAACAAGTGGGGTGACTAAACTGTGATACAAACTGGGTTGTCTAACTCTAGGATCCTTGCTGTGGAACACATGGTTTATAGTCTTCTAATTCGTCGTTTTTGTGACAGTATATTTCATATCCTGTTCATCAAAGGGATTTCTTAGGTGCATTTTAAAAGTAGTTGTTATCCAGAGAGTTTATTAAGTTGGATACAAAAACAACTGTCTTGGGCCCCAATCTAAATTTTGCTGTCTTGACTATGTTAGAAAAATGTGTCCTGAAGTATACATTTTCTCCTAATTGATTTTTGATAATGAGATTTGAACAGGTGTACATGGCACCAAACGTTGAAATGAAAACTGAGGCTGTACTTCTAAAGATTAGGAACCAAGTCTCTAGATATTTAGTTGAAACTTTAATTTTTATTTCAGGGTTAGATACAGAACAAAACCTTATTTGTTATGGTTTATTGGTGTTGCTAACTTTTCTGGATTATCTTTTCTACGTCACTGTTTATATTTTTCTGGCAGTTATTAAAGATGTCTTTGTCAGCATTTTGAAAATCATCTGAAGCTTTCCTCAAAAGGTCACAGTGTGTGTGTGTACACACAGTAACTTAAATCGGTCCTTTGTGTGAATTTCTTTCTGCTTGTTATATGCTTGGTCACCTAGTTTAGTTTAGTAACATTCGAGTTTCTTATTCCCCTTTCAGATTTTGATTAAACTCAGTCCAGTAATTATGTACAATGATAGGTTGTTCTCTTTTCCAGATTCTTAAGTGTTCCATTGAACTATCCCATTCCCACTATTAGCCTCCCAGCCTTTCTCTTTCTGTCTGCCTGCTCTGTCTCTCTGTATACTCTGATCTGTATAACAGGCACAGTAACAGTACCCATCTCACGGAGTTGCCATGAGAGTTGAGGGAGTGTGTGGGTATATATGCTTAGAACTGATTGGCACAGAGCAAGCACCTTGTATTAGCTATGGACTGACTGTTTTTCCATTGTGTGTAGTACACCTACTCCTCATTTATCTTACTGTCTCTTTATCTGAATTTTGAATTTATGACAATAATAAAAAATCTACTATCCAACTATTTTGCACATTAATGATGTGTGTTGGGCAGTAATGAACCCCGAGGTGTGAGGGAAGAGAACCACTGGCTGTGATGGCTATGTGTCAACTTGGTTTGGCCGTTATATAATGATGTAATGATTATGTAATGATGTAATTTGGCAGTTATATTATGATGTAGTCATCCTCCATTTTGTGACCTGATATAGCCATTCCTCATTTTCTCATAACCCTGATTTTCACAAAACAACCTGGTCTTAGAACCTACCATGTCAATAAGTGAGGAGTTGGGTGTATTTAAAATGTGGCTTGTCCTTATAGATTTCTTTATTAGTTCTTTTCTGCAATGACTTAAACATGTGACATCTACAATTTTCCAATTACCTTATGTAATTAAAAACACAAGGGCTATATGTTATGAAAACAGCATTATTTACAAATTGGCAATATTTACAAATAATGGGTTCTACATACCAAGGCCTTATAGAAAATATAGACTTTATAGAGAATCTGCATGTAGAGAACTTGTTAGCTCCTTGAGATAGGGTCTTTCTCCTACTCATCTCTGGGTTCCCTGCAGTGCCTTGTACAAAGAAAGGCCCTCGATGACTTGAATCAAACCCAGATGGATCAAGGAATTACCACAGCCTGAGAATTATTAATACAATCAGGTTCTAATTACCTACAATGATGGCAAAGAGGCATAAAAATGACATATGACATCTACAGGAATTCACAGGCTTCATTTAAATAAAAATGGTTTCTATAAAAACCAGTTAAGTAGACTAACTTGACTTCAGCTGTTTTCCCTTTATCAACACGTTCTAGTAAAGGAAATGAAAATTAGGACAGTCAATAAACTACAAATTGATTAACACAATATAAACTGGTTTCATAGGTCATCAGTAGGTAGGTAGGTAGATGCCACCAAAAAAAAAAAAAAAACCGTTCCCATTGAGTCGATTCCGACTCATAGCGACCCTTTGGGACAGAGTAGAACTGCCCCATAGGGTTACCAAGGAGCACCTGGTGGATTCAAACTACTGACCTTTTGGTTAGCAGCCAAGCTCTTAACTACTGCGCCACCAGGGCCCTGCAGATGCCACCAAGCTGCCTCAAACCCATGGCAACCTTATGTACAACAGAATGAAGTGCTGTCTGGTCCTGCGTCATCCTCATGATAGACAGCATGTTTAAGTCCATTATTGCAGCCATCGTTCCAATCCACCTCACCAAGGGTCTCCCTAGCCTTTGTTGGCCCTTCACTTCATCAAAGCTGATGTCCTCGTCTAGCTATTGATCACACCTGATGACCTGTCCAAAGCAAGTGAGTCAGACAGTGAGTGTTCTGTTGTAATCCATGAAGTTTTCATTGGCCAGTTTTTGGAAGTAGGTCACCAGGCCTTTCTTTCAAATTCATCTTAGTCTGGAAGCTCCACCGAAGCTAGTCCACCAGGGGTGAACCTTCCTGCTGGTACTTGAAATACTGGTGACCTAGCTTCCAGCATCATAGCAACATCATCAACAGAATCCCAACTGCATTTTTGCTATGTGCGAGGAACTCAATAAGAGTTTCATTCGTGAGGAAAACGAAGTAGCTCCTAGTGTCTAGCTGGAGCAAAGATTGTGGCGGGAACACCACAGACAGTGTTGCGCTCTCAGACAGTATTGCGCTCTCTGTTCGGTGGCTGTTCTCAAACTCTTCCTTCCCCGCCGTGGACCTGGGAAGATTTTTTTCCTCCAAGCCAATAGGACAGAGTCGGATGTTTAAAGAGTTCCATCTGACTGTGTTTGTGCCCTGCCTTTTGCCTCACTTTCTCCTTGTGTTTTGCTTCCTTGTGTTCATTCAAGTTACCATGATGTTGTAGACTCCGGTACGTGCTCATCCACAGCCTCAAAAACTATTTCTCAACTCTTCCCTTTAGGCCATTTTAAATCAACTTCCTCCTTTTGATGAAAAGAAAACCTACCAAAAAAAAAAAAAAACTACCCTCCTGCAAACTTCTGGTAACAGAAGCATCCCTTAGTATGATTCACCATCCCAGGGTGTTGAAATTACATACACTAATCCCACCATTGCTTTGTTGTCCAAACCACTAACTTCCTGAATGTCTTGCTTTGTTTACTCAACCTGTTCCAAGTTAGAATTGACTGACATAAAGAAACCTCTTTTCAAATCACACAGACTTATAGCACTGAGCTGGTAATTGTGGAAACAGGACAGTGTGATATTAGGTTTATTCTTTTTCAGTCTATAAGATTTATCATTACATCATTTGCTTCAGGTATTCTGACGTTTGGGTCTTTTTGTCCTCCAAGCTTTTCTATTTTCAGAGTTTTGAAAATTATGTAACTATTCTTCTGTAGCACTCTTCATTCGTGGCAGATATTTTGTTTCTACTTTAGGGTTTAATCTTTGCTTAGGTAAAATCTTTTCACCATTGTGGCTATTTGTTGTTGTGTGCTGTCGAGTCCATTCCGATTCCTAGTGACCCTATATGACAGAGTAGAACTGCCCCGTAGGGTTTCTTAGGCTGAAACCTTTACCCAGCAGATCAATAGGTCTTTTCTCCTGCAGGGCTGCTGGGTGGGTTCGAACTCACGACCTCCAGGGCTCTTTATGGCTATTTAGCAGTTAGAAATAAACAGCTGTCTACTTTGAGATAAATGTTCTCATTCTTTTTGACTGCTAAGTTAAATGAACAATAGACGATTAAAGATGTAAATTTTTAGATTAAACAAATTTTCCTGGCTGAGGTTGAAAAAAGAACAGCGATCTCACTAGGTGGGTGACCTCACCAAGATTATTTGACTTTTCTGTTCTCTCCTTGGAGCCCTGGTGGCGCAGTGGTTAAGTGATACGGCTGCTAACCAAATGTTGGCAGTTCGAATCCCTCAGCAGCCACTCCTTGGAAACCCTATGGGGCAGGCTCCTCTATCCTATAGGGTCACTGTGGGTTGGAATTGACTTGATGGCAACGGTTTTGGTTCTCTCCTTATTATAATTTAATAAATTATGGATATTTGTTTATTTAAGCTTACTCTATTCATGAAAACTTATGAATGAATTAATGTTGGTAAAGAGCTCGTAGACTGTTGGGTAGGAGATTCCATGTCAGTGGCAAGTGTTTAGAACAAAACACAATTCAACTTTACATGTTAAGAAAGTATTATTCTGTGACATCGGTTTGCTCAGACCCCACATCAGTTCTGATGTTACCCTGACTCAAAAATCTGCTTGGAAACCAAGTGGTTGGCAGCTGTATTTTGTTCTTACTGACTAGCACAGAGTCATTTTCCCGCCCGTCTGCCATGCTGTTTGGTAGCTCAGCTTGTACTTGCTGCTTCTGTCATCATCTCCCTGGGTGGTTAACCTGATGCTGTCGAGTCAGTTCTGGCTCATGGCCACCCGATGTGTGTCAGAGTAGAACTGTACTCCACAGGGTTTTTGATGGTTGATTTTTTAGAAATAGATCACCATGCCCTTCTTCTGAGGCACTTCTGGGTGGACTCAGACCTCCAGCCTTTTAGTTAGCAGCTAAGCATATTAAACGTTTGCACTTTACTACCCAGGGAATCCACTGGGTGGTTAGCACTTGCTTTTTGGTCTGTCTCCTAAGCCAGACGTGCCTATCTTGAAGCAGAGACCCTGTTGCTGTGGAGTGGATTCTGACTCATACCACCACTATAGGACAGAGTAGAACTGCCCCATAGGGTTTCCAAGGAGTGCCTGGTGGATTCAAACTGCAGACTTTTTGGTTAGCAGCCATAGCACTTAACCACTGTGCCACCATGGCTCCAAGTTGACCCATAGAGAAATGTATATTGAAATGTTGGAGACCTAGTGTTGTCGTGGTTTTGTTAGGTGCCGTCAAGTCGGTTCCGACTCATAGAGACCCTATGTACAAGAGAACGAAACATCACCGGTCCTGTGCCATCCTCACAATCATTGCTGTTTGACTCCATTGTTGCAGCCACTGTGTCAATCCATCTCGTTGAAGGTCTTCCTCTTTTGCTGACCCTCTACTTCACAAGCTAGCATTTGAAATACTGGTGGCATAGCTTCCAGCATCACAGCAACACACAAGCCACCACTGTAAGACGCACTGACCGATGAGTGGTGGTAGAGACCTAGCATGAAGGAAAACTGTTGTCAGACACTGGACTCTCAAGTAGAGGTCAGGCTCAAAAGGGACCTAGCGTGGAACTATTGAAAAGAAAGAAGGCTTGTGTGATTTCTTCTCCTCATTTCTGATTACTTCTGTTATGGCACTGGGTTAGAGATTTGAAATTGTTGTGTAGATTGGTACTCTTGAGACGCTTCACATGGGAACTTACACAATGTAAGTCTTCCCAACACCTGATTCTAGTCTAAAGTGTTTTCAGGTAGGTTGTTGAGGATTCTAGGAGACCCTGGGTGGCACAAACAGTAAGTGCTCGACTACTACCTGAAAGGTTGGCAGTTCGAATCCATCCTCAGGTGCCTTGGAAGAAAGGCTTGGCGCTCGGCTTCCTAAAGGTCACAGCCTTGAAAACCCTGTGGAGTACAGTTCTACTCTATACACATGGGGTCGCCATGAGACGGAATCGACTTGACAGCAACAGGTGTTTGGTTTGGTTGAGAGCTCTGAATAGAATGTAGGATACACTTTTTCATTGACCCAAGGTTTTTGTCTCAAAGCCATCTGTATATTCTTTCCTCAACACAAAACATGTGCACGCCCACATCCACATGCACAGATTCTTGACCTATGCTTAGTAATACTGGCCATACCTGAAGTGTCTCAGGGCAGTATTTGCTGTTTTAGCAATTTACTTACCTGAAGCTCATACCTTTCTGCAGCGTCAGTGTATTCAGACTTCAAATTTTCCATGTAAACATGTTACTGTACTTACTGTATTATGTCTCAGAACATCATTTCTCACTTAAAATCAAGGCCAAGAAAACTCCCAATTAGCCACTTGAATGGAGATCAGGAGCCTTGGTGGCAAAGTGGTATAAGTGCTTGGCTGCTTACCAAAAGGTTGGTGGTTCGAACCCACCAGTCACTCTGTGGGAGAAAAATGTGACAGTCTGCTTCCGTAAAGATTTATAGTCTTGGAAACCCTGTGGGGCAGTTCTACTCTGTCCTACAGGGTCGCTATGAGTAGGAATCGACTCGACAGCAATGGGTTTGGTTGTTTTTGGAACGGAAGCCAATGGTATGGATGTTACTAAACAACAAATTTGTTTTTTAATCAAATTAGGCAATTTTAGGGACATTAAAATTCCATAATTTCTTTTAAATTATAATTTACTTTGGAGATTGCATAAATGGTTTGTGCTTGACTGCTAACCTAAGGGTTGGTGGTTCCTAGCCACCCAGTGGTACTGTGGAAGAAAAGGCCTGGCAATCTGCTTCTGTAAAGATTACAGCTAAGAAGATCCTGTGGAGCAGTTCTACTCTGTAACACATGGGCTTGCCATGAGGTGACTCAATGGCAACCAATAGCAATAGCATTATATTCAGTTCTATTGTGGATGATTTGTAAATTCCCATGAATTATTGGCAAGAATTTGAACTCACATGAAAGCATTCTCTGATAACTTTAGACTGTGAGAATTTGCACATTAACTTCGAGAGGAATAGTTTGAAGGCTCAAAGCTTTAATGACAGGGCAGAAGAGTGGTTAAGGTGCAGACTTCAGAGTTACATCTCAGGTAACACCTGGCCCTGGCCACACTCCTCCATGACCTTAGATGAGGTGCAGGTATCTCCTCTGAATGTTAAGAGGATTAAATAAAATAATATCTATAAAGCACCACAGTGACACATGGTGGGTGATCAATAAATGTTACTTGTTATCAAAATATACAATTTATGAAATTCTGTACTACCTGTCTTAGGCTTGGTTCTCTAGAGAAGCAAAACCAGTGAAGCATGTACATACATATATACAGAGAGAGATTTATATCAAGGAAATGGCTCATGCAGTTGGAGAGGCTGGAAAGCTCCAAGTCCATGGGTTAGACTGGAGGCTTTTCCTGACTCACGTAGCTGCGGAGGCTGATGAATCCCAAGACCAGCAGGTAAGCTGCTAGCTCAGGTCTCAAGAACCAGAAGTCAGATGATGACGAGCTGGATGCAGGATCCAGAGAGCCTTGCTGGAACATCCATTTATACACTAGAGGCAGGCCACACCCCCAAGTAAACTCTCTTTCAATTGATTGGCTGCTTATAGCAGATCTCATCATGGAGGTGATTACATCATTACATAACTGCCAAACTACATCATAACTGCCCAACCACTGAGGACCATGGGCCAGCCAAACTGACACAACCTTAACCATCACACTGCCCTAATGATAAACCACCCCCCAGCTGTCTATCAGTCTGTTGTACGGTGGTAGCTTGCATGTTGTTGTGACGTTGGAAGCTACACCACCAGTATTTCAAATACCAGCTGGGTCACCCATGGTGGACAGGTTTCGGTGGAGCTTCCAGACTATGATAGACTAACGAGAAAGATCTGGTGATCTACTTCTGAAAATTAGCCACTGAGAACCCTATAGATTAAAAAAAATGTCCGATGTAGTGTTACAATCATGAAGATGACACAGAACCGATCAGCATTTTGTTCTGTTGTAGTTGGGGTCACCATGAGTCAATGTGGACTCAACAGCAGCTAAAAACTACAACAATGATAAATCATAACACTGAAAGATAATGCATGTATGTCTGGTATGATCTGGACACAGGAAAGCAATTTAGAATTAGCACCAAAAAAAAGAAAAAAATCAGGTCTTCACCTGGGTTTCCTAAATTTAAGAAGGTTCTTTATGTAAGTTGTTGTTGTGAGCTGTTGAGTCAGTTGTGACTAGTATGGAGCCTATAAAGAGTAGAGCTGCCCCATGGGGCTCCCAAGGCTGTAATCTTTTATGGACACAGACAGCCATATCTTTCACCTGTGGAACAGCTGGTGGGTTTGAACTGCCAGCCTTTCGGATAGCAGCTGAGTGCTTAACCACTACACCACTGGGACTTCGTCCCTTACACTTATAATTTAAATGATTTCATCCCACTTTAGCCACCATTTGGCAGAGCCCTGGTGGCGCAGTGGTTAAGAGCTCAGCTGCTAGTCAAAAGGTCGGCAGTTCGAATCCACCAGCTGCTCCTTGGAAACTCTTTGGGGCAGTTCTACTCTGTCCTGTAGGGTAGGTGTGAGTCAGAATCGACTCTACAGCAACGAGGTGGTTTTGTTTTGTTTTTTTCAGGGTTTGCCACTATTTGTACATCTCGTGGGACGCCTTGGGTAGATGGCTATCTACGAGGCACCGTGAGAGAACTGTTAGTAGGGGGAATGGTCCGCATTGCATAAGGAAACTAGACTATGTCAGCCTCCCAGGAGATTCTTGGGATTGGTGGGCCCTAACAGTCTACTTCTAGTAACCAGAACCCAAAAAGAAAATGGAGCATTTGGGGAAATATGTTTGTAGAAGATGCCTGTACAATACTTACTTAATATACAATCCCTTTGTGCATTTATATAGACCTTGGATTATATGAGCCTATGCTTGAGGAGAATTTACTTTGGATAGTAATATCAATTGCCACCGAGTCAAATTCAATTCATGGTGATCCCACGTGTCTCAGAGTAGAACTGTGCGCCACTGGGTTTTCAGTGGCTGATTTTGTGGAAGCAGGTCACCTGGCCTTTCTTCAGAGATGCCTTTGGGTGGATTCAAACCTCCAACCTTCTTGTTAGACTTTCACCACCCAGAGTTATCTTTGAAAGAATGGCATACCAAAGAAATTCAAGTTTTAAAATGTTTAAATTAATAGCATATGAGTGTACCTTCTAGATATTAAGGTTTTTTGCACATCCAGTTTTAAGGTAACTGGAATATTTCTCATGCCTGGTAGCACTTATGATTAAAATGAGTAGAATGGTATGCTTGAAAAGTACACTCTATTGGATGTCAAAAGACCTGGCGCAGTCAAGCTGCTCCAAGCCGCGTGACCTTCAGCAAGGTCACCTTACTTTTCTGGGGGATCTTGAAAGGATGAGGTGGTTTGATTTGTTAAACAGTTTCTGTTCTGTTGTTTGAGGGGCTGCTCTTTCATTTTTAAGCTCCAGCATTCCTTGCTTTTAATTACAGCACTCACCTCTTTTTATATCGGGTGAAAAGACAGCCTGAGGGGATTTGGAAAAAAATTCCATACCCTAGAGCTGTTGGGCCACTGAGAATTTAATGAGCCAGGGAGTGAGAAAACTTGCTTCTGAAATGACAACAAAAGTATGTTGTATTAAAAAAAAAAAAGTATGTTGTATTTAAAAACTGATGTCCCCACGAAATAGCTTTATTCCTCATGGTCAAAACATAGCAGCAACTGAGATGTCCTTCAGTAGGCAAGTGGATAAACAAACTGTGGCACATTCATACAAAGAAGAAAGGAAATGACCTGTTAAACTACTACCAGAAGGAACCTGAAGTGCATATTGCTAAGTGAAAGAAGCCAGCCTGCAAAGACTACATATGATTCCAACTACAGGACATTCTGGAACAGGCGAAACAATAGAGACAGTGGTTGCCAAAGGTTCGGGGGGCAGAAGAGGGAAGGAGGGATGAGTAGGTGGAACACAGGACATTTTTAGGGCAGTGACACTGTTCTCCAGGAGACTGTCACGGTGGACATGTGACATCATGTGTTTGTGCAACACAAAGAGTGAGCCCTAATGTAAACTATGGACTTTAGTTAATAATAATGTATCTCAGTAGTCAAAAAACTATGTCATATTGATTTTGTTTTGTTTTGTTTTACATTAATATGTTACTTAGCTAAGATGTACATAAGAGGAAGTTGGAGTGATGGTTAGGGGCTTGGGGTTTGGAATCACACTCATGGGTTTTAAATCCTGGATCTGCCATTTACTTACCTGAGATGTGGGGCAGGTTGTTTATCTCCTTGAGCTTCAGTTTCGTCATTTGTAAAATGACTAGAGTAATGCCTATCCCTCAGGATTGTAATGAAGATTAAATAAGATGATGTATGCAAAAAAAAAAAATCGGCATACACACGAAAAAACATAGCACAGTGAGCCTACAGTCACAGTAGCTATTACCGTGGACATTCACTTGAACCACATCTGTATGTATTCTGGAGAACTATGGTAATGTTTACTTTGCAAAAACATACTCTTCTGACTCTGTTGTTACATTTCATCACACTGTATTATTATATGTATGCTGTCTGACGGTCCCCACTAGACTATAAGATGTGTGACAACAGGGCTGTGTCTCTTTTGTCCACCCCAAAACACATCATTAGCACAATGCATGGATGTAACTTCTGTGACCGTGACCAGGGAAGGCCACCCCAGCTCCCCATGGATGGCAGACCAAGTCAGAACAGGGGCCTGGGTGCAAGAAAGACTAAACTGAGAGGTGAAAATGAGAGGTTTTCCTCAACCTATTCCCTTGGAATTTCTGTGAGGGTTACAGGGCTAAAATATGAGTGGGAGTATGAAATGCATCAAAATCAACATCACCAAGTATAGCAGAAAGAGCCCTGGTGGGGGTAGTAAGGTCCCCAGCGTGGTTCTAGCCTGACTCTGTCCACGTGAGCCACGGCCTAAAGCCTAGACACAGTGGGGCAGACGAGAGTGCCTTTACTCCACCAGTGACTTCACTGGTTTCTTCTTTAGGAAAATTTTAAGTGGTTAATCTGTGTTTCAACTTCTCTGTATAGAAGTAAATTTGTACCCTATTGTTTCTGGAGCCTGTTGGTGTTGTGGTTAGGCGTTTGGTTGCTAATCAAAATGTTGGCAGTTGGAATCCACCAGCCACTCCTTGGAAACCCTATGGGGTAGTTCTTTCATGTCCTGCAGGGTCACTATGAGTCGGAACTGACTCGATTGACATTCAGTTACGTAAATGGACTAAAGTAATACAGACAGCTTTTGATTAGTCCTGTCAACTGAGCAGAATATCTCTGAGACACTCTAAAACCAATGTGGTTTTGTTTTTTGTATTTTGGTAAATATATATGTAACAAAACATTTGCCGTTTCGACATTCTTCCCATGTACAGTTCTGTGAAATTACGTTCATCATGTTGTTCAACCATCACCACTCTCCGTTTCCCGACTTCTCCATCATTCTTAACAGCAGCTCGGCCACCCCTAAGCAGTGGACCCCCTTTTCCTCTCCTTTCCGCCAGCCCCTGGTAACCACTAGTAAACGTCAGTCTTCATACACTTGCCTATTCTAGATGTTGCCTACGATTGGGATGGTACAATATTTGTCCTTTTCTTAACTGACTTATTTCGCTCAGCCAAAATAAATGTTTTAATCTGTAAAACAAAGTTTTGTCCACAACTTGATGGTTGTAGGTCTGCCTGGTATTATGTAGATTAATAGCTTTTCAGGATAATGAAGATATTCTGGTGATCTTAACAGCTCAAAAAGAAGACCACAGTCTGAGTGGGAAAGCTGGAATTTTTAAACTCACACCTCCTAGGTTCTAGTCTAGGGCCAGAAGGATATTGTTTACAAAAAAAAGAGAACTCAACAGATAATCTAAAATTTGGATTACCTTATGAGGTACTGAAGTCAGCTTCTCAGCAATATCAAAAATGAAGAAAGATTTCCAGAGACTGAGTTTCACAATCAGAGTCAAAGGAGGGGTGCCTCCAGAACAAATCTGAGTGGATATTATATTGCTGTCTCTCATTCTTGTCTTTCAATAATGTTGTGTGCCATCAAGTTGATTCCGACTCTCAGCCACCCTATGTGACAGAGTAGAGCTGCCCCATAGGGTTTTCTAGGCTGTGACAGAGTAGAGCTGCCCCACAGCGTTTTCAGGCTGTACTCTTTACAGAAGCAGATCGCCAGGTCTTTTCTCTCTTAGAGCCACTGGTGGGCTCCAACCGCAGGCCTTTCGGTTAACAGCTGAGCACTTAACCATTGCGCTACCAGGGCTCCTTCTTTCAATGATACAAGTCCGCTCCTGCCAGATGACACACACTGATAGGTGTGAGTTGAAGTCACTGTTGAGTAAGTCTGAGGTATGTGTCTTTCAACAGAAATGAAGAAAACTTTCTTGAAAGAAAGAAAATGAAATCACAAAATCCATAACATCCAAATTGTTTAAAATTATTGAGAAAGACAGGGTTTATTTTAAAGAGGTCAAGCAAATCGACTCTAAACGGTACTATTAAAGTTCGTCTCTGACAGAATTCATGACGGAACTCAAATGGAAGTGATATTTTCCATGGGCTAGAGTCTATATTTGGCGCAGTGGTTAAAGCACTTGACTACTAACCGAAAGGTCAGTGGTTCAAAACCGCCAGCAGCTCCAAGGGAAAAAAAAATGCAGCAGTCTGCTTCTGTAAAGATTTACAGCCTTGGAAACCCTGTGGGGTCGCTACCGGTTGGAATCAACCTGACAGCAGTGGGTTTGGTTTTGGTTTTAGAGTATTTAGTGACTTAAAATTAAAATACATAAGTAGGGATAAATAAACTGGTTTTTAATATGTCAAACTCAGGATTGTTAAATCCATTCAGAAGTTTTAGAATGGCTTAAATCAATGTAAAGACACAGTTCACAACATTGGGCCTGCCTGGGTAATTGATCCTTTTACTTGTAACAACATTTACGCAGGTGTTTCTATGCTCTTTAAATGAATTGACATAGTATAGAGCCATGGTTTATGATTTCTGTAAACTTCACCTTCAACTGACCGCTATTAATACTTAGAAACTTGTTTCTAATCAACTGTACTACTTGACATTGGCATCCTATTTTACTAAAACTAAGTATTTTAAGAAAAATCTCAACCCATTTCTTCAGGGCATATTTACACTAAGTAATGCTAAGAAGTAATACCGAAGTAGAAAAGTAGACAGACTAAACTCTAGGGGGAAAAAAAGACAAAAATTAAAAGCACCATAAAATTATAATTATCCTACAATAATGCCAAGTAGAAATTTTTGTACTAGTCATGCTCATTCCTTTAGTTGTCTTGCAGTCAAAGAATGAAAGTCACCCATCTGTAGTACATTCCAGATGTTTTAAAGAAGACAAACAATATGAACCTACAACCTGCCAGGGACTCTGTCTATTTTAAGTGCATAATTTTATTAAAACAGCATAAAAATGGCTGGCTGTGGAAATCCAGGCTATTCTTTTTAGATGTGTGGCATAATATTTAATTGTCGTTTCCTTCATAAAACTACTAGTTTAACACTCCATCTGATCAGCTCTTCTTCCTTTTTTTCACCTGTGCACTTCACCCTTCAGTCCTCTTTTGGGTTGGCTTTTAGTGCAAATTGCAGATGTTTTTTTTTCCCACTTATACCAACTGTGCTGTTTTTGTCGCTGCCTCTGACCAGAGCAGTTGGGGAAATTTCCCAGTTCCCAGAGGATAACCCGGGCTCTGGCGCAGGCGGTGGCGATTCCCTCTAGTTTTCCACTGCAGCTGTTCCTTGCCCTGTCCGTCCCCCGGAAGTCCCATAAAGGTACCACAAGAGCCAGGAGAGAAGGACTCACAGGACAGCCTTGTGTACATAACCCCACACCGAAGGCAAATGCAGGCGGTGAAATTGCCTCATAGCCGGATCTGAAAATGCAGGAGTGAGTGGACTATAACCCCCTGATCGTGCGCACACGCTGCTTCCTGCTCCACTAGAGAGAGGTCCGGGCCATGTCATTATATTGTCGCTGCTATGACTGGACCCACAGCAAAGCCTGCCCAGGCCAAGGACCACAGAGTCCAGAAGCAGCAATGCAGCACAGAGATGGGGAGTAGGCCAGGCTCAGGGCAAGCACAGGCAGCTCACGCCAGCTCTGCGAACAGCACTGAGTGGCCTTGATCCCCAAACCCGCCCGGTCCTGCACCTGGTTCCCTGTGGGCAGGGTGGGGAGGGAGCCCACCTTG
Organism: Loxodonta africana; assembly: GCF_030014295.1. Lineage (NCBI taxonomy): Eukaryota > Metazoa > Chordata > Mammalia > Proboscidea > Elephantidae > Loxodonta > Loxodonta africana. Next base: position 9,965,707 of record NC_087358.1, on the reverse strand, counting down.
GGCTTGGTCTTCCCCTTACCCCCACCTCTGACCTTTCTTCCCCATCTCAGTGTTATCTGCCAGATCAAAAGTGGATCCTTCATTCCATTCAGCTTCTGTCCTGCACTGAGAAGCATGGTGAGGTAGGGAATGGCATCTGTCAGCTTCTGCCTTGCAGTAGAGGTCTGTGAGCCAAAAAAGTCTGCGTCACTTCTTTTTAAACAACGTTCTTCATTGGGAAAAATCATGAGAACCCACACAATCCCTGTGACGGCACTATACTTTTCTCATGCCTCATTTCTTTCTCTGGGGTGAATGCTCCTACCCTAAAAGGATTTCTTCCAGCCCTCACTGCAAACCCTATTTTGTGCTCAATAGCATTATGTTCCCCTTTTAATAGGATTTTTTACATTCTTCTCTGTATGGTGACCTCCCCAAGGGAGGGACCATCTCATTTATCTTTTCATCTGCTCCAGTGTTCAGCAAAGTACTGAAGCCTGCCAGCAAGAAGTGCAAAATAGCAATCTGTTATTGTTAAATGGTAGCTATTCATCTCTCCAGTAGATTGTAGTAACAAGATGATGCCATATTTATCACTGATTCTTCATGGCACATTGCACAATGATCCACACTTCTAGTTGTATGCCGTCAAGTTGATTCCAACTCATAGCGACCCTACTGGACAGAGTAGAACTGCCCTGTAGGGTTTTCTAGGCTGTACTCTTTACAGAAGCAGATCACCAGGTCTTTTCTCCTTCAGAGCTGCTGGTGGATTGGAACCACTGACCTTGAGGCTAGCAGCTGAGCGCTTAACCATTGCACCAGCAGGGCTCCTAGATCCATACATAGCAGGTGAACACAATGGCAGCCTTCCCTTTTCTAACTACTGAAACCAAAACCCACTGCCGTCAGTTCCGACACTCAGCCTGAGTAATTTACCTTTTGGAAGACAGTAAGTGGACGGAGGATCCCTGGTTGTGCAGTGGTTAAGAGCTTGGCTGCTAACCAAAAGATCAGCAGTTCATATCCACCAGCTACTCCTTGGAAATCCTATGGGAAAGTTCTCCTCTGTCCTATAGGGTCACTATGAGTTGGAATCGACTCGATGGCCATGGGTAAGTGGATGGTAAGCTCTGTGAATTAGGGCGGGGCCCAGAGGAAAGATGGCAGATGAGTCCAGAGACCTGGATATGATTCGGTTTTACCTCTGCTTTGGTTGCATGGTCCTCTCGTTTTCCTTTCAGGATGTTGGGGAAAGAGAATAAAATTAATGGCTACAAAAACACTTTGAAAAAGTTTAAAAGCATTCTGTGGACACAAGGTGTTATTACTTCCTTTAGGAGTCCCAATAGCAAAAAGATGATGACCATTTGGTGATTGTTGTTGGTTAGTAGTATCAAATATTGTTTACTCCCCCAAATAAGCAGGCCATAACAGTCGTGTGCCACTTCCCGCAGGTATGAATTAGGAGCTGCTCTCTTCATCGGATGGGCGGGAGCCTCACTCTGCATAATTGGTGGGGTCATATTTTGCTTCTCGATATCTGACAACAACAACAAGACACCCAGGTACGGAAACAGGAAATACAGTGCCCTTCTAAATTATTATATATAGAACAAAGTATGCAGTTCATAAGATTCTTAGAACCCTCAAAACCCCGGAATTGGGAAGTGTTAGGAATGTCGTTAATAAAAACAAAAGAAAAGAAAAAAAAAAGCTTATCATTATTAGGTTCTAAAGCTGGTTCTATGAGTAGAAACTTCATCTGAAAATCTGAATGATATTCTCCTAAAGATCAGTTGTGAGGGGTACGGGCCCTAAAAAAAGTTAACCACCAGAATCAGCGACTGCTTTAAAAACATGGGTCTAAAGATGAGGGCGTATTCTTCACTGTGGATCCCCTCGGTGGTGAAATGCTCAACGTGTTCAGCTGCTAACCAGTAGGTTGGAGGTTTGAGTCTACCCAGAAGCAAGCACCTCAGAAGACCTGGCAAGCTACTTCCAAAAAACCAGCCATCGGAAACCCTGTGGAGTACCATTCTACTCTGACTCAGAAGGGGTCGCCGTGAGTCAGAATCTAGACAGCAAATGGGTTTTTTTTTTTTTAATTCTTCACTATGGCCTCATTTCATATAGGTAGAAATTGCTAAGGAAGGCTACAAGTCCCCTAGGTTCCAGGAAGGTGAGTTTCAAAAAACAGTTTGTAAAAGAATGAACAAATGAATAAGCCAAGGGTTTCTGCTGCAGAGATTTTTGTCACTCAAACTAGAAAGGACAATGAAATATTTCTTGGGCTGAAGGGAAGGAAGAAAGTTAACTAAAATCGGGAAGATTTAGATGTAGCTTATTCACAGAACTGGAAACTCTGGTGGCATAGTGGTTAAGAGCTAAGACTGCTAACCAGTTGGAACCTACTAGATGCTCCTTGGAAACCCTGTGGGGCAGTTCTACTCTGTGCTGTAGGGTCACTATGAGTCAGAATTGACTCAATGGCAACAGGTTTGGTTTTTTGTTTTTTTTTTTTAATTTACAGAACTAGGGGAAGTGGGTGTCTTCCGCTTTTTGTTTGCCCCAAGTGTGGAGTATAATCTCCCAACTGTTTTTTGCCTTTCAGAATGGGATATACATACAACGGGGCCACGTCAGTCCTGTCTTCTCGGACAAAGTATCATGGCGGAGAAGATTTTAAAACCACAAACCCTTCAAAACAGTTTGATAAAAATGCCTATGTCTGACAGAGCAGTGCTGCAAGCTATACCTTGAGTTTGTTATTAAAAGTGAACTGTTCACAACATGATTCCATCAAGGTCCTCCTATAATTAACACTCAAACTATTTTTAAAATAGGAATTGGAAGAATTTGTTGATTGTGTGGATGTATATGTTCTTATATACTAATCATTTTTCTGTTGTGGCTTTCTATAAAAAAATAAACGGGTTATTTACAGGATTTGTATATATTTTATACAGTTTTAGGGCATGTGAAGTATGTAGTACCGAAGTTTCAAGACGTATTGATAATATAGTAGCTTTCCTGCACATTCACACCTTGAAGTCTTTGTCCCACTTCTGTGTGTTGCTTTTCACTCATGTATTAAACAGAAGGTAGGCAAGGAGCAGAGTCTTGGCACAACATGAGGGCAACCTGAGACTGTTCCTCAAAAGGTGTTCAGGTTAAATGGACGTATTCCCGGGCTGCGTAGAGTCTACTTCTAGTTTCTTCCTCTCTGGTACGACTTTAAGTCCCTATGCTAAGTGCTGAAGAAAAGGGTCAGAAGACCAAGATGTTTTGCTCTTCTACCTTACACTGCCACCTTAAGTAACTGCTCCTGACAGAGAAAGCAACAGTCCTGAGGTAGAACTGACTCAGCTAGGGACACTGGGAATGATTGCCTTTGGAACCCACAAAAGGCATCTCGGGGTCCGTGTGGTACCTTCCTCACTCAGAACTGTTGGGCTGAGTTCCAGCATGTCTCTCAGGTCCTGTTCTGGAACTGAGTCATTGAGACATGCCATTCTTCCGGTCGTGGAACTTGCTCCAGTGATTTTTGAACAAAGAAAAAACGTATTCCTAGAGCCAGCCCTTTTAGACCATGTGCATAAAGCTAACAGTCGTCACAGTTAACACATCACCGTTCCAAACACTTTACACGCCTTAGCTTACTTAGTCTTCACAACCACCCTATGAAGTAAATATTCCTACTACCCTGAATTTACAGATGAGGAAATTAAAGCCAAGAGTTTGGGTTAACGTGCTACAATGAGTGACAAACCCACACTTTGAACTCAGGCACTTTTTAAAATACACAATTTCAAGCTCTGGCTAAGACTCGGTATCTGTGTTATCTCTTCATAAGAAACCAATATTAATCACAACGTGGGTGAATATCACATTTTTATGAAGCATCAAAAACTTAAAAGAAAAATCACATTGTTTTCACTGTGGAAAGAAAAGGAAATGGACAAATTTGTTATTAAAAAAAAAGTCTGTAACATGATTAATACTTGAAATATCTTTTCCACAGATCCAAATTGACTGGAAAATATAAAAGACAGGCCAGTGTGAGGACAGGGTTGTGTGTGTGTGCTTATGAAAAAATCCATTCAAAGCTGAGCTGGAGAAGATAATTTCAGTGAGGAGAAATATAAGGTAATGGTCTAAAAAAAATGAAGAAGCTGAATCTGTTGTTTTCAGATAAAAAATTATAGCACTAAACAGATAAATTTAAGAATAGGCTTTTATTACTCAGAAATACTAACTTAATTTAAATTTGGGTTTACTCTGTAGAAGTTTATCCCACTTCCCCAACCCTCTGCATTCAGGAATGAAGATGTGGCAGACAGAATTTGAATAGAGAACCTCACGTGAATGTCTTTGGCAACTTTTTAAAAAATAACTCTTAGTTTCTCACATTTTTTGGATGAGAAGTTATAACAATAACTATATCTCAAGGTTGTTCTAATTAAGCGAACTAATAATGCCTATTAAGAAAAAAAAAAAGCCTGGAACCATGCAAGTAGCTCAAGAAGTACCCGCTGCATAAATGGTTGAAGGAGTGATTCCGTGAACCCAGCGGCCCCTGCACCATCTTAGGCATGTGTGTCATTGTTTATCTCTGTCCTACTCTATAGAAATTTGATTTGGTGTTTATGAATACTTTTAGAAACATGCATATAAAGTTAGTATATTTGCCTAAACAGCCCCTGTGAGAACCAGGAATAGTTCTTCAAAGGGTAGGGATAGGCCACAAATAAAAAAGATCCTAGAAAGGGAAGAAACAGATAAAGACTTATTCTACCCTTAGTTCAGGATGTTGTATGGCACAGATATGCCAAGGCCAGCTTCTCGTTTAGTACATCCTCTAATAAACGTAACTCGGAAATCAATCTCCAGACACCTTGGTCAGAATCTAATAACTCAGCCACAGTCACGATGATGGAAATGGAGGGCTTTACTTGAGACCTTTGCAAAATAAAGAGAGAGCCAAAACCCAACAAATGTTACTCTTAGTTAAAATGCTACTTTTTTTCGAAAACAGTACAGATAGTACCACAAAGTTTAAAAATGCAAAGACAGCTGATATGAATTTTCTGACCTTTGACAATGTCATTGTTGAAGAACATAACTAAATTAGTTTTGAGGTATTTTATAATATGGATTGGGCATTTTAAAAAGTTTAAAAAAGAAAAAAACTCTACATACACATACGAATTCAATAATGACTCCATCTTTTCTATTCATACTCTGATAAACAAATTGGCATTTAAAATGGCTACATTCTAGTCATAAAATAGCCAAGGTAAAGATTATTCTACTTGAAATACTATTTTAAGTTTTAAAATAATTGTTTTAACAGCAACATGCTTACAATGGCTCAATGCTGGTACCATGACAGTACCTCAGGAAAATGTGTTTAAAATGGGCCTAGCGATACTGTTGAAACTGTAAATTTACTTCTATATGAAAATAACCAGTCTACACTGAAGCTTTCTCACTGATTCCACTAATTCAGTTGTAAAGTTACTAACGGAACTTTCTAACACCTAGAAATTTATAATACGTGACAACTTACATAAGATAGTAGGTATTTTTTAAAAAGCTTTAATAATTCAAGACCTGCTACAAGTTAAAAAAAAAATTCACTTAAAAATTAGTTGGAAAAAACACTTAACACTAGAGTACCATTCTGAAGGAAAAACTTTTTATGACTTCAATGACTTGTTATTTTTGAGCAGCAGAAGTCTTAAACACCTTTATCTGCTTTGAAATACTGTTGACAGTTTGTTTTTCAACAATGTATTGATGCCATTAAAGACACCCTTGTTCTCTGAGTCGGCTTCCTTGTTATTGTGAGAGAAATACTGTGGGCCGTGAGCTTAGTCATGTAGGCAGGCTAGTGAAATACTGGGGTTCTGAAATACTGCTGGCTTCTCCAAGAACCTTCTGACATTCAGGATTTAAGTTACACATCTGAGGAGTCACTCCAATCAGTCACAGTTACTAAACTGCTTTTTAACGTGCTTGACTCGTTTTCTTGAAGTCCTGTCGGGGAAGAGAGAGGAGGAAGATGAGAAGGCCCCGTGATTAAAGAATTGTACAGCCAAGCCTGTAAAAATCCGTAATTTCGCATTCTAACCTATTACTCTGCCTGAATCTGTTCATTAATCCCTGCTCCGCAGCCCCCGCAAGCTGGGGAGGCTTTCACAGTAAGGAGTGGCTATAAAATCTGGCCAAGGAGCAGCCACATCTCTAGGACGCCATCATGGGCAGGACTCTACAGCCTACACGTGCCTGCTTCTTGCTCCTTCCCCAGAACTCAGCACAGGGCCTGGATGTTGAATGTGCTCAACCCAATTTGTTGTTCTCATTACTGACTGTGAAAGGAGAGGAGAATAAAATTGACTGGCCAAGGAGGGATGAAGTGCTGATAGATTTTGTAGGGTGGGTTGACTTAAACATGAAGCTCAGTAGCAATTGCCATGATTGTGAGCCACCAAAAGGGTGCTGTGTGTAGAATCCCCCTTGAGTTTGTCTCTAGGAACGGTTCCTTTGAGGGGCACCGGGTCCTGGCACTGGGGGAGGAGACATGTCCTCGGGGCATGCTCTTGGCCCAGTGCACTGACAAAGTCAACGTAATGTAAACGTGGTTTTTTGGTTTTCAGACTATTAGGATCAACCTTTAGACCCAGCACAAACAACTTAATGATGGTTACGGAACAGAAGGTAAATGTCATGGTTTGGCAATGTGCGTGTAAAGGCCAGCCCACACGCTGCTGGGGGAAGTGGAGGGAGAGCCAGGAATGGCTTCACCTACAAATAGGGCAGGCGGCAAGAGATGCCACCGAAATGGAGAGAGCAGACACACACAGACTTACACGCATTAATTTAAAATTCCACAGAGAGGTATGGAAGCAGTGAAGAGGGGTAATGAGAGGTGTAGCGGGTGGTGAAAATGAACCAAATCCTCATCTGTCTTAGCAGGGCACCAGTGGATGATGTCTAACATTCATGAATCAAGGAACAGTGGTATAAGCACATCACTCAGAAACACGGAGGTGCCCACCAGAGGCACTACCATATTTTTACACAAATAACATGCCTTCTACATCTGTTTGCCAACCACACGCTCCCCTGCAAAGTATTTTCATAAGCACTGCTATGCCAATTTTTTTTGCACGTTGCTGTAAAAAAAAAAAAAAAAATAGCTTTAGTGCACTTAGAAGAACACCTGTGGTAGGGGGAGGGTGCGGCTGGCAAACAAAAATAGATGTGCGTTATTTCTGTAAAATACAGTGGTGAGAGAGGGCACAGAGCAGCCCTTCTGTTCAACTTGACCTTTGCCATGTGCAAGAAGTACTTTGATCAAAATATAAACTACATATACTTTTATATAAAAAATTAAATGTATTAAGAATTAAGTTTCTATACTTATCCAGGCTCTATACTAGGTACAAGGTGCCCTGGTGGCGTGACAGTTAAACACTCAGCTGCTAACCAACAGGTCAGCTGTTCAAACCCACCCAGTGGCTCTGTGGGAAAAAGACTTGGTGATCTGCTCCCATAAAGATTACAGCCTAGGAAACCCTATGGGGCAGTTCTACTCCTTTCTACAGGGTCACTATGAGTCAGAATCGATTCAATGGCACCTAATAGCACCACCACACTAGGTGGATGGCAAGCATTTGAACTAATTGTTTCATTTGTAATTAATCTCACTGGCTACGACGCTACAAGGAAAACCTTCCTCAGAAAGATAAGAAAATATTCAATATGTAAACAAATTAATACGTGAAAACCATAAGAAGAATGGTCTCATTCAAGAACAAGATCAGGTTATTTTCATTGCTTTGGGGCACCTACGTGAATAGAATATGTGTATGGACATTTTTGAAAATAGAACAAGAACATTTGTAATGACTAAGGATTAAGCTTAACATGAAGTAAAAACACTTAGTAAATCTATGAAAGTCAGTAAGTTATACATAATTTGGTACTTATTTTAAAATAACATGAAGGCACCAAGCTCTTTGTTACGCCAGTAGTGCTTTTGTCTAATGATATGTTAACGTAGCTGAAGTATGTATTTATAAAGATAAAATGCAAATAACTGGAAGATGGACTGAGCTTCTACTAGACACTAAAGCAGTGAAGGAGCCCTGGTGGCGTAGTGGTTAAGAGTTCGACTGCTAACCAAAAGGTCAGCAGTTCAAATCCACCAGCCACTCCTTGGAAACCCTATGGGGCAGTTTTACTCTGTCCTATAGAGTTGCTATGTGTTGGAACTGACTCGATGGCACTTAACAACAACAAAATAGCCAACCTTCTCCCTTTGGTCCATTCAGATTAGATGCACCCCAGGCACTTGCAACGTGGGTAGAATTCGGTTCATTCTTCACAACTGGAGGTTCTTTCTGGTCTTTTTCGATTCTTTTCCCCAAAGATTTTTCTTCCTCTAAAGATGATATATCCCAGTCATCATCATCCACATCTGCACACTAAAAGAACAACATGGGAAATAATGTTTCTTACAAGAAGAGCACCTGTTAGAAGCCACAATGATCTTGCTGGTTAGAGGGAATGATAAGGAAAGAAGCTGGGATCCTCAGAGGATTCCAAATCTGGTCAGTCCGCGGGCGACAACAAAGTGGTACAGAAGGCCGTGTTTTGAAAGCCGGGGGAACTACCTCTTTTTCTTTCCTTGCCATGGAAATGGATGTTTCCTACTCCACCGGTTACGAATTTAGAAAATTCCAAAACCACTACGTTTTACCTGTATGAAACGGAAAGGTAAGGGTGCTCCCCAAGCAGAAGCTGGGCTGGCTCTGGGGCTCTTTGACCTCTGTGATAATGGAAGATCTGCCAACAGGATAAATCACAAAAAACCAAAACCAAACCTGCTGCTGCCGAGTCAACTGCTACTCATAGCAACCCTACAGGACAGAGCAGAACTGCCCCATAGGTCTTCCAAGGAGTGGCCCATGGATTCAAACTGCCGTATATACATACATACAAAGCAGTATCATGAGTTGTGGCTTCAGTCTCTTTGATGGAACGAGAAAAAGTGCAATACTAAAAACATTAGGTAAAAATCTCACCCTCAGCCATATTAAATATTTAAATTTGTTTTTCATCCCACTATAAAAAATACAACTCTTAAAACGCATCTATCAAATGATGAATTTATCCATGGACATTTAGCAAATAAAAGTGATCTTACCTTTAGTTCCTCTTGCGGTTCTTTTTTGATGAATGCTTCGGCAACGTTAATTCCACCAAATGGTTTATTAACATTTCTGTGATTTGACACCGTCTTCTCAACTTTTTCAGTTAGGGTTTTAACGGAAGTTCCTAAAGGACAATAAAAATTAGTCAGTTAAGGTTTTTTTAAAAATAGTACCTATCTTCAGTTCTAAAATAGCCTTAATAGCCAACTTTGAAAGAGTCTAAACTTTGCAAATAATTATGTATTATTACAATAAAATCAACTGACATATTTTGGGGTTGAAACAAAGTTACACTACACACTTATGCTTCCTTAAAAATCATAATCTTGACCACAACTACCACAGCTTCCACCAGACTGAGTCCAGTACAACCGAGCACTGCCCAGCTACCACCACCAACTGCTCTGATAAAGATCACAATAAAGGGTCCCTGATAGGGCTGGAGAAAAACGTAGAACAAAATTCCAACTCACAAAAAAAGACCAGATTTACTGGTCTGAGAGAGACTGGAGAAACCCCAAGAATATGCCCCCTGGATACCCTTTTAGCTCAGTACTGAAGTCACTCCTGAGGGTCACCCTTCAGCCAAAGACTAGACAGGCCCATAAAACAAAATAAGACTAAAGAGATACACCAACCCAGGAAGAAGGACTAGAAGGCAGGAGGGGACAGGAAAGCTGGTAACAGGGAACCCAAGGTCAAGAAGGGAGAGTGCTGACATGTCGCAGGGTTGGCAACCAATGTGACAAAACAAGTGTATTGTTTAATGAGAAACTAATTTGCTCTGTAAACCTTCATTTAAAGTACAATAAAAAAAAAAGTCATAACCCTTCAGACTTGGAGCTATGAACGTTTTATTTTAAATCAAAGAAGAATGGCCTCATTCAAGTATGTGATCAGAAACTTTCATTTCACTGGGGAAACCTGCATGAGTAGAATATTCATGTATTTCTAAAAACAGCATTTATTGTTTTTAAATGAATTACTTACACTTTACAGAATTACACAAATACATGGTATATTAAATTACATAAAATACAGTAAATTAATTACATCCAGTATGTTTAAAAAACCTAATTTAAAAATTGCATTAAGCAGAATTTCTTTTAAAATCACCCTTTGGCCCTACTTCTCTCAAGCAAATCATTGGCACAGTCACAAACCTGGGCCTTGTCTTCCTTTAGAATTCTCCCATCTCCAAAAGGCAGTACAGTGTATTAGAGCAGTCATTCTTAGGCACCCAGGCATCTCCATCTGTGGTCAGCACAGAGGGGAGGCTCTTGGACTCACTCACGTGTGGAAATTGTTCATCCGCCTCTCCCACACACACATTCAGACACAAACCCCTCAGCCACCTCTTGCATCTTGGCATCTGAGCATCAGCAGTGCAGCTTGCTTTGTGGGGAGCTGACCCAGGGAAGGAGCTGGTGCAGGTCCTGGAAGTCAGCTCAGGACCATTTGGGAAGGAGATTTTCTAGTCTTGTGACCTGGAGAGAGTGATCTGGACAGGGGATGGCAAGCTAGGGCACCAGGGTCAAAACCCGCCCACAATCTGTTTTTTTGGATAAGGAAGACCAAAGAAAATCGACGATGCCTTTGAATTACGGTGTTGGAGAAGAATACTGAATATACCACGGGCTGCCAGAAGAACAAACAAATCTGTCTTGGAAAAAGTACAGCCAGAATGTTCCTTAAAAACGAGGATGGCGAGACTTTGTCTCATGTACTTTGGACAGGTTATCAGGAGGGACCAGTCCCTGGAAAAGGACATCATGCTTGGTAAAGTAGAGGGTCAGTGAAATAGAGGAAGACTCTCAAAGAGATGGAATAGATACAGTGGCTGCAACAATAGACCACTATGAGGATGGCACAGGACCAGGCAGTGGTTTGTTCTGTTGTACACAGGGTTGCTATTAGTCAGAATTGACTCAACAGCATCTCACAACAACAACAACATCTATTTCTGTAAATGAAGTTTTACTGGAACATGGCCATACCCTGTCATCTGCGTACGGTCTATGGCTGCTTTTCCACAATGATGGAGTTGAATAGTTGTGACAGAGATGATATTGCCCACAAAGCTAACACATCTGCTATGTGGTCCTTTCCAGAGGAAGTTTTGCCAACCCTGATCCAGATGGAGCGGTGGGCATGGGCACGTCCTGTTGAAGCCACGGACTCCCCGCCCCCCGAGAGCGAGCAGCATAGGCTGAGGACCACAGAGGTGCCCTATGAAGTGCAAGCCAGAGGCCCCTCTTACCTGGGTCACAGGGAGGTATTGTGTAAGTGTTGCCCTTGCTCTGCATTGCTGCTTTCCATTTCCCCACCTTCCTCATTAAAAACACCCATCTTTGAATCTCACATCATCAAACTATACCCTATTTATTGAAAAAAGTCAATGTCATGGATTGAACTGTGTCCCACCAAAATATGTTTATCAATTTGGCTAAGCCATGGTTCCCAGTATTGTATGACTGTCCACCATTTTGTCACGTGACGTGATTTTCCTATGTGTTATAAATCCTATCTCTATGATGTTGATGAGATGGGATTAGCGGCAGTTATGCTAATGAGGCAGGACTCAATTTACAAGACTGGGTTGTGTCTTGAGTCAACTTCTTTTGAGATATAAAAGACAGAAGTGAGACGGGGGACCTCATACCACCAAGGAAGAAGCACTGGGAGCACAGTGCATCCTTTGGACCCAAGGTTCCTGAGCTGAGAAGCTCCCAGACCAGCGGAAGATTGATGACAAGGACCTTCCTCCAGAGCCAACAGAAAAAGAATGCCTTCCCTTGGAGCCGACACCCTGAATTTGGACTTGGAGCCTAATAACTAGACTGTGAGGGAATTTATCTTTGTTAAAGCCATCCACTTGTGGTATTTCTGTTATAAAAACACTACATAACTAAGACCGTAAACTATGGGCCCAAAGTCATGGCCACCATTCCTGGTTCACAGTCACACCCTCCAACCTTATTTCTGTCATAATTCTTCCTAGTTCATTGAGAAAACAAAAGCAATAGGACGAAAACTTCCCCCAGCTCCTGTATGATCATGTCTCCCTCTCTGCTGGCCCTTCATCAAAGAATGCTCCTGTGTCTCCCACCTTAAAATGTAAGTTGCAACCACTGCCCCATCCACCACTGCCTCTTCTCTCTTTCTGTCACAGAAGCTTCTAGAACAGGCCATCCCTAATTTCTGTCTCTAGTTCCTCCATTTCCATCCCACTGCTCTACTGAAACGGCTTTGCCAAATCTAACAGCACTTCTCAGTCCTCACCTTTAGCCACTTACAACCTCGCTGACCATTATCCTCTCCATGATAACTCCTTGGCCTGTGTTTCCTCCTACATCTGTGGCTACTCCGTTGTATTCTTCTTCAGTGTTGTAGTTACTGGGGGCTCTGTCCCCAGGCCCTTGAACAACCTCTTGCAGAGCAATGCCATCCTGGTTCTACAGCTCTAATTACTCTCTACAAGCTGGCGACTCTCAATCTATGTCTCTAGTCCAGTGCTCTCTCCCAAGGTCCTGATCCATTGGCCTACTGCCTTTTGGATCTCCCCCCTTAGATAACTCAAAAGCATCTTAAATTCAACACATCCAAAACCAGTGTCTCCTCGGCTCACCAAATGGCACCACCATGTACCCTAGTGTCCAAGAAAGAAATTTCAGGGTCACTCCTCCCTCCTGTGTCCCTCAAATCTAATCATTCATTGAGCCCCAACAACACTGCCTCATCAAGTGTCCAGGCCACAATTATCTCCCTTCAGACTCATGGTGACAAGTTCCCATCAGGGCTTCCTAACTCCAGTGCAAGGTTCTTTCAATCCATTCTCTTCACAAATCTGATCATGTTTTTCCCTTGCTTAGAACTCTTCAATGACTTGTTAGGATAAAGTACTATCACGTTAACACAGTCTCAATCTAGTCCTTGCTTATGTCTCTAGTCTCACTTCATGCTCTAGCCATACTCAACTTCTTTGATCTTACAAATAAGCTAGGTTTGCTCTCTTCCCCTCCTAGACCTTCCCTGCTGGCTTGGTGAGAAGACAGACTAGACAGAAACAGGGAGATTAGAAAACTATTTCAACAGTCCAGGATAGAGGGAATGAAGATATGAACTAGGTCAGAGACAGGAAGACTGAAAGGAAGGGATGCTTGCAAGAGAACAGGTGAGAGAAAAGATTATGTGCGTGTCCCCTTTATTACAAACCTGAGCACCTTGGCTAAGTTCAAGAGTGCTGCAGGAAGGTGCTGACTTAGGTTAGGCTCTTTGTCACCTGTTTGCCCCCAAATTCCATGCTGTATCTCAGTCATCCGCGATACCCTTGCTACTCAATGGCCCCTTAGAATGCTACAATGTCAGGGCACCAGGGGAGATAACGTTCAGAGATCAATAGTTAACAATAGCTAAAGAATTAGTTTACAACCTACCAACACTCACACTTCTTGTTTAAGAGGAAAAAAAAAAAAAAACCCATTGCCATGGATTCCGATTCATAGCGACCTTATTGGACAGAGTAGCATTGCCCCATAGGGTCTCCAAGACTGTAAATCTTTATGGAAGCAGACTGCCACATCTTTCTCCCACAAAGCAGCTGGTGAGTTCAAACTGCCAACCTTTGGGTTAGCAGCCAGCTCCTTACCCCTGCACTGCCAGGGCTCCTTCATGTTTAAGAGAATCATTTAAAAAACATGAACTAAGGATGTCATATATTTAATTTTTCTTCCAGAAGGAAAAAAAAATTTTTATGAATTATTTCATCCACCTTTGTAATGCGAAATCAAAGTTTCTCAAAAGTGGCACTGGCTGACATTTTGGGCCAGATAATTCTTTGCTATGGGGGACTGTTTCGTGCATTGTAGCCTGTTGAGCAGCATTCCTGGTCTCTACCCACTAGATGCCAGTAGCACCCTCCCCGTCGTGACAGCTTCGATTACTCTCTATAGGCTGGTGACGCTCAAATCCATGTCTCTAAAAAAAAATTGCCAAATGCTCTATGGGGGGCCAGATCACACCGTCGAGAACCACTATCCTACATAAAGTTTCCAAAGTGATTTTCAATGAAAAAAGATCACCTGCAGGCTTGGGAGAGGCATCAGAATCCTCGTTTTCACTTTCCTCAGTCCAGTCGGTGTCACTCTTGGCAGCGTTCTTTCCAAAGCTACACTTGTTGCTCTTAGATGGCTGCGCAGGAAGTAAGTCTGGGGACGTGTACGCCTGTATGAGGTGGTCATCCTCCAATTCCTCCTCGGAGCTAAAAGGAGGCGTCCTAAACAAACCAAAACAGGTGGCGCTGTTTTTGTAAGTTTCAGAATTTACTAACTATGCCTCATCAGGTGGTCAGAGCTTTCTCAGATAATCCCCACAGAGTACGGCAAACAAACAGCTGCATGACCGGGGGTAAGACGGGGCTCGGTCCAGGCATTACCCCAGCTCTGCCAACCATGTGGTGTGCTTATCAAAATGTACTGAAGTCACAACATTTCTCCTCTAATTCCACATGTACATATCCTTATTATCCTTGGTTTTCACACACTGAAGAAAAACATTTCTCAATGGAAGAAAAACACTTTCCTCAATAAAACTAGTCCACGTTTTAAAAGACTATTGTTACTTATAACTCACCTTTATACTCCATCTTACAAAGAACTTCTATAGACATACAATCTGATTTGACTTTTTTTCAATGATGAGGTAGGATATGTACTATCACCACATTTAAAAACACACAAAAGTCTATAGGCGTATTCATTCATTTAATAAATAGTTACGGGGCACTTAAGTGCCAGTCATTTAAATTCCGAGACAATTAAGTACATGGAAAGTGCTTTTAAAGGGTAAATCACTACTTATAATATCTCTACTATACAATGCCTCGATGAAGAAATATTTGTGGCATCAGTATCTCCAGAATAAGGCAGAGATGATGACATTTAATCATGATAAAATTAATTTTTCTTCATAATTATTAACAATACTGTACCTACAATTTATTGAGTACCCACTAAGTGCCAGGCACTGAGTCAAGCCCTTTTCATATACTCTCATTCAGTTTCTAGAAGTATCCTGTGAAAAAAAGCAGTATTATCCCCATATTACAAATAAGAAAACTGAGGCTTGGAACAGGTAAGCAACAAAATTAATGGCACACAGTTAAGTGAGTGACTGAGCTAAAATTCTTAGTATCCTAAGAGACCCTAGGAGAGTAAGGTCCAGGGTCATTACCAACTTCCACAAGGACTTAGAACACTAAAGTAGTAACTGGGATAAACCTACGTTATCATGGATCCAGCCTTTAAAACCTGACATCATTCATTTAACTTAAACGTGAGAAATTACTGGACTCTCAGGGCAGGGGCACAGAGATGATGCACGTGTGTGATCTCGCTGCCTGATGCGGTTACTGATGAGTGTTACTGCCTTAATAACTGATACGGAAACAAAGGTGTGTCAAAGAGCGTGACACAAAGTAGGAAATTGCAAATTTTATGACATTTAATAACTATAGCTTTAGCTAACCACAACAAGCATGCTGATTTACAGTGAAAGAAATGTTCAGTGCAAAGAATTTTTTTTTTTTTTTTTAATGACTTTCCTTTCCCCTCCCCAAGTACTCACGTAATAGCTGGAGGCTTTCTGGAAAAATGATCTTCTACAATCTTTTTCCTAATTCTAAAAAACAACAGAAAAACATTTCTAAACTGTCTGAGTGAAGGATACAACTTAACATAAATTTCTGTGTAACTGGTAATCTTTGCTTCTGATGTGTGTTAATGAGGGAGGGCAGCAGCAAAGATCCACCGGTGTCAGTGAGAGGGTGGGAGGGATTGCCGGTGGGTCAAGCATCAATAAGAGGCTTTTAGGGCTGAAAATACTCACTTTGGAACAGGTGTCTTATCGGTGAAAACAGGTCTTTGTCTAACCAAATGTCTGCTTTTCGGAGGAAGCTGTACCGCTTTGGGGATTTCTCCAGTTGAAAAGGAGTCCATTGGAGAGACACCGTACTTATCTGTGAAAGTGTAATACTGTCTACACTGCTGTTGAAACAAACAAGTCTCTAGAGTTTAGGCTTTTAAATAAATAAGTAAATATGCAAAAAGAAAATCAAGATCCAATATATTTAATCGTTCTAACAGTAAGGGAGTGGCCAATGAAGCACAACCCACTTTTTATATGAATCATTTAACATTTTGAACGGGTTGCTGAACTGCACTCTCATCTGCAGAGATGAAACGGACGTTGGAACAGGCTTGCTTACCTGAGGACAGTAAAGTTCTCTCCTCAATTTTACAGCTGACCTTATGTTCCAGGAATTCCCGGATTTGCTGAATGTTAGGCATTTCTCTCTCTCTCTCGTGTCTTGCCAGTTCCACGGATCTCAGCACTCTAGTCAGGTGATCACTTGGAATACCACGTAGGTCCTGAAGAAATAAAATGTTAACTTACTCCAATATCCTGAGTCGTTTTTCACTTCATGGCACATGTCAGCATGAACTGTGCCAGCAGGTCAGTCCATCCTCCCTGAGTTCCAGCTACCTGGAAGGGGCAGGAAGCCCCAACACCTAACACACTGTCCTGGGCCAAAAGAAGCTCAGTGAGTTGGACACATAAGGCATGTGTGTGACCCTGTATGACGAGTTAGCCAACAAGGCAAGGCCATGTGTGATAAGGACTGAATAAGTCCACCGGGGCTAGAGGCATTCCAAGGAGAGAGGCCACAGGAGGCTCCAGTGGTCACAGAAGGCTTAAGGGGGAGGCTAAAGCTGTGCCCTGAAGGCTGAGTGGGGTCCATCAAGTAGAAATAAGGCACTATTTCCAGATGGGTAGGGGCACCTTGTCCCTGGGTGGCACAAACGGTATGCACTTATCTACCAACCCAAAGGTTGGCAGTTCAAACCCACCTAGCTACACTACAGAAAAAAGTCCTGGCAATGTGCTTCCATAAAGATTACAGCCAAGAAACCTCTATGGAGCACAGTTCTACTCTCTTAACATGTGGGGTGGCCATGAGTCGGAAAGACCCTACAACAATGAGTTTAGAGGTACCTTGTCGGAAAGGTGAGGAGCAGAAATAGTCATGTCCAGTGGGTTAATGTAACAAAGGACCAGGTGATGAGATGCCAACAAACAACGCAGTGAGTGTCACTGAACTGTACATGTGAAGATGGTTGAAATATCAAATGTTTTGTTACATATTATATATTAACCACAATTAAAAAAAAAAAAGGTAAAAAAGCAAAGAGTCTATATGGAATCTGATACACTGAAATTATTCAATCTGGGAACAACATGAAATACAATTTTGGGTTAATATCTATAGGCAGCATTTCAACTGCCTGGATACAAATCCTGGATCCTTCATCACTAGCTGCTTGATTTAAAGTCAGTTACTTAACCTCTCTGTCCATGGAGATACTAACAGTACCTATCTCCAAAGATTTTTTTCGAGTTTCAGCTGCATTAATATTTTCAAAGTTCTTAGGAAGGTGCCTGGCACACAGTGAATATTATCTAAGTATGTGATCAATAAATCATGTCATATTAACCTCTGGTCTCCAAACGTGACCACAACTGAGAAGCCTTCTCTTCTCTGAGCACTTTTTACTTGGAAGACAAAATAAAGCAAAACTAGCAAGTATTCCAAAAATGAATGAACTTACTGCATTAATCCCCAGGGTTTCCAGTTTCTCCACCAAGCTCTGCTCTAAAATTGTTCTTATCTCCTTGGTGAGGGAAGGATTATTCTTCAAGGCTTTCCTTAAATGTATCTTGTTGTTATTTAATTTCTGCTCATTCTCTCTTCCTGAAATAAGGGGGTTAGGGAGAAATATGCTAAAAATGAATTTTAAGAAACACTACTTAAAGCCCTCTAAACAGATGACAGTAAAATACAACTCTTAAATATCATTAAGCATCTGTAACCTTCATAGTCATTCAACACAATACACAGCAGTTAAGTATAACAGCTTTTTAAACTATCTTAAGTCCACTTCAAATATTCAGTGTTTTTATAGACTCTTTCCCATCATTTAATTGAATTACAGCTATATAAATAACACAAGAAATACATGCATCTACAGAAGCATAATGGAAAAAACTTTATTTGGAAAGTTTAATCACTGAATATATTTCACTACTTCCTGAAGAATTCATCTCTCCTAAGTCCAGTTAACATTTATATATCATTTTATACAGAAAAAGTCCAATTCATTTTATATAATACATTTAGTAGACGTTCATGTAAAATTTCAAAATATAAAAATTGTTACCCCCCTCAAAATATTTTACCAAAATGAAAAGAGGTCAAAGAAAGTCTTTAAAAAAAAGTATATTTTGTTCAAAACAATGTATATTTAAACACAAAAAATAACAGGCCACATTCTCCTCAGTTTTCCTTCCCCACCCAAAAAATGTCTAGTTCAAGAGAATTTAGAGGAGGGTATGATCTCATGAACTTTGAAGGGCTGAGTTTTTCTGTCAAGGGGAACTGGGGGCCACAGCCTTCAGTATGGATTACACCTCAGCATAAAGAAAACAAAAATCCTCACAACTGGACGGATAAGCAACATCATGATAAACGGAGAAAAAATTGAAGTCGTCAAGGATTTCATTTTACTTGGATCCGCAATCAACATCCACGGAAGCAGTAGTCAGGAAATCAATCAATGTATCACACTGGGCAAATCTGCTTCAAAAGACCTCTTTCAAGTGTTAAAATCCAAAAATGAACTTTAAGGACTAAGGTGTGCCTAACCCAAGCCACGGTATTTTCAATCACCTCATATGCATGCGAAAGCTGGACAATGAATAAGGAAGATGGAAGAAGATCTGATGTCTTTGAATTATGGTGTTGGCAAAGAATAGTGAATATACCATGGACTTCCAGAAGAATGAACAAATCTGTCTGGGAAGAAGTACGGCCAGAATGCTCCTTAGAAGTGAGAATGACAAGACTTTGTTTCAAGTACTTTAGACGTGTTATCAGGAGGGACCAATCCCTGGTGAAGGACTTCAGGCTTGGTAAAATAGAGCAAGACCCTCAATAAGATGGATTGACACCATTGCTGCAACAACAGGCTGAACCACGGCAATGACTGTGAGGATGGTGCAGGACCAGGCAACGTTTCATTCTGTTGTATACGTGGTTGCTGTGAGTCAGAACAGACTAACGGCACCTAACAATGACAACATTGGCAGAGTTCAGACCCTTAGTGAATGTACAAATTCAGAGCTGACAGAAACGTGACAACTGAGCTATCATTCTGTAGTCTCCGAACAGGGACATTTCATTCAGCAAGGGTCACGTCAAATGTGCTTCCCTGGGTCTGGGGCTGTCAGGGCGGCCCTGAGGGACTCCAACCTTCCACTGCCTTATCCATCTCAGCAGATGGAATCTTTAGGTGCACGCAGCGCCTTCAGATTTGCAGATCTTGAACAAAAAATGCCTTGTTTAAGATGTTTTCTAAATACCACCTCAAGAATATTTCTGTTGATTAATAATCAGTTTTACTGAAAGCAAAATTAGTCATACCACTATCTGTACATTAAAGAAGAAAAAATATCCCCCATGAAGATGCCTTTCTAAACGTTGCTAAACTGCAACTATAAAATTTTACAGGGCTAAAAATTGGAGGTGATCTTAAATTTTATATTCTCACCATCCATACTCCCATTTTCCCACCAATGCTTTCAAATATTCTGAAACCACACACAAAAAAGTGCTTCTGTCCTAGGAACTAACAATACATCAAAATCTAGTGGACATGGTTGCAGTCATGGCTATTTTGCTGGTCTTAGCTCATAGTCTGCCATCAGGTCAGCAACCATCTAAGGCTAAAAAGAAAAGAGAACGTGTGGAAGTCAAGGTGGTACCATTTATACAGACGCAACCGTCCCACTTCCACTGCCTGACTGTGCTAACATAATTTTTAAACCGGTATTTCAGAAAAGAAACTGCACAGAAGCATAGCCTAAAGACATGCTCCGGGCTCTCTGCTCCAGGACATGGGCCACATGAAGGGTTCAAGTGATGCCCTGGATGGCTTAGCCACAGCTGAGAAGAGTTATAAAGCCTTATGACAGCAGTTGTTGAATTCCTTTGCTTATCTGCCCAGGTTTGTGTTTAAACTCTCATTCCCGGGGCCAAGTTAATTCTGATGACCAAATTCCCACAAATTACGGCAGATTAAGAATTCCCCTCTGTCCTCAAATTCACTTTATATTTTGGTGCTTTCTTGGAAAGCCATTTATGAATGAGTAGAAAACCCTTTATGAGATGGAGTCCTGGTGGTGCAGTGGTTAAGAGCTCGGGGCTAACCAAATGGTCGGCAGTTTGAATCCACCAGCTGCTCCTTGGAAACCCTATGGGGCATTCTACTCTGTCCTATAGGGTCACTATGAGTTGGAATCGACTCGCCGGCATCACCTATTTTTTAATTTTTTAATATAAGAAGGATTCCTACCAGGTTGGGGCTGGCCAACTAAAGTGATAGAAAGACTGTAGGCTGGACAGAAAAGGAATAATAATAATAAGGCTTTACTATAAAGGCAGAGTTAATCTCTTGAAAACCACCCATGCCTGAAGATTTGAGTTAAAGCATACATTGTTCACCAAGATAAACAAAACAAAACTGTCTGGAGATCAGCATTTCCTCAGATTAAAATTGTAAAAACATACCCAAGCAGATGGCCAGGCTAACGCACAAGAAGCTAGACTTGCGATCAGGTAAACTAGCCACACAACATAGCATTAGAGTAAGCAAGTAACTGCAGTGCAAACCAAGTAAGAAAAGGGAAAAAAAGAATGAGTTGGAAAGAACTTTACCTGCTATCTAGTAATGAACCTCCTTTTTGACATAAGGACACTAAAGCCAGTGAGGTAAAGAGACCCCCCAAAGGCCACCCGGCTAGCTTTGCAAGTCCCCGCCAACCCAGCTTTCCTTCCTTCTTCCTTGTGTGAAAGTATGGGAAGCAGAAAACCTGGACTTAGTTCCGGCTCTGTCACTAATTTTTTTTTTCTGTCACTAATTAAACTCAACGACGTGAAGCAAGTTCCTAATCCCCCTGTGTTTCAGGTTTCCAAAATATAAAATGGCCTCTAAGACCCGTTCTGGCCCTCACATTTTAATATCCTATAAAGCAGCAAGATCAAGTATGACTCAAATCTGTCAAAAAGCAAGTACGCAGAAATAGTCACGAGTTGCTTCCTGGTAAGGACCACAATGTTTTCGCAGAATTCAGCTTCAAGGGCATTTGTCTGCAAAATGATAGGACAAGCTGAGGGATTTATTGATGGCAATTAATCTCCTGCTTTGTGCTGGCTCCACAGAGAAATGAGAAGGATGCAGTCCCTGGTTTCTACCCAGTCCTGAGGCCCCCTCCTAAGCTCCTGCCAGAGCTGTGTCTCACCACGTGGAGTGTGGCAAAGATTTTCTTTCTCAACCCAGCCCCCCAAAATGTGGCAGCAACCAATGACAGCATCTGCAGTCAGTAATGCCAAACTCAGGTCCTAACTTGTATGGACAGAAGAATTCTAAATGAGGCGTGAGCAGGAAGAGGCAGAGGGAGGAACTTGCAGCTGAAGGTGAAGAGACCATGTTGGAGAATGGGGGTCAAATCGCTCCTCCACTTGGAGCCCTAGTTGACTGTTTTAAGGGGTGTGAGCCATATAACCTGTGGTCCCAGTATTAAAATTACGTGACCCTTTCTACGGACCTCCTGACATGTCACACAGATTTGCTCATCGAGTAAGAGATTTTATGTCTTGAACATCAATAAAGGATCTGTGTGCAGGAGAAAGTATGGTACTTACAAGTAAATGGATGCCATTATTCAAAAATAGGATTAAGATTTGGTCATCTTGTCTGCAGTAAGCCAACAGGATGTTGAAAAGCATTTAAAGACAGTATTTTTAATCACTGTGTCTCTTTACCTATACGGATCGCAATCAAGGCTAGGCAGTTAAAGTGGGTGGAAGACAGAATACCACACTGTGGGGAGGGGGGGTGGTTTGCGGCAGCCCAAGAAGCCCCATTTGCTTCCAAAGTGGGTGACTGGTACTCACACTTGCTGAATGTTGACAGGTCTTCCAGTCTTTCAAGAGAAGTCAGAAATCCTGACATTCATACAAAATATTCTGATTTTTAAATATTGGCAACTGATCATAAAATGTCTGCCAAGAGTGGCCAGCTCAGACAAATCACTTTTGGGGGATGGATTTAGCCTTCAGGCCTCCTACTCGAGGCCTGGGCCATCT